>NW_006408735.1:3924160-3931491 GCF_000296735.1 Chrysochloris asiatica
GTTCTAACTCACCAACTTCTCTGGGAAACCCCATACAGGGTTGCTGTAAGTCAGAATTGACTCAATGACACTTAAAAACAACAAAAACAGCCAATCTCTTCGGTCTGAAACTGAACAAATATGCAATCAAGATATATTGATAATTACTAGTGATTGGAATGTAACGGATGGAAACAAAGAGGAAGGAAGAGTAGTTGGAAAATATGGACTTGGTGATGGAAACGATGCAGGAGATTGCATGATATAATTTTGCAAAACCAATGATTTCTTCATTGCAAACACCTTTTTTAAAGCAAAATAAAGATGACTATACATATGCAACTCAACAGATAAAATACACAGAAATCAAATTGTTTACATCTGTGGAAAGAGATGGTGGGAAAGCTCCACATCATGAACCAAAACAAGGCTATGGGAAGACTGAAACAGACCATCGATTACTCATATACAAGTTCAGGCTGAAGCTGAAGAAAATCAAAACAAGTGCACAAGAGCTAATATATGAAATTGAATATATCCCACCTGAATTTAGAGATTATCTTAAGAACAGATTTGATGCATTAGGCATTAATGACTAAAGATTCAAATAATTGTGGTATGACATCAAGAACATTATACAGGTAGAAAGCAAAAGGCAATTAAGAAGATAAGAAAGAAGAAAAAGAACAAAACAGATGTTTTGTCTTCAGAAGTGACTCTGAAATGTGCTCTACAGCGTAGAGATGCTAAAGCAAATGGAAGGAGTGAGGAAGTAAAAGAGCAGAACAGAAAATTTCACAGGGCAGCTTGAGAAGGCAAAGACAAATATTATAATGAGATGTGCAAAGACATAGTTAGAAAATCAGAAGGAAAGAACATGATCCGAATTTCTCAAGCTGAGGGAACTGACGAAAAAATTCAAGCTTCAATTGGCAATATTGACAGATTCTATGGGCAAAATACTGAATGATGCAGAAAGCATCAAAAGAAGATGGAAGCAATACAGAGCATTGCTATACCAAGAAGAAATCTTGGAAGTTCAGTCAGAAGCAAGGATGGCAAGACTTCTTCAATCACACTTCGGACATAACATCAGTTGGGACCAGTCCCTGGAGAAGGACATGATATTTGGTGAAGTGGAGGGTCAATGAAAATGAGGATGACTCCCAAAGTGATGGATTGGCACAGTGGCAAAAGCAATGGGATCAAGCGTAGCAATGATTGTGTAGATGGTGCAGGCCTAGGCAGTGTTTGGTACTTTGTGTGTAAGGTCACTATGAGTTCGAACTGATACAATGGTAAGTAACAACAACAACATATTATACTTTAAGGAGTTCTAGTAGCATAGTGGGTTACAAGTTGGGCTGCTAAACTCAAGGTCAGCAATTCAAATCCACTAGCTACTCCATGTGAGAATGTTGAGACTTTATTATCCCATAAAGATTTACAGTTTTTGGAAACTCTATATAGAATCACTATGATTCTGAACCAACTCCACAGCACATGACTACTACCACCATCTGATACTTTAAGGACCCCTCATGACTCAGATGTTAAACATGTAGCTGATAACTGAATGGTTGTCAATTTGAACCCACCAGATGCTCCAGAAGGAGAAAGATATGGCAATTTGCTTCCATAAAGACTTTGTTGTTAAGTGCAAATGAGTCAGTTCCAACTCATAGCGACCCTGTATAGGTTTTCAAGGGAGTTGCTGGTGAGTTTGAACTGCTGACCTTGCAGCTCAAACTGACCTTGCAGTCCAGTGCTTATCCTACAGCACCACACTATTGTTTTTGTTAAGTGTCGTCGAATCAGTTCCAACCCATAGTGACCCTGTATAGGGTTTCCGAGGAGTGACTGGTGAGCTTGAACCACCTACCACACATTAACCCACAGTGCCACACCAGGACCCCATACATACTACCACCTTGGAAATTCTGTCGGGCAGTTCTACTTTGTCCCATAGGGTTTCTGAGTCAAAATTGATAGTTGACCCTTGAATAACATGGTTGTTGGGGATGCCAACATTCTGCATAATCATGTATAAGCCAGGTATTATACTCTAAGGGAGTGTGGTGCTATAGGATTAGCACTGTATTGCTACCCTCAAGGTCAATGGTTAAAATGTACCCGCTGTTCCTCAGAAATCATATCCACCAGGTCGGTGGGAGTCAGAATTTAACAGCAACAACAACTGTTAAGTGGTTAAGCACTCAACTGCTAACTGAAAGGTTTATGGTTTGGATCCACCTACCAGCCCCATGATAGAAAGATCTGGTGATCTGGTCCCATAATTATTATAGCCAAAAAAACTCTATAGGGTAGTTCTACTCTGTCACATGTGATCTCAATGAGTCAAAAAGTAATTTGATGACACCTAACAAAACTGAAAGGTCAGCAGTTCAAAACTACCAGCTGTTCTGGGGGAGAAAGATGAGGCTTTCTGCTCCCGTAAAGATTTACAGCCTCAGAAACCCTGTACATGGTTGCTATGAGTAGGAACTGACTCCACATCACATAACCAACCAACAAAACAACATATTATATTTCAAATCCCTGGATAGTGCAAATGGTTTGTGCTTGACTACTAATTTAAAGAGTCCTTGTATGGTGCTGTAGGAAAAGCACTGGACTGGCAACCTCAAGCAACCACCTAACAGGGTGACTATGAGTCAGAACGGACTTAATGGCACACAGCAATATTAACTTAAAGGTAGGCATTTCAAACCCACCCAGTGGTAGCACAGAAGAAAGGAAAGGCAATCTGCTTCTGTAAAGGTTACAATCTAGAAAACCTGATAGAACAGTTCTAATCTGTGACACATGGGTCACTATGCGTTGGAATCATTTTCACAGTAATAGGACTATTATATTTTATTCATCATTCAGTATTGTTTTCTCTAGGTAATGACATGGTTTGGTTTTGTAGCCTGAAATTAGCATATTAAATTTGTTGTTGTTGTTGTTAAATGCCTTCGAGTCGGTTCCGACCCATAGTGACCCCGTACAGGGTTTCCGAGGGTATAAATCTTTACGGGAGTAGAAAGCCTCATCTTTCTCCCGCGGAGCGGTTGGTAGTTTCGAACCACTGACCTTAAGGTTCCCAGCCCGATTCGTAACCACTACGCTACCAAAGAAGAAAAAGAACTATGGAACAACATTTTCTTAATAATTTCAAGTATTTTTATTCATTTCCACAAATTCACTAGAACATCTCCTAGCCTAACCTGTTGGGAGTAAAATAATATTAGTACTTAATGTAGTCCAAGATGTAAATCTCCTAAAGATAAGAAAATTGAGCCCAAATTTACTTTTATATTGATGTTCTACATACATTCTGCATATGTCATTTATCAATTTATTGTCTTTTAGCAACAGATGCACTGTTTAGTTTTTATCCATGATAAACAAAGGAGTCCTGTAAACATTTATCTTTTAAAGTGAGCACAATCTTAAGCATTCTCAGAAGAGAGTCCTGAAGAGAGATTGCAGGAGGAAGAATTTCTGACCATTTCTAGGCACAGCTTGGGGGTGAGGTTTGCTTTGTGGGTTTGAGTATGTCTGACGCAGTCTGCTTCAGCCACAGACCAAAAAGATGATCCTTTTGCAATTTTTGCAGCCTCAGACTATAGACAGTCTATGCTTATGCCTCTTAATAAGAAAACCAAAAGTCTGCAACACACCACTGCATGCCAATGCCACCCATTGCTAATCACTAGTCCCTCAACCCCTCCCAAGAGTTGCCTATTATTTGCCTAGCAACTCTAGACCAGCCCTGGCATGGCCAAACCAGGAAACATCTCTGCTAACAAGTGGCTAAACCACACCTTTTTAAAACTAGTTGATGCCCTTCCTTGGACGCTTTGTCCTTCCTAAGTGTGCTTCCTTAGTCCTAAGGTACCATGTAGAGTTTCCTGATAGTTTGTAGCTAGTCCCATGTTGTTAATGTTGTTAAGTGCTGTCGAGTTGGTTCCAACTCATAGTCATTCTGAATAGAGTTTCCAAGGAACAGCTGGTGGGTTTGAACTGCCGACCTTGTACTTACCAGTCCAATGCTTATCCTACGGCGCCACACACATAGTGTAGTCAATAATTTTTTATTAAACTTTTCCTGTTAAATCTATTGCATGATATCCATCTTTTGTTTGGGCCAGGTCACTAATGTTACTGTTGTTGATTACATTCAAGTTGATTCAGAGGAATAGAGAACCCATGTGTGCAGAGTAGAACTTCTTCATAGGGCTGTTAAGGCTGTGACCTTTCAGAAGCAGTTCACCAGGTCTGGATTCTGAGATGTTTTGGATGGGGTTTGAACCATCAACCTTTCAACTAGTAGCTTGTGCTACCCAAAGACTTCTGATATCTATCTTATGATTGGACCCCGACCACCATAGCACTTATTTATGTAGCTCTTATGCTCCATAATGGTCAGACTACATTGGTCTTCATCAGTACTCCTATCCTGTGTGACATATAGAGCTTTCAAGCAGCACTCAGTAAATGCTTCTGGATGAACAAATTTCAGGACTGCCCTCATATGGAGTGGATCCATTTACCCATTGGTGTGAATTTGCATCTTATATTTGGAAATCTTGTTGGGATCGAAACCCTTAACATTTGGATACACTGTACTCGTTAATGCTTCTAATACCCAGAGTTTGGACAGGTCAGGTGCTCTTAGTAGTAACAGTAGATGTTGAATGCCTACCAAACAGTCAAACTTCTATCATTATTCTTTGTCAGGACAGTCTGCACCCCTCTACAGAGCATGAGAATGTCAGATACTCTCTGTCCTAGGCCTTTTGAAGCTAAAGCATAGCCATAATTCATTCACCCATTCATTTAGGTATTAATTCATTCAATATTATCAAAGGTCCTATGGTGTAACAGAGATTTGTTCTATGTACCTATAACACTTCATTAAACAAAACAAAGTGCTCCTAGAATATACAATCTACAAATGGAGGTGGACAATAATAAATTAGCAGGATACTTTTGCAGTCAATGGAATCTGAAAAAGTCTATTTAGGGCTCCTGAAAGATATTTTCCTTTCTAATAGAGCCCAAGCTCCCATAATTTGTTGTTGTTGTTGTTGTTGTTGTTAAGTGCTGTCGAGTAGGTTCCAACCCATAGGAACTCTGTACAAGGTTTCAAAGGAGCAGCTGGTGAGCTTGTTTTGCCAACCTTGCAGTCCAAACGGCTTTGCAGTCTGGTGCATTAACCCACAGTGCCTCACCAGGATTCTAAGCTCCCATAATTTGTTGTTGTTGTTAAGTGCTGTCGAGTAGGTTCCAACCCATAGGGACTCTGTACAGGGTTTCAAAAGAGCAGCTGGTGAGTTTGAACCATTGCCCTTGCAGTCCAAACGGCTTTGCAGTCTGGTGTATTAACCCACAGTGCCTCCCATAATAGAGTGCATTTATGGCATATTACAATCTCATTTTAAGATCTGAAATTATTTGCTAGACTAAATTCCAAATAAGAAAAGGAGAGAATTTAATAGAATGCTATTAATAGAGGCTTTCTGCTCCCGTAAAGATTTATAGCCTCGGAGACCACGTACAGGGTTGCTATGAATTGGAACCGACTCCACAACACATCACCACCTCCACCACCACCATTAACAGAACTAAATTTCCTTGCTTTAGAGAAGACATATCCATTTAAAATAAGGCAGTATGAATATAGGACATGGAGGGCAGCAACATTGCTTCATTGATTCACTTGTTTTCTTGGTGAGTACCTACAATGTCCTGTTGCTGTTATGTTGTTAGGGATTGAGGAGTTGGTTCTGACTCATAGTAACCCCCTATGGGGCTTCTGGGGCTGTAAATCTATCTTTACAGAAGCAGAAAACCTCATCTTTCTTCCATGAAGCAGTTGCTGGGTTTGAATAGATGACCTTGTGGTTAGTAGTACAGTGCTTATGCTATAACATCATCAGTACCCCTACTATTGTTGTTACTGTTATTAAAGGAGTTTCTGAGGAGTGGCTGGAGGATTTGAGTCATTGACCTAGTGGTTACTAACCCCGTGCTCATCCTACAGTGCCTTGCACAGATACATACAATAATATTTCATTTTCAAGTTAACTAAATGCAATTTTAAATACATAATTATATATATGTTGAAATTATGTACAACATAGGTATTCATATGTACCAGGGGTGGGGAACCTTTTCTCTGCCAAAATTTATAACATCATCTGTGTGCAATACAAATTATCAACTTAAAAATTAGCTTGCTATATTTAGTCAAGTATTTAATTAACTCACCTGTAGCTGCTCCTTGGAAACCCTATACCAGGCTGCTACCAGTCAGAAGTAACTTGACAGCACTTAACAACAGCAATGTGGTTGCCTTGGCAGAGTCAGGCCAAATGATTTCACAGGCCTTATATGGCCCATGTGCCTGACATTTCTCCCCCCTCCTCACCCCCCCGCCCCGCCACATCCCTGATATATATGTTCATACACAGATATATGGAGTCCTGGTGTGGACCTGCAGGCCAATGTGCTGGATTGCAAGGTGTCTTTGAACTGCAAGGTCGGTGGTTCAAGCTCACCGGCCTCTCCTTGAAGACCCTATACAGGGCCACTATGGGTCGGAACTGACTTGACGGCACTTAACAACAACAACACAGACATACATGAATACATATGATAAAAAGGAGCCCTGACAGTGTATTGGGTTATGAATTGGGCTGATAACCTCAGGTAAGCAGTTCAAACCTACCCAGCAGTTCTGCAGAAGAAAGATGAAGCTTTCTGTTCCCGTACAGATTGTACAGGATCTCTGGGTAGGAACTGACTCCACAGCACACACACTACCACCACTACCACCATCATGATAAAATTTCTGATTTGCTAATTTTAAGTTATATGATTGTAATGTGCTTATTCCATTTGGTGTAAACCTCAATGCTCATATTTGGAATCTATACTTGCTTTCACTGCCACCTTTAGTCTCAGGATATGTTATTGGACATCTAGAAAATTATTTCACTTTGCACTTTTGATAGATAAAAAAGCCCATTGCCACAGAGTCAATTTCAACTCAACAGAGATCCTACAGTGTTTCAAAGACAGCCTCATATTTCTCCTAATGAATGACTCATGGATTTGAATCACTGACCTTGCGGTTAGCAGCCCAACTATGCCTAACATGCAGTGCCACAGTTAAAAAAAAAAAAAAAAAGAAGAAGAAGAAGAACTGTAAAATTACACTGTCAGAGAACAAACAAGATGGCGGATCGGGTGGACGTATAACAGAGAGCTCTGCCAACAACAACAGAGAATACCTAACCAAGCAGGCTCAGGGGATGGTCCCAGAATTCTGAACCACATAT
>NW_006408735.1:3934111-3941633 GCF_000296735.1 Chrysochloris asiatica
AATAGTTATCATCTTGTCTAGATGGGTCTGGTGAAAGGAGATGGGGATAAGATTCGTAAGATTCAGTAGTGAATAACTGTTATCATGACTAATCGTGACTGTCACAATTGTAAAGGTAGAAGTATTGTAACAAAAATAAGCGGAGTGATTAATCTTACAGTCCAGAAACAGAGGACCCTAGGACCATCAAGAGAGGAACACACAAATAGAATTTGGAACCTTATCCAGAGAAGCAGCAGCACCAGAGATGGAGGCAGAGAATGGGGCATGGAGGACTCTAGATTCATCAACTAAGAAGAGAAGGACTAAGAACTGGTGGCCAGGAGCAGACTTGCAGAATGTGCCCTTTGGAGATGTAATTTATTATATATGCCTGAGTGGGAAAAAAATTACACTGTCAATATATTGGAGGAAGTGCATACTACTAGGATAGACATGGAACACCTTCTCTTAATTGTCGTTAAACTTCCTAAGACAATAATATTTTCAGAAGTTTTCATTAGTTCCTTATTGTTAGTAGAAAAATCCAAGCACTCCAATTTACATTCAAACTTACCTGAAATGATGTCTCATTTTAAATCCAACATGATATTCTATTACTTTAGTATTCAGAACCACTGACACAGATGGACTGTATTCTCATTGGTCCACATTCATATTTTACACTTGGCTTTTGTTTAGATGGATTTCTTTGACACATTCCCTTATTTAAATACCAATTGTTATTCTATAGGCAAATCAAGTATCTCAATCATGTCCCACATCAATTGCTTAATTTCTGAACAATATTTTTCTTTGTTGAGGAAAATTCCATATATAGTAAATGCGTTTACAGTTCACAAGAATCTTAGACAAGCCGAAAGTAGAACTTGACTATGGAATAGACTATAGACTATTACAGACGCAAGATGGATTCTCAATTCCTGGCTAGCTTTGCAAATGGAGTATATCTGGAAAGATTTGATGATTTAAAAAATGGGGCTTAAATGAATGAAGGAATAATAAGAGCCATTAATTTATGTTATAATCTTTTATCAACTAAGCCCCATTTTTTAGTCTATGGAATAGTAAAAGGCAACATAACACTGAGTTTGTATTAAGAAAAGATGCCTTCAAATTCCTGCTAGTTTTTTGTAACAATGACAAATTTGTTAATCTCCCTGAGTCTTGTTTATGTTAACTGTATAAGAAAAATAATCATAAACAAGAAAAAATAATTTGTAAAGATACAGCAATATATTTGTTACAACTATAGTTCATTATTTATTTTCATATTTAATAGGGAATACGACCTGAGAAAACCACAGCTATTAATGAAATAAAAATACATAGTTTTCTAAATTTGTGAGAAACTACAATTTTTTGGCATATTCATTTTAGAAATGGCAATGATTGAATGAGAATGTGACTCCTTTCATCTCCCTTTAAGCCATAAAATGAGTTAGAAAGCTAGGACGCCTTGGCCTATTGTGTGAGAACAGTTTTTTGTTAACTGTTGAGTTGGTTCCAACTCATAGCAACCCTGTATAAGGCTTCTGAGGAGCATTGGTGGGTTTGGACTTTAACTTTGCAGTTAGCAGTCCAGTACTTATCCTACAGTGCCACAGAAGAACTTCCATAAGAGAATGTTGTTATTGTTGTTAAGTGCCATTGAGTCAGTTCTGACTTGTACCAACTCTGTATAGGGTTTTCAAAGTTAGAAGTCCAGTGCTTATCCTACAGGGCCACACCAGGACTATAAGAGAATGGTAAGACTTAAAAGGAAAGGGACAGCAAGCCTCTAAGATAAAAAAAAAAAGAAAAAGAATGCTTGAAATGGCATGCTCAAAGTACTGTGATCTTTTTCTGAAACTTCTAATACAGAAAAGGAAGTCAATTCTACTTTGGGGTTATTTTAAATTTATGAACAGCAACATAAAATTAAAACAACAAACAATGAAACCAAAGGTACGATTTTTTAAGCCTTCATTACATCATAAGCTTCACATCTATTTACACATTTATTCCTCAATAAAATTTCATGAAGTAAACATTCCTCTCCTCACTTTATAGATAAGTAAACTCATTCATAGAGGTTAAATAACTCACCTAAGGTTATAACAACTTAAAAATAACATAAATGTGTAATTTTAAACCTGAGATAATCTGATTGCAAAGAATACGTATTACATTATTTTAACAGCAATGAAAAAGAACTCTTTTTTAAAAGTTCAAAGCTCCAACTATCGCTGCAGCCAATAAACCATTCTCGAGATTTGACTTGTAAAGCTAAAAGAAATATGCTGGCTTGAATCAAGCATGTTTTGTGAAAGAAATAATAATAATAAATAAATAAGCAAACTGGAAGAAAAAGAGCTTTCAAATACCAAAGCTGTAAGTGGTTAGCCCAGAGCCATGGAAGTTAGGACACAAGAATTTTGAAGCTAAAGGAGTTCTATAGTATAAGGTGTATGTTTTTAGTCAAGCAATTATTAGAAATGGGTTTTGTTTTTGTTTTTTTAATGAACTGAGTTCAAGTGCCTAGACACTAAAGATCAAAACATCACACCCACTGCCCTTGAGTCAATTACAAGTCATAGCAACCCTACAGGATAGAGAAAACTGATCCTACTGGATGGCAAGGTCAGTTTGAACCACAAGGTCAGTGATTCAAACCCACCAGCTGTTCCTTGGAAGTGCTATACAAGGTTGCTATGAGTTGGAAACTACTTGATAGCACTTAACAACAACAAATTAATATTTAATAGACTTATTAAGAAGGAGCTCTGGTAGCGTAGTGGTTACGAATCGGGCTGTGAACCTTAAGGTCAGCAGTTTGAAACTACCAGTTGTTCCGCGGGAGAAAGATGAGGCTTTCTGCTCCCGTAAAGATTTACAGCCTCGGAAACCCTGTACAGGGTCGCTATGGGTCGGACCCGACTCCACGGCACATAACAACAACAACAACAGACTTATTAAGAACAAAGCTTTGATATTCTGTAAAGTAACAAAGTGTTTTTGTTGTTTATTTTTACAAAGTGATATATATGAATTTACAACAAACAATATATAAAATGAATAGCATTATTTGCTACTATGAGTGACAGGAGGTTGATTACTTCTGAAAATTGATTTAATTGGTGAGTTGCGCTAACAACAGAGAATTTATATTATTTGAATAGTTTTGTTGTTGTTGTTGTTGTTAAGTGCCGTCGAGTCGGGTCCGACCCATAGCGACCCTGTACAGGGTTTCCGAGGGTGTAAATCTTTACGGGAGTAGAAAGCCTCATCTTTAGTTTTACTTGGGTAAAAAATATAAAATGCTACTTTTATAACTATATTGATCTTTTAATATAGTGTATATAATTTCAGATTAAATACGGAAGAAGGAAAAGTCAAGCACTCTAAGATCTTTGAAGTTTAGGATATATATATTATTTTAGTCAGATGCATTAAACATTTAATTTTGAAAGACAAATTAATTTTCTTAAAATTTAACATGGCAACAATAAAATGAATCTAATTATATAAATAGATTTAAGTGATTGGCGTCTGTCTAGTAATGCCAGATACCTGTATGAAAAGTGAATATCAGAGTCATTCTGAATTTTCCATGCATCCGAAGAGCAATCTGAATGAATGAACTTTTCACATTCAATTAAATACTGACTTTATATGTATTTATATAATAACCATATAATTATTGAGTAATAAAGCTTTTTAAAGAATAACCTAGTACTTCTAATGAAATTATAGTTACTATGAGGGCCAGTAAACTTTGAACTGTGTGGACCCTGACAAACTGCGGATAACATTGCAAAGAATGCGTATTTCAAAACACTTAATTGTGCTCATGAAGAATCTGTACATAGAGCAAGAGGCAGTTGTTAGAACAGAACAAGGGGATATTGAATGGTTTAAATTAGGAAAGGTGTGTACCAGAATTGTATCTTTTCATCATACTTATTCAATCTATTAAGTGCAGTGAGTTAAGGGCTATGAGTCGATTCTGACTCACAGCAAGCCTGTATTGGGTTTCTGAGCAGTGGCTGAGAAGCACTGACCTTGCGGTTCAAACAGACCTTGTGGTCAAGTGCTTTGTCCAATAGTGCCACACCGAGATTCCGGTGCTGGGCAAATCATCTGAGAAACTAGATTATCTGAAGAACATGGTGGCAGAATTGAAGGAAGACTCATTATCATATCAACCTACAATATGCAGATGAAACAACTTTGTTTGCTGGAAGTTAAGAGGACTTAAAATACATGCTGACAAAGATAAAAGGCTACAGTATGGATTGCACCACAATGTAAGGGAAAGAAAAATCCTCACAACTGGACCAATAAATAATATCATGATAAACAGAGAAACGATTGGCATTGTCAGACTTCATTTTGCTTGGATCTACTATCAACACTCATGGAACTAGCAAGGAGTAAAAAAAAAAAAAAAAAATCAAACGATGTATTGCACTAGGTAAATCTCTGCTGCACACAACCTCTTAAAAGTATTAAAGAGCAAAGATGTCAGTTTGAGGATTAAGGTATGCTTGAACCAAGCCATGATATTTTCAATAGCTTTACATGCATGTGAAAGTTGGATAATGAATAAGGTAGACCGTAGAATAATTGATGTTTTTGAATTATGATGTTGAAGAATATTAAAATACTTTGGACTGCTCCAACAACAAATAAGTGTATGTTAGAAGTTCAGTCAAAAGGATCCTTAGAAGACATGTTATCAGAAGAGACCAGTTCCTGGAGAAGAACATCATCATGCTTGGTAAAGAGGAGGGTTGGTGAAAAAGACCCCCAAGTTACTGGATTGACATGTACCAGCAGCAATGGGCTTAAACATAACAATTGTGAAGACGGCACAGGACAGGGTGGTGCTTCCTTCTGTTGGGCATAGGGTTCCTGTGAGCCAGAACTGACCCGATGGCATCTAACAACAACAGTATACTTTGGGGGAAGTTCATAAAATGACATCAGGTAAAATATATTTTATATTAATATACTGTTTTTAGGATTGTTAAAAGTGTCGTCAAGTTGATTCCAACTCATAGCGACACTGACTTTCCAAGGAGAGGCTAGAGGGTTTGAACCATCAACCTTGCAGTTAGAAGTCCAGTGCTTATCCTATAGCACCATACCAGGATTCCATTAATGTAGTATAACATTTTAAAAGCTATTTCAAAATCTGTAGGGTGTAAGTCAAATACCAACTTTGAAAAATAAGGTTCCAATGCAATTCTGGTTGAAACCATGATATATTTATATATTTTAAGAAAAATGTTCTCTTCCCCAGTTTAGATATGAATGTGTTGTTGTTGCTGTTAAGTGCCCTCGAGTTGGTTCTGACCCATAGCGACCCTGTACAGGGTTTCCGAGGTTGTGAATCTTTACAGGAGCAGAAAGCCTCATCTTTCTCCCACGGAGTGGCTGGTAGTTTCAAACTGCTGACCTTGAGGTTCGCAGCCCAATTCGTAACCACTACGCTACCAGAGCTCCAGATATGAATGATGGACTTACAAATATAAAAAGTCATTATTGCTTAACATCATCAAACTGTTAACTATTACGTATGAATAGTTTTGAAAGCCATGGGTTTTGACAGTATAATACCTAACACTCTGCTTTTTAATAAAGATTCCTTTGAAAATGACATTTACCTACAACATCTTTTAAATCAATGACAAAAGCCAACACACACTACTTTGATATTTAAATCTAACTTTTTATAATTAGCTTAAAAATGCTTTTAGAAATAAATGATCAAAGAATTCAGTATGATCCAAAGAGGGGAGGAGGACTTGAATCACAGAATATAATTAAAAGAAAAACTAATGCTGTTAATTTTAGAAATAATTTAATTTTATTTATGTAAAAAGAAAGCATTTAAAGAAAGAGAAAAAAAATCCCAATACACATTTTTGGGACAATTCTGGTTGTGGACATCCTACTCCCATCTGTATAAGAATGCTTGTTGGCATTAGGTTCCATCAATTCATTTGTGATTTCTAAATGAATTCTGAAGGAAACCACAACTTACTTAAAGATCCTGCTGAGTGTCTGTGTGCTTGATTTTTTTTTTCTTTGTTCACAGACAAAGCACTTCCACTGGTCATGGAAAAAAGATCTAAATCCGTGTCTTCTCTGCTTACAAGTCTTGCCTGGGAGCAGTGGGAGAGAATGTATACAATCATGAAACAAAATATGGCATTTTCTGAATGCAGCTCACATTACCCCAAATAAACAAACAGGCTCTGTCAAACAACCTTCCTCAGAATGATACCACAATCCTTTATTGCTGCCCAGGCAGAACAAATGCACTATGTCAAAGCATTTTTTGCAAATAAGAGCCGATTTTAAAATTGAGGTTTGCTATTTGAGTCTGTACAACAAAAGAAAACATTTTAGTATAGTAATTTTGATTAAAATCAACTTAAATACAGCTGATGAAACTTTAAACAGCTTAGCATCATTTATTTACCAGTATATAATTTAATTCTTAACTGAATGTTAGTAATGCCTTAGTAGATTATTTTCTCAAATATTTACATTTTACTACTTATAAGTATTAGTTTTATCATTAAAATTTCCTGAAATGCCTTTCAGTCCATTGTTGTATACCAACTGCACCTTCTCATCACAACGGTTATCAATATAAAAATATAATACATTAAGTCAAGTTTCGGGGTAGTGGTGATAATGACAAATATATAGAAAAGTTTAAGATATAATATTTTAAGGACATAAGAACATATACCTCACATAAAATTGCCTTTAAACTTTATCATTCTTGGACTAAATTTGAGTTGAAAGAATCTTTTCCTTTTTATATTATTTTACATAATGTCTAATATCTTTAAGTAATAATCTATCAGGATTCAAATCAGAAACATAGGAGAAAGCCATGGTAGAAAGTAAAACAGCCTCAGAACAGCGTGGACTTAACCCAAACTACAGTGTACTTGAAATGTTGAGAGAAAGCATAATCCTTAATGTTCAATGTGACAAAAACTTAAATACAGCGAAATAAAGCCGTTAAACAAGTACTGTGGTTAAAAGGCTGTCTCCATATAATGTGGTATTAAAAACTCACAGAATTGGAATCTAGAACTTGTTTTTTTGCAAATTCAGATTCTCACCCTGATTCACTCACATCCACTTTCCCACCCTTTTCCACCCTTACTTCTTATTGCTAAGTAAGCAACTGTTGCTGAATTCAAAAGTTACCTGGTTTAATGATATAATGAAGTCCTGGTGTGGTGGTGTAAGATAAGCACTGAACTTTTAGGTTTGAAGTTCAAACCAACCCGTCTCTCTTTGGAAAGATTAAATATGGCTGCTATGAATAGGAACCGCCTTGGTGGCCCTTAGCAACAACACAATAAGGTATATTATTGCCAAAATTTAATTGGTAAGTGATATAATTGTCAATATGAAAAGATTTAGAGTTAGAAAACCAAAAGGGAAGAACACGGTCAGTATTTCTCAAGCTGGGGGAACTGAAGAAAAAATTCAAGCCTCGACTTTCGTT
>NW_006408735.1:3943093-3947234 GCF_000296735.1 Chrysochloris asiatica
GAAGACCCCAACGAGATGTATCAGCCAGGTGGCATCATTGATGGACTCAAGTGTGGCAGCGGTAGTGAGGTTGGCCCAGGATCGGACATTGTTTCGTTTTGCTGTGCATGGGGTCGCTATGAGTCGGTTCCGACTCGATGGCACCTGACAACAACAATGTAATTGTCAAAAAACTTTAGTTGAAAACTGTTTTGTTGATGTAGTTAAGTGCCGTGAGTTGGTTCTGGCTCATGGCAACACTGTACAGGGTTTCTGAGTAGCGACTGGTAGGTTTGAACCACCAGACTGTGGCTAGCAGTCCAGTGAAAAGTATTTCAAATGAAATAAATACAAACTGGCTTCCTAGTTAAATTTGTGATTACTATGAAACTGTTATACATTCTATTCATTTCAAATAAGACACGACAGTGTGTCTAAGGATCCCATTTAGTTTAGGTTCATCAATTCTAAGGTTTAAAAATAAATATCAATAATTATAGGAAAATAGTAAACCAATACCACTATTCTGTGACAAAAACACATTAACCATGTAGGAGACTCTCTTCTAGTTAAAGAGACTTAATAGAAGCTTCATGTTTCTTTGAAAAATGCTTTTATTTCTTTTCATTTCATTACATACATCATGATACATAGTTACAAAGCAGAAATCTCATCATCTCCCAAAGAATATGATACCTAGATATTAAGAAAATATTTGTGAACATGTGTCTCCCCAAAATCTAATTATCATCATTAATGTCACAAAATTTGCTTTTTCCAAGAGGCCCACTGTTGAGTTGATTCTGACTTATAGTAACCCTATAGAAAGGAGTTGTCTTTGCTAAGTGCCATGGAGTCAATTCTGACCCATAGTGACCCTATATAAGGTTTCCTAGGAGTAGCTGGTGAGCTTGAACCACTGACCTTGAGGTTCAATCCAACTTTTCAGTCCAGTACATTAACCCACAGCATTACACCAGGACTCCATAGAAGATAGTACAACTATTCAATAGGGTTTCCAAGGCTGTAAACCTTTATGGGAATAGGCTGGTGGATCAAAACTACTGACCTTTCAGTTAGCAGCCCAGTGCTTCACCTACTGTGCCACCAGGACTGTTTTCATGTAAGTGTAAGAAACAATTACTGTCAATAACTATCTTGGTCAAATTATAACAAGAAATCAAATCCATAAGTGAAATTTAACAAGAAATACACAATTTTTAAATGATGCTAGCTAGAGGCTTCAATGCCAACCTAGAAATGTCATAAATGGGTTAGTCAGATGTCCATCAATGTAGCCGACACTGTCCATATATATTAATATTTATATTCTGTTTCTGAAAACACAAGCTTCCACATTAAACATCACCCTTTCTTAGTGTTAATAAATAGATAAATAATACTGGTATGGCACTGTAGGTTAATGTGCCAGACTGCAAAGCCATATGAACAGCAATGTCATGGTTCAAGTTCACCAGTCACTCCTCGAAAACCCTATACAGGGTTGCTATGGGTAGGAACCAACTCGGTGTCACGCACTTAACAACAACAACATAGAAAAAACATTTTTTTTGTATACCACACAAAATGAATATACATAAAACCTGAAGAAAACTGAAGACTAACATTCTACACAATTTAATGTTGAGTTTTAAAACACATAGTTATAACACAGTGAACAGTTTTGAATTAGTGTGAGATAAGACTTTTATAGTATGTGCTTTCATTAAAAACAAAACAACCAAGCAACCCACTGCCATCTAGTTGGTTCTAACTCATAGCGATACAACAGAACACAGTAGAACTGGTGCATAGGGTTTCTTACACTGTAGGATTTATACAAGCAGACTGTCTAACCTTTCACCTTCAAAATGGCTGGTGGGTTTGAACCACTGACCTTGTAGTTAGCAGTCTAGTGCTTATCCTATAGTGCCTCCATATAATACTGAATCAGAATCTTTGATTTAATAAAATCCCGAGGTTAAAAATCTCCTGGAGATCTATAAGAATCATCTGGGGATCTTTTAGAATCACTTGGGGGGGTCTTGTTAAAATGAAGATTTTGATTTATCATATCTGGAATAGAAGTGGAAATTCTAAAGCGCTGGTCTAGAAATATGAGGATTTATAAACTTCTAGCCCTCCTTGGCTATGTCCTTGTCCATGGGCTCAAGAGACCCCAGGTCTCACCACACTTCGAACCAACCAGCCCTTCTTCTCACTCTCATCTCCAGGTCGACGGCAGTCTGTGGAACATGGTCAATCTTAGCCCATATCTTCATTGCTGCCTCTTCCCGTTTTCCATAGCAGACTAATTTTAAGTTGATCATTTTGAATGATAAATTTGTATGTTAATTTTGGCAGAAAAAAAGCTCCCCACCTCTGCTCTCCAGATACACGGATGACTTTGTATACATTAATAGTTTGCTCCTTTTTAATACTATTTATTCCTTTTTATTATGGAGCTCTGGTAGCGTAGTGGTTACGAATCGGGCTGCGAACCTTAAGGTCAGCGGTTCGAAACTACCAGCCGCTCCGCTGGAGAAAGATGAGGCTTTCTACTCCCGTAAAGATTTACACCCTCGGAAACCCTGTACAGGGTCGCTATGGGTCGGAACTGACTCGACGGCACTTAACAACAACAACAACAATTCCTTTTTATTAATATTCAGTTGTATTTGTGCACTGTACTTATTTATCATTTCAGCCACTGAATGGAATTTTGATTATTTTCAGGTTTTGGTTGTATATGAACATTTATATACAAGTTGTTCTGTGAACAGACATTCATTTTACTTGAAAAAAATGCCTAGAGTAGTAATATTGGATGATATGGTAAATGTATATATATTATAAGAAACTGGCTAATAGTTTTCCAGAGTAGCTGTGTTTTCCAGAGTAGCTGTATAGCCAGTTGCTATACATCCTAATCAATCCTTGGGATTGCCAGTATTTAAAAAATTTAACCACTCTCATAGGTGTACCAAAGTATCTCATGAAGGCTTTAGTTTATATTTGGATTCATAATAGAAACATTGGCAGTTCAAACTCACCAGCTGCTCTCCAAACCCCTATGCTGTTGTTGTTAAGTACAACTGAGTCAGTTCCAACTCATATCGACCTAGTATAGGGTTTCTGAGCAGTGGCCGGTGAGTTTGAATCAATGACCTTGCAGTTCAAACCGACCTTGCAGCCCAGTGTTTATTCTACAGCACCACACTAGGACTCCAAGAAACTCTATACAGGGTCACTCTGAGTTGGATCAGACAAGATGGCACACATCAACAATTATCACTGATGTTTATTATATTTTCGTGTGCATATTTTCCATGTCAATGTTGTTTTGGGTGAACTATTTGAGCCTTTTTGCTCATTTTCTAATGGGACTGTTCAATTATTTTTGACAGACAGCTATCAATTTCTTTGTGACTCTTCAGCTAACTTGTCCTCAGAAACAAGCATTGTCCTAATTTCTTTTATCATTGTATAAGCAGTTGTCTTGGTCTAAATTTAACAAAAATGAAATTAAAAAAATGATATACACTGGTTTTTTGATAAATAATTTTGTAAAACTATATTCACTTAAAATAAACTTTAATTCAGGGTTTAAATTAATTACTAAGTCACCAATTCAAAAACAAATCTATTATTAATTTTTTTAGATGACTACAATCTTTGGTAACATTTGCTATTTATATTGGTGTTGATATCATACTTGTTAATCCAATCACGAATCTGAAGTGACTATTTTTTATTTGGCTATATTAGGTATAACTATATTGTTTTGTTTTCTTGACATTGAAATGTAATCCATACTGAAGGCTGTGCTCTTTGATCTTCATCAGTAAACATTTTAAGTCCTCTTCACTTTCAGCAAGCAAGCTTGTATCATCTGCATATCGCAGGTTGTTAATGAGTCTTTCTCCAATCCTGATGCCACGTTTTTATTCATAGAACCCAGCTTCTCAGATTATTTGCTCAGCATACACGTTGAATAAATATTGTGAAAGAATACAACCTTATCATTCACCTGTTTTAATTTTAAACCATTCAGTGTTCCCATGTTCTGTTCAAACAACTGCTTCTTGGTCCAGGTACAGATTCCTCATGAGCACAATTAAGTGTTCTGGAATATTCATACTTTGCAATGTTGTCCATAGCT
>NW_006408735.1:3948319-3948794 GCF_000296735.1 Chrysochloris asiatica
ATTTGATTTCTATGTATTCCATCTGGTGATTTCCATGTGCATAGTCGTCTCTTATGCTGTCTAAAGAAGGTATTTGAAGTGAACAAATCATTGGTTTTTCAGAATTCTATCATGCATTGTCCAGCATCATTTCTATCACCAAGGCCATATTTTCCAACTACTGACCCTTTCTCTTTGCTCCCAACCTTTGCATTCCAATCGCCAGTAATGATCAATCCATCTTGATTGCATGTTTGATCAATTTCAGATTGAAGAAATTAGTAGAATTCTTCTATTTCATCCTCACTGGCTTTAGTGGTGGTGCGTAAATTTGAATAATAGTGGTATCCCTGTAGGTACATTGATATTATCTTATCACATACAATGTTGTACCTCATGACTGATCTGGAAATGTTCTTTTTGATGATGCATGCAACATCCTCTTCAATTTATCATTCCTGGCATAGTAAACCATGTGGCTGTCAGATTCAAAATG
>NW_006408735.1:3949514-3959560 GCF_000296735.1 Chrysochloris asiatica
GTGCCATCGGCTGCAAAAAGAACCAATAGATCAGTTTTGGAAGAAGTGCAGCCAGAGTGTTCCACGGAGGCCAAGATGGCCAAACTTCATCTCTCATACTTTGGACATATTGTCCAGAGGGACCAGTTGCTGAAGATGGATATCATGTTTGGTAAGGTGGAGGGTCAGAGAAAAAAAGGAAGATCCCCAACGAGATGGATTAGCCAAGCGGCAGCATCGATGGACTCAAACGTGGTAACAGTGTTGAGGTTGGCCCAGGATTGGGCAGTGTTTCCTTCTGCTGTGCATAAGGTCACTATGGGTCGGTACCAACTCGATGGCACCTAACAACAACAACAACATATTGTTTTGGGGTCCTGGTGTGGTGCTGTGGGTTAATGCACCAGACTGCAAAGCTGTATGAACTGCAATGTCGGTGGTTCAAGCTTAACAGCTGCTCCTCGGAAACCCTATACAGGGTTGCTATAGACCGGAACCTACTTGATGGCATTTGACAACAAACATTGTTTTTTATTTTCATCCATAGTACAGGGTATTTCCGAACCTCATTTCTTTTTATTTTTTAATAAGCATCCAATTGTAGGAATATACCACAGTGTGTTCATTGTGTATCTTCCTTTTGTTTGTTGTTTGTTTTAAGTGCTGTTCGATTAATTCCAACTCATAGCAAACCTATTGTTTATTTAGTAAAAACATCTATTTCCGTATTACTCAAAATTTCTCAGGAGGTATGCTATCAGCCTTCTTTCCTTTCTTTAAACCTTTCTGTTGTGAAATAGTGAAGGTTTACAGAGGAGTTCATCAGTTTTCATTCAACAAATCATAGACTTGGTTTCATCTCAATGACTGCCATCCCTTCAATGTAGCATCACTTCTTCCACTTCCTCTCTGTGTTTCTTAGTTCCATTCGCCCTTCTTTCCCAATGCTTCTCCCTTCTGTTTTTGGGTATAACTGCCTCTTGATCTCAATGGGATTATTCCATGGTGTGCACACCTCACTAGTATTGTTGTTCCCTGTATATAACTAACTATTGATTGGCTGAAAATTGAGTCATGAGTATGAGTTCAGTTCCAAACCTGAAGAATGACCAAGAGCCATAATCTCAGGTTTCCACCAGTCTCTATTTCACCAGTAATCCTGGTCTTTTTTAATGATTGTGAATTTTGTTCCACATTTTCTCCAACTCTATCAAGGATCTTCTAATGTGATCCATTTCAGAGCAGTTGGTAGTGGTAGCCAGGAACTTTCTAGTTCTTCTGGTTTCACGGCTGTGAGGAATGATGCTCATGTGGTCCATTAGTACACTGGACTGATGGTTTCCAAGCACCTTCAATTTCCATCACTTTCTTTTTTCTGGACAGGGAATGAATACTGGTGGAACCTTAGATAGCTACTCATGAGCTTTAAAGATTCCAGTAACTATTTACCAAAGTGGGATGTAGAACATTGCCTTTGTAGAGTATGTATGTTTTGCCAGTTGACTATGGTGTCCCCTTAGATTGTGGTCCTGATCCCCAGGCCCAGTGATTCATTCCCTCAAGTTTGCTAATGTCTAAGAAAATTTTATAACTTTGGCCACTGTATACTCTACCACATTCATAAATATATTGTCAGCAAAAGAACATTTTGTTGTTGTTAGGTGCCACTGAGCTGGTTCCAACTCATTGCGACACTATATATAACAGAAACACTCCGCAGTCCTGTGCCATATCCCCAGAATTGTTATGTTGTTGTACAGTGTCAATCCATCTTCTTGAGGGTCTTTCTCTTTATCAATGACCCTCCACTTTACCAAATGTCCTTCCTGAAAACATGTCCAAAGTACAAAAGATGAAGTCTTGCCATTGTCATTTAAAAGGAACAGTCTGGCCATATTTCTTGCAAAAAAAATTTGTTAATTCTTCTGACAGTTCAAAGTAAATTCAATATTCTTTGCCAACACCATAATTCAAATGTGTTGTTTCTTCAATGGTCTTCCTTATTCATTGGTAGCTTAAGAAAAAACATGGCTTAGGTAAGGCTCACCTTAGTCCTTAAATTGACATCTTTGATCTTAACAGCTTAAAGAGGTCTGTTGCAACATTTGCCTGATTCAACTTGCCAATTGATTTCTTGACTGTTCCTTCCATGATGTGTATCCAAGTAAAATGAAATCTTAGACAACTTCAGTATCTTCTCCAGTTATTATAATGCCATTTATTGGTGCAGCTGTGAAGATTTTGTTTTCTTAACATTGATGCAAAATCTATACTGAAGGCTGTAGACTTTGATCTTCATCAGTAAGTGCTTAAAGTTCTCTTTGCTTCCAGAAAGCAAGGTTTTGTCATATGCATATTTAAGATTGTTGATAAATCTTCCAATCGTGAGGTCATAATCTTCTTTATATAATTCAGCTTCTCAAATTATTTGCTCAGTGTAGAGATTGGTGAAAGGGTATTACCCTGATAATCAACTCTCTTGATTTTAAACCATTAAGTAACTCCTAGTACTTGTGAACCACAGCTCTTGGTCTATGTATAGGTTCCTCATAACAACAACTAAGTGTTCTGAAATTCCCTTTATATGCACTGTTATCAATAGTTTTTTTTTTTAATGATTCAGAAAATCTAATGTTTTTGCAAAATCTATAAAATGCAAGTAAAGGTGTTTCTTGTATTCTCAGCTTTCAATTAAAATTCATCTGATGTCAGCAGTAGTATTGTTCATTCAACATCCTCTTCTGAATCAGCTTGAATTTGTAGCAACTCCCTGTTGATGTGTTGCTTTAACCATTTTTGAATTATCTTCAGCAAAATGTTGCTTGCATGTGATGTTAATGATATTGTTTAAATATTTCTGCATTCTGTGGCTCCCCTTACTTTGGATAGGACACAAATACAGGTCTCTTCCAAACTGTTGGCCAGGCAGCTATCTTCCAAATTTCTGAACATAGACAAGTACGCTGTTTTTGTTGTAACTTAATGCCATTGAGTTGGTTCCCACTCTTAGCGACCTTACGCACAACAGAACAAAACAGCCTGATCCTGCATCATTCTCACAGTACTTCTCAAGCTTCAGTCTATTTTTGCTGCCACTGTGTCGGCACATCTCACTGGGGTCTTCACTGCTGTGCGGACCCAACACTATACGAAGCATGATTTCCTTCTCTAGGGACTGGTCCCTCTTGATAATATATCTGAAATATGAGAGAAATATGTCTGAAGTCTGAGAGAAGAAGTCTCACCATCTTGGCTTCTAAGGAGCATTCTGGCTGTACTCCTTACAACACAGATTGGTTTGTTCTTCTAGCAGTCCATGGCACTTTTAATATTCTTTTCCAACACCATAACTCAAATGCATCAATTCTACAATCTTCCTTATTCACTGTCCAAACTTCACATGCATAGGAAGCTACAGAATATACCATGGATTGGGTCAGGCACACCTTAGTCCTCAAATTGATATCTTGGTTCTTCAGCACTTTAGAGGGATCTTGCACAGTAGATTTGCCTAATGCAATATATCTTAGGATTTATTGACTGCTGCTTCCATAAGTGTTGATATTAAATAAAAGCAAAATGAAGTCTGAAAAATTCAATATTTCCTCCATTTATCATCATGTAATTTATTGGTTCAGTTGTGCGGATTTTGTTTGATTTAAATTGAGGTGCCACCCATACTGAAGGCTGTGGTGATTGATCTTCAGAAGTATTTTAAGTCCTCTTCGATTTCAGCAGGCAAGATTGTATCATCTGTATATTGCAGGTTGCTAATCAGTCTTCTTCCAATCCTGATGTTATGTTCTTCATATAATCCAGTTTATTGGATTATTTGTGAGCATACAGATTGAATAAGTATGGTGAAAGAGTACAACCCTGGTGCACAACTTTCCTGATTTTAAACCACTAATTGTTTCCTTGTTCTATTTAAACAAGTGCCTCTTGGTCTATGTATAGGTTCCTCATAAGCACAATAAAGTCTTTCAGAATATTCATTCTTTGCAATATTGTCCATAACTTGTCATGATTCACATAGTCCAAAGCCTTTTCATAGTCAGTAAAGCTCAGGCAAACATTTTTTTGGTTTTAGCCAAGATCCATCTGATGTCAGGAACAATATCCCTCATTTCATGTCCTTGTCTGAATCTAGCTTGAACCTCTGGCAGTACATATTAATGTACTGTTGTAGTCATTTTTTAATTGTCTTCAGCATAATTTTACTTGTATGTAATATTAGTGATATTGTCTGATGATTGACACATTCCTTTGGGTCACCTCTCTTTGTTATGGGCACAAATATGGATCACTTTCAATCCGTTGGCCAGGTAGATGTCTCCCAAATTTCTTGGCATAGATGAAGGAGTTCCTCCAGTGCTGCATTAGTTTGTTGAAAGATTTCAATTTGTATTCTATAACTTCCTGGAGCCTTGATCTTTGCCAAGGCCTTAAGTGCATCTTTGACTTCTACTTCATTTCCATTGGCTCTTGATCACATGCTATATCTTGAAATGATTGGATATCATCTACTTCTTTTTGGTACAGTGACTTTGTGTATTCCTTCCATCCTCTTTTGATGCTTTCTGCATCATTCAATATTTTGTCCATTGTTGTTGTTGTATGCCATGGAGTTGGTTCCGACTCATAGAGACCCTGTACAGGGTTTCCAAGCTGTAAATCTTTACAGGAGCAGAATGCCTCATCTTTCTTGTGTGGAACAGCTGGTAATTTCTAACTGATGATCCTGAGGTTAGCAGCCCAATTCATAACCACTACGCTCCTTAAATATTGAAAGTCAAGGCTTGAATTTTTTCTTCAGTTCTTTCAGCTTGAGAAATGCTGAGTGTTTTCTTCCCCTTTGGTTTTCTAACTTCAGGTCTTTGCACATTTCATTATTATAATACTTGACTTCTTGAGCTGCCCTTTGAAATTTTCTGTTCAGCTCTTTACTTCCACATTTCTTTCATTCACTGTAACACCTCTATGCTGGAGAGCAAGTTTCAGAGTCTCTTCTAGCATCAACTTTGGTCTTTTCCTTCTTTTAAATTTTCTTAATGACCTTTTGCTTTCTTCCTGTATGATGTTCTTGATGTCATCCCACAACTCCTCTGGTCTTCAGTCACTAGTGTCTTATTCATCAAATCTCTTCTTGAAATGATTTCTAAATTTATGTGGAACTATATTCAAATTTTGGCTCTTCTGGACTTGTATTAATTTTCTGCAGCTTCCATCTGAACTTGCATATGAGCAATTGATGGTCTTTTCCACATTCTGGCCATGGCCAAGTTGTTTTGGCTGATGATATGGAGCTTTTCCACCATCTCGTCCCACAGATACACTCAATTTGATTTCTGTGTATACCATTTGGTGAGGTACAAGTGTAGAGTCATCTTTTATCTTGTTTTAAAAAGATATTTGCAATGAACAAGCTCCATGTCTATTCTCTATTTAATAATATTTTATAAAAAATTAATTCATAGGAAGGAATATGTAACACAGTCAATTTGATCTTTCATTTTTTCCATATGGTTTTAACTACTTTTAAAGTAAATCTTTCTTCACTTCTAAACTGCAAGCATATTTTCAAAATTTTATTTTACTCATTTTAGTTTAACTTTCACATTTGGGCCTTCAAATCTTCGGAATTCTGTCTGTTATTGTATACAATGTCTATTTTTATCCCCTCTTTTATTTGTTTTCTGAATACCAGTTTGCTCTATGTGTGGCAGCTCTAGAGAATGAGCACTGGGCTTCGAACCACAAGTTTGGCAATTCAAGCCCACCAGCCACTGTATGGGAAAAGATGAGGCTTTCTGCTCCTGTAAAGATTTACAGCCTTGAAAAAACCTACACTGGGTTGCTATGAGTTATAACAAACTCAAAGGCATTTATGAGCAAAAATCTTTATTAAACATTCTCACCTTTCCCTGTTCATTTGTGGTGCCTCATTTGTGATACATTAAATCTCATCAAATTTGGAGGGCTTTACCTAAACTCTGTATTCTTTTCCATTTACAATAGTCTATTTATTCATGTCAACAAAACCCACCACTCCATTGTAGATGTGTTGCACTCTGGTGGCATGTGTGTTGCTGTGATGTTGGAAATTTTAAATTCCAACTGTGTACCCATGGTGCACAGGTTTCAGCAGTTTCCAGACTATGACAGTCTAGGAAGAAGGAGAGGTGGACCATTTCTGAACAGTTAACCACTGAAAACTTTATGAAAAGCAGCACAACATGATCAGATATAGTGTCGAAGATATGCTCCTCAGATTGGAAGGCACTCAAAATAAGACTGGAGAAGAACTCTCTCCTCAAAGTATAGTTGACCATGATGATGTTAATGGAGGAAAGCTTTCAGGACCTTTATTTACTAATGAAGCACAACTCAAAATGAGGAGCAACAGCTACAAGTATCCATTAATAATTGGAACATGAAATGTAAGAAATATGAATCTGGAAATGTTGGAAGTTGTCAAAAATGAAATTGAATGATGAAACATCAGTATCCTAGGCATTAGTGAGATGAAATGGACTGGTATTTGCCATTTGAATCCAACAATTTTATGGTTTACTATGCCAGGAATGACTAATTGAAAAAGAATGACATCACATTCATCATCAAAATGAACATTTCAAGGTCTACCTTGAAGTACAATGATTGAAGTATATATCAAAAAAGAATATTTCAATATCTAACTTGAAATATATCATGTAGATATACATACAAGAAAGACTGGTTAATAACACTATTATTCAAATTTATGTACTAACCACTATACCTAGTGATGATGAAACTGAAGAATTTTACCAAATTCTTCAGTCTGAAATTGAAGAAACATGCAATCAAGATGAATTAATAATTAATAGTGATTGAAATGCAAAAATTAGTAACAAAGAGGAAGGATCAGTAATAGGAAAAATATGACATTGGTGATAGAAATGATGCTGGAGATCTCATGATAGAATTCTGGAAGATCAATGACTTATCCATTGCACATGGACCTCACCAGATGGCATACACAGGAATCAAATTGATTACATGTGTGAGAAGAGATGAATGAGAAGCTGAATATCATCAGCTAAAACAAGACCAGGGGCAGACTGTAGAACAGACTGTCAATTAATTATAGGCAAGGTCAGGCTAAAGCTTTAAAAAGTTAAAACAAGTCCATAAGACTCAAAATATGACCTTGAATATGCTGTTGCTGTTGTTAAGTGTCAAGGAGCCGGTTCCAACTCATAGCGACCCTGCATAGGGCTTCCAAGTAGCGGCTAGTAAGCTTGAACAGCTGACCTTGCGATTCAAGCCAACATTGCAGTCCACTGCCACACCAGCACTCTGACCTTGGGTCTATCCCACCTGAATTTAGAGACCATCTGTATAATAGAGTTGATGCATTAGATACTAATGACCAAAGACCAGAAAAGTTGTGAAGTGCCATCAGGAACATCATACAGGAAGACAGCAAAAAGCCATTAAAAGGCATGAAACAAAGAAAATACCAACATTGATGTCAGAATAGACTCTGAAACTTGCTCTTGAGCATAGAGAAACTAAAGCAACTGGAAGATAGCAGGAAGTAAAAAGCATGATAAGAATATTTCAAGGGGCAACTTGAGAGGACAAAACAAATAATGAAATGTGCAGAGATCCAGAGTTAGAAAACCAAAAGTGAAGAACAAGCTCAGCATTTCTCAAGATGAACTAAGTGAAGAGAAAACAAAGACTTGGGTTGCAAAATTGAAGAATTCTCATTTTTAAATCTTCAATATTGAAGCTAGATTATATGAAGAAGAACATGCATCTGGACTTCGGAAGACTCATTAACAATCTGAGACATACAGATAACACAACCTTTCTGGCAGAAAGCAAAGAGGACTTCAAATACTTACTGATTAAGATCAAAGATGACAGCCTTCAGCATGGATTCTACCTCAGTTAAAAAAAAAAAAAAAGGAAATCCTTACCCACAGGACCAAGAAACAATATCATATTAAATGGAAATAAGATTTAGGCTGTCAAAATTTCAATTTTCTTGGATTCACAATCAATGCTTATAAAAACAGCAGTCAAGAAATCAAACGACATAGTGAATTATGAAAATCTGCTTCAAAAAGACTTCTTTAAAAAAAAAGAAAGAAAGAAAGATATCGGTTTAAGGACTAAGGTGTATCTGTCTGACCCAAGCCATAATATTTCCAATTGCCTCAAATGCATGTGAAAGTTGGACAGTCAATAAGGAAGACCTTTGAAGATCAATGCATTTGAATTATGGTGTCGGTGAAGAATATTGAGAGTAGCATGGACTGCTAGAACAAAAAATCTGTCGTAATAGAATCATAGCCAGAATGTTCCTTAGAAGTAAGGATGGCTAGCCTTTGACTCTCTTACTTTGGACATATTGTCAGGAAGGACCTGGTGGACATCATGATTGGAAAAGTGGAAAGTCAGTGAAAAAGAGGAAAATTTCAAAAGATGGATTGACACAGTAAGAGCAACAACGGACTCATACATAACAAATGTGAGGATGGCACAGGGGCAAGCAGTGTTTCATTCTGTTCTGCATATGGTTGCTCTGAGTCGGAACTGATTCGACGGCACCTAACACCAACATGGGAAAATACTGAATGATGCAGAAAACATCTAAAGAGGATGGAAGACATACATAGGTTCATTTCACCAAAAAGAATTGGTTGATAGTCAACCATTTCAAGAGGTAGCATAAGATACAGAACTGATGGTACTGAAGGAAGAAGCCCAAGGCTCAAAGAATTGACAGATTACAATTTGGAATCTTTCAACAAATGGATGCAGCATTGGAGGAACTCACTTATCTATGCCAAGAAATCTGGAAAACAGCTACCTGGTCAGCTGGTTGGAAGAGATTCATATCTGTACTCATTGCAAAGAAAGGTGACCCAACACAATGTGGAAATCATCAAACACTATCGCTAATATAATATGTAAGTAAAATATTTCTGAAGATTATTTAACAATGATTGTAGTAGGACATCCACAAAGAGCTTCTGTAAATTCTAGATGGATTCAGAAAAGGTTGTGGAACTAAGGATATCATTGCTGATCTTGGCTGAAAGCATGACTATCAGAACGATGTTTATTTGTATTTTACTGACTATGCAAAGACTCTTAAATGTGTGGCTTAAACTTTTAAGCCTTTTAATTTAATTGTGCTCATAAGAAAACTGTACATAGACCAAGAGTCAGTCATTCAAACAGAGCAAGGGGATACTGAATGGTATAAAATCAGGAAAGGAGTGCCCCATGATTCTAACTTTTAATCATATTATGCAACCTGGTATGATACTGGGGTAATACACTAGACTTCAAGGTGAGGTTGAACCACAAGGTCAGCAGTTCAAACTCACCAGCCACTCCTTAGGAACCCTATACAAGATCGCTATGAGTCAGAACTGACTCAATGTCACTTAAAACAACAAATGGTATTTACATATCGCTGTTAGGCTTTCTGCTCCATAAAGATTTAAAGCCTCAGAAACCCTATGCAGGGTAGCTATGAATTGGAACTGACTCCACAGCACACCACCATCACTACCATTATTATGGACTAATTTTGTGTAATTATCTACCTCCAGTTCACCAGTACAAATATTGTCCTTTCATCCCACAACATTCTGCAAGATTTCTACTCTGGATCTTCATTTAGTTCAGTTTCCCTTTGATGCCAGCCATTGATGTTTTCCCTCACCAGCACTAAGATGAACTACCAACAACAAGAAACACACCAGAAAACAAAAATTGAGGTCTGTGTATCTCTGTCCCCCTATCATTTGCCTCTGCTATTCATAAGGTTTTAAATGACTAAATATTCAGAAGTAGTTCATCACTCCTTCTTCCTAGTCTGTCTTTGTCTGGAAGCTCATCTGAAACCTGTACACCATGAGTGATCCTGCTGGTATTTAAAATACCTGTGGCATAGCTTCCAGAATCACAGCAACTCACAAGCCACCAGAGCATGACAAACTGACAACCGTTTCAAAAGGTAGCATGTGATCAAGAGCCAATGATACTGAAGGAGGAAGTCC
>NW_006408735.1:3960582-3977172 GCF_000296735.1 Chrysochloris asiatica
CTGACCCAAGCCATGGTATTTTCAATCACCTCATATGCATGTGAAAGCTGGACAGTGAATAAGGAAGACCATAGAAGAATTGGTGCTTTTGAATTATGGTGTTGGAAGAGAATATTGAAAGTCCCATGGGTTGCAAAAAAACCCCAACAGATCTGTGTTAGAAGTGCAGCCAGAGTACTCCTTGGAGGTCAGGATGGCCAAACTTCGTCTCTCATACTTCGGATATATTGTCAGGAGGAACCAGTCTCTGGAGAAGGATATCATGTTTGGTAAGGTGGAGGGTCAGAGAAAAGGAGGAAGACACCCCGTGAGATGGATTAGTAAAGTGGCAGTATCAATGGGCTCAAGAGTGGCAACAATTGTGAGGGTGGCCTAGGATCAGGCAGTGTTTCATTCTGTCGTGCATAAGGTCACTATGAGTCGGGACTGACTTGATGGCACCTAACAAAAACAATAGCCATTTACTTTGTTTTTGAGTTGTTATATCTGCAGCATATAAATAGTACTGCTATATGTTTATCATGTGTTTGTATATAGTGGGAAGGGTATTAATGTTAGAACATTAATATCATAGAACCATTTTGATCAAAAAGCTTTGCAATCTGTTTTTCTTCAGTTTTAGAAACACAGCATTTAAATAAAATATAACTTCTTTAACCTGGTATTTGCTGGCATTTTTATGATTCCTATTCTTACTATGGAGTCCTCATGTGGTGCTGTGGGTTAATGTGCTGGACTGCAAAGTCAGTTTGAACCTCAAGGTCGGGAGTTCAAGGCCACCTGCCACTCCTCGAAAACCCTATACAGGGTTGCTATGGGTTAGAACGAACTCAATGGCACTTAACAACAACAATTCTTGCTACTGGAGTCCTGGTGTGGTGCTGTGGGTTAATGTGCTGGACTGCAAAGTCAGTTTGAACCTCAAGGTCGGGAGTTCAAGGCCACCTGCCACTCCTCGAAAACCCTATACAGGGTTGCTATGGGTTAGAACGAACTCAATGGCACTTAACAACAACAATTCTTGCTACAAGATGGTTACTTATTCTGTGCTAAAGTGTTAATCTATAATAATAATGGTTTTAATAATCTGAAGTGTCAATCTTCCTAGGGTTATATGCATGCCATTTCCTCTAACAGAGCTCTCTATCAAAATGCAAGTAAATATTTCTGAATGATTACTTCAAATCTGCATATAGATTCTATAAATATTTTCATAAACATAAATTTTGGCTAAAATTTGTTTATGTTGTTACCCTAATATTTGCTCCTCTATCAGGTAAAAGTCCTTGAAGGAGATGTACACAAGAATGATATATAACAACTATAGCGCTCTGATAGTATAGTGGGTTACAAGTTGGAATGCTAACCACATGGTCAGCAGTTTTAATCTACCAGCTACTGCTTGGGAGAAAGATGAGGCTTTCTGCTGACACAAAGATTCACAGCCTCAGAAGCCTTACACAGGGTTACTATGAGTCAGACCCAACTCCATGGCACATAGCCAGCCCACCACTTGTTGTTGTTGTTGTTGTCAGGTGCCATTGAGTCGGAACCTACTCATAGCGACCCCATGCACAGCAGAACGAAACAATGTCCGATCCTGGGCCAACCTCACTACTGCTGCCACACTTGGGTCCATCAATGATGCCACCTGGCCAATCCATCTCGTTAGGGGTCTTCCTATTTTTCTCTGACCCTCCACCTTATCCAGCATGACATCCTTCTCCAGCAAATGTTACCTCCTGACAATATATTCAAAGTATGAGAGACAAAGCTTAGCCATCTTGGTCTCCAAGGAGCACTCTGGCTGCACTTCTTCCAAAACTGATCGATTGGTTCTTTTGGCAGTTCATGGCACTTTCAGTATTCTCCTTCAACACCACAACTCAAAGGCATCAATTCTTCTACGATCTTCCTTATTCACAGTCCAGCTTTCTCATCCATATGAGGCTATTGAAAACACAATGGCCTGGGTCAGGCGCACCCTAGTCCTCAAGCAGACATCTCTGCTCTTCAATACTTTGAAAAGTTCCTGTGCAGCAGATTTGCCCAATGCAATACGTCGTCTGATCTCTTGACTGCTGCTTCCACGAGTGTTGACAGTTGATCCCAGAAGAATGAAGTTCTTGACAACTTCAATCTTTTCTCCATTGATAAGAATGTTGTTTATTGGTCCAGTGGTGAGGATTTTTATTTTCTTGACATTGAGATGTAATCCATATGGAAGGCTGTGCTCTTTGATTTTCATAAGTAAATGTTTCAAGTCCTCTTCACTTTCAGCAAGCAAGGTTTTATCATCTGCATATCGCAGGTTGTTAATGAGTCTTCCTCCAATCCTGATGCCATGTTTTTCTTCATAGAACCCAGCTTCTTGTATTATTTGCTCAGCATACAGGTTGAATAAGTATGGTGAAAGAATATAACCCTGTCTCACACCTTTCCCAATTTTAAAACATTCAGTGTTCCCATGTTCTGTTCGAACAACTGCTTCTTGGTCTAGGTACAGATTTCTCAGAAGTACAATTAAGTGTTCTGGAATACTCATACTTCTCAATGTTGTCCATAGCTTGTCATGATCCACACAATTGAAAGCCTTTGCATAGTCAATAAAGCATAGGTAAACATCCTTCTGGTATTCTCTGCTTTCAGCCAAGATCCATCGGATATCAGCAATGATATCTCTCATTCCACGGCCTCTTCTGAATCCAGCTTGAACCTCTGGAAGTTCTCTGTCAATGTATGATTGTAGTCATTTCTGTATTACCTTTAGCAAAACTTTACTCGCTTGAGATATCAAAGAGATTGTCCGATGATTTCCGCATTCCGTTGGGTCACCTCTCTTTGGAATGGGCATAAATATTGATCTCTTCCAATCAGTCGGCTGATAGTTGTTTTCCAAATTTCTTGGCAGAGATGAGTGAGTGCCTCTTGTGCCACCTCACTTTCTTGAAAGATTTCAATTTTTATTCCATCAATTCCTGGTGCCTTGTTCTTTGCCACTTATTTCAATGCACTTTGGACTTCCTCCCTGAGTATCATTGGCTCTTGTTCATATGATATCTCTTGAAATGGTTGAACATTAACCATTTCCTTTTGGTACAATGACTCTGTGTATTCCTTCCATCTTTTCTTGATGCATTCTGCATCATTCAATAATTTGCCCAGATAATCTTTCAACAACGAAAGTCGAGGCTTGATTTTTTTCTTTAGTTCCCCCAGCTTGAGAAATGCTGACCATGTTCTTCCCTTCTGGTTTTCTAACTCTAAATCTTTGCATATTTTATTATAGTATTTGGCTTTATCTTCTCAAGCTGATCTTTGAAATTTTCTGTTCAGCTCTTGGACCTCTTCAATTTTTCCATTTGCCCACCACCTAGTTTCCACTAAAAAAAAGTGCATCATTAAATTATGATATCAAATTCTACAAACAAGCTAAATTATAATCCGTTTGTCTTGGTAAATCTAGAATATAAGCTAGGTGTATTTGTTGATTGTTGGTACAGTGGGTTACATGTTGTGTTGTTAATTGAAAGATTAATGGTTCAAATTCACCAGCCTCTTTGTCAGAAAAGACGAGGCAGTCTGATTCTGTAATGATCCACAGCCTTAGAAACCCTATGGAGGAGTTCTCTTCTGATTTACAGGGTCACTATGAGTTGGAATTGACTCAATGGCTGTGGGCTTGGTTTTTGGCTTTGGGTCATAATGTTAGGGTTACCTGAGGCATCCATGGTTACCTGCTAAGGAGGCCACACATATTTGTCATTGTACAGAAGTATACTCTTCTCTTAATTTTTCTAAAGACAAACTGAAAAATTGTTCTATGGATTGTATTTTTAAATTTTTCTATATTAGTGACTGTCATTCTGTTAAAATAGCCTTCATTCTAATAGTACATAGTACAATTTACTTTAGAAATGTATATATTTATATTATATAGTTATATTGCCTACAGTCAGTCTACACTGTGGCCAACATGTTTAAGAATCAGCAGTGCTGAAATATCAGTAATTTACAATTTATTAAAGTGTTGATTGCACACTTGGTTAATTTTTATCTTGTTAGATTTTCTGAGTTGTAAGGATGCTTCATTATTCCCCTAAAGTAGATACAGATTCTAATCCTTCAAAATATTAAAGGAGAATTTCATTAGGCAATTTCCCATCACGAGTTCTTTAATTCTATTTAAATATGATAGCATGATAATGATTTCAAATATGTCATATAAAATTAAAAATTTTAAACACATATGATATATTTTAAAGTCATAATACAGGTAAAAGAAATATGTCATTACTTTAATACTTGGATTTCTGAGATGGTTCCAAATACATACAATTGTGATACTTTTAACTTTCATATTTCAAACTAATTTTTGACATCTATTAAAGTGCCATTTATTGCGTACTGGTGTCCACAGCATTTTCTATAACTTTAAACACATTTCTTACCACAAGCTGAACTCTTCTACCGTTCAGTACATCTGGGTCTAACTCAGGCAAGAAGCGATTGCTGCATGGTGACAAAAACAGAAAGCATTTTAATATAAATGTAGGAGAAGAATATAAAAGAATTGCCCAACTGACAAATCTGGAAAGATCAGTCATTTATATAATGGCTATAACAGTTTCCTTAATTAAGTTCCATATAAAGATACATACAAAATAAATACTCCTAGTTTATTGTTTTTAATTCCATTTGATATAAAATAAAAATGTATAATACTTAAAATACTACTCCTTCTTTGTCAAATATAAACACAAGCAAAGGGCAAAAGTCTGAAAGTATCAATAATGAGAGCTTATAAATCAAACCCATCAGCCACTCAGAAATTCTATAAAGGGTCTCGATGAGTCATAACTCACTTAGTGACACTTGACTGACACTATCAAAATTGAAGTATTTATTTACATTTCCTTATATCTTTTACTTGTCTTTTGAGAAAGGTACAACTTCTTAGTTTTAAAATTAGTACTAGTGTATTTCACGTAGACCGATATTCATAACTAACTTTTGTTACAACTAGAGCATTGACATTTGGCTTTCCAAGGACTTTTGGTTCTGAAAACATACTTTCCTTAAAATATTACTACTTAGTCCTTTATAAATTCTGTTTTTAAGAGAGAATATCCATAAACAATTGATTATTTCATCCTATGTTGAAATATAATTTATTTATGAAAAAGTGATTTTTCAGAGTTTAAGTCTATCTAAAAATCACCCAAGAACATCTTATTTATATTTTACACTTTATTTGTTGTCATTGTTATTAAGTGCCCTTGAGTAGGTTCAGACTTATAGCGATCGGGTATAGGGTTTCTGAAGTGGTAACTGTCTGTGGAAGTAGAAAGCCTAATTTTTTTTCCTGCACATTATTTATACTCATTGCTTACAAATCTCTGAATCAGATCTTATCTATATGATAAGCTATGGTTCTATTATATTTGTTTATGGTTCTAAGGATGTTATACTATGAATTAAGCTAAATGGATAGTATCAAAATAAAATAAATTGTGCTTGCATAAATTGGTGTTGTTGCTGATTGTCATTGAGTCGGTTATGATTCATAACAACCCTAAGGGATTTCTAAGGCTGGATAAATTAGAATATTTCATTAAACAAATAATTCTCAAATGATGATTTATGTCTTCTTTCTATGCCCACAGTGACATAAGACATAGTGACTCAGGTTATAAAAGTTATTTCAATTTCATTTTCAATCTTTCTTTCATTTGTTGTTGCTGTTAGGTGCCATCTGGTCAGTTTTGACCTAAAGAGACCCTAAGCACAGCAAAATGCAGCACTGCCTGATCCTGCACGATCTTCACAATTGTGGCTACATTTGAGCCCACTGCTGCTGCCACTGTGTCAATCTATCTCATTGGGGTCGTCCTCTTTTTCACTGACCCTTCATTTAACCAAGCAAGATGTTCTTTTCCAGGGACTGGTCTCTCCTGATAACACATTCGAAGTGTGCTTTCTGGGCTCTAGGGATTCTGACTGTACATCTTGCAACACAGATTTGTTTGTTCTTCTGGCAGTCCATGGTATGTTTAATATTATTCTTCAACACTGTATCTCAAATGCATTAATTCTTCTATGGTTTTCCTTATCCACATAACTTTCACATGTATGTGATGCCATTGAAAATACCCTGGCTTGGGTCAGGCACACGTTAGGCTTCACACTACTATCTGGTTCTTTCACACTTTAAAGAGGTATTGTGAAGCAGAGTTGCCCAATGCTATATGTCAACTGATTTTTTTTTTTTTTTAACTTTTAAATGTGAATTGAGTGAAGGTTTACAGAGCAGATCATCAGATTTATAGTCAACAATTCATATACTTTGCTTCATTACAATGATTGAAATCCCTTCTATGCACCAATAGTTAACAGTATTTACCTCTATTCACTGTAACTATTCCATTCCTCCCTGTATCTCCCACTACCTTCATCCTTCCTCTGCTAACCTCCCTCTTGTGGTATATTACCTGCCCTGTCACCCATTTCAACATATGTCTACCCTCTAACCTCTGAATAATTTTCCTTCCTCACACAACTATCATAGATCATTTCTTTTATCAAGAAAACTTTTTCTTAACTTTTTGCAACATTGGTCAAATACAATATTTGTCCTTTTGTTATTGATTAATTTCACTCATAATGCCTTCCAGGCTCATCCATGTGGTGAGGTGCTTCACTGACTCATTGTTATTTTACAATGTTGCATAGTATTTCATTGACTATCAACAGAAGAAGTTAACTTCTGCTGATGGGCATTTAGGCTGTCTCCATCTTTTGGATGGGTCTCTCATAGACAGCACATTGAAGGATCTTGTTTTTTTAATTCATTCTGTTCTCTCTGTCTCTTGACTGATGCATTTAATCCATTTGTATTCAGTATATTTCCTGATAGATAAGAATTAATAGCTGTTATTTTGCTGTGTATTTTTTTGTTGTTGTGCTGCTGGTTTCTTTTATCCATATAATTTTCTGCACTGAATGAATTTTGGCTGCAAGTTTTCTATTTATATTCATTTCTGTTGTGTTAATGTTTACTAAATCCTCTTGCTATTCCTCTTTTTCAGTTGTTGACATGTAATTGCATTAATTTTCTTTGCATTTACACTGAAATTGATTCTTTTCCCCCTATTTAAAACAGTCTGTTTTATGTTGAAATCTACTTGATTTCCTTGATTTGCAGTTTGGAAATTCTGTAGCTATACTATTCCCTCTTTTTGCTTTGCAGTTATTTTCAGTTTTGTAGGTTTGCTTAACTTTAAATAATTCTATATCTGAATTGAATTCTGGGTGGTGTTGTCATGTGTGGAAATATTAGGTTGTTGTCTGCTATTGTTGGTTCTCAGTCCAAAGAATACCCTTTAGCATTTTTTGTTGGTCTGGTCATGAAAAATTACTTTAATTTCTGTTGTTTATCAGGAAGTGTAGTAAATTTGTTGTTATATTCAAGGGACAGCTTCACTCAGTATATGATTTTGGGTTGGCAAATTTTCCTTTCAGAGTTTGTTTGTATGTGTTATCACATTACCTTCTTGCCTGAATGGTTTCTGCTAGAAATCAGAACTTAGTCTTATTAGTTCTTGTTTATAGGTAACTTTTCATTTTTCCTGAACTACTCTCAGTGTTCTTTCTTTGTCTTTGGTTTTAGAAACTTTGATTATGATGTCTTGATGATTTTCTTTTGGGGTCTATCCTGTTTGTGGTTCGTTCTGCTTACCTTCTCATTTTTCATGATGCTTACATTCTCATTTTTCGTGATGTTAAGGAAGTTTTCTTCCAACAACTCTTTGACAATTTTCTCTGTGTTTTTTTTTTTTTAGTCCTGGAATTCTGATTATCCATAAGTCATTCCTCTTCATGGTGTTCCACATAACTCTTAGGCTTTTTAAAGATTTTTCATTCTTTTTTATTTCTAATTATTCTTCTAGCATTCTAATATTGAGAAATTTTTCTTCAAGCTCACTAATTCGGACTTACACTGATTGAAATCTATTCCTTTGCCCTTTTGATGCACTGTTCATTTCCAAAACCTTAGTATTAATTTGCTGGATTTCTAATTGCAGATTTTTTTTCAAATTTTATATTTATTTTGTCTGATTGTTCTTATAGTGCTTTTCTGAATTTCTCTAAAATATATTCTGTGTTCCCTTGGCTTTCCTCAATTATTCTGTCAATCCTTTGAAAGCATCTAAATATCATTCTTTTGAATCCTTTTTCAGTTAGTTAATTGTTCTCTGGAAGTTTGCTGCCATGTGGTTAGGCACGACAATAGTCTGAGAGGTGGGGTTCGCTGTGCCACCTTATTACCTGGATTCAGACTTATGGAACCCACAGAACAATATTTAAACAGTCACCTGTCCCCATCTGCCCTGTGATCCTAACAGACACTGAAACAAGTTCCATCAAGGTTCAGAAACATTTTCTGGTCATTGGTTATTAGTGTCAAATGTATCAAATCTATTCTTGAGATGGGATAAGTTCAAGGCCATATTTTGCCTCTCATAGACTTGTTTTAATTTTCTTCAGCTTCAGCCTGAACTTGCATATGGGCAATTGATGGTCTCTTCCACAGTGTGTCTCTGCCCTTGTTTTGTCCGATGATATTGAACTTTTCCACCAACTCTTCCCACATATGAAGTAAATTTGATTTCTGTGTATTCCATCTGTATAGTCAACTTTTATGTTGTTTTAAAAGGTATTCTGAATGAATAAGACATTTGTCTTATAAAATTCTATCATGTGATCCCCAACATCGTTTCTATCACCAAGGACATATTTTCCAACTATTGATCTTTCCTCTTAGTTTTCAACCTTCATTTTATAATTACCCGTAATTATCAATACATATTGATTACATGTCTGATTAATTTCAAACTGGAAAAGCTGGTAGAATTCTTTTCGTCATCACTGGCTTTAGTAGTTAGTGTTTAAATTGGTAGGTATATGGATAGGATCCTATCAAAGACAGCATTGTTCTTCAGGGCACATCCTGAAATGTTCTTCTAAACAATGAATGAGACACCATGCCTCTTGAATTTATTATTCCTAGTATAGTAACCATATGAGTATCAGATTCAAAAAAGGCCAATACGAGTCTATTTCAGCTCACCAATGCATAGTGTCTCAATGTTTATGTGTTTCATTTGATTTCTGACAATAGATGAAGTAGCACACCCACCAGCATCATATGTACAGAATAGGTAATGTATGACAGTATCCATATATATATTTATACATATAATTAAATAACTTTCATTTATTATATAACTTGATGTGCAGTTAACCATATATATATATATTTTGTTGTTGTTGTTAAGGATTTGATGTGCAGTTAACCATATATTTTGTTTGTTAAGGAGCCTTAGTCTTGTAGCTGTTAAGAGTTTGGTTGTTAACCAAAAGTTGGTGGTTCAAACCCAACAGCTGCTCTGAGGGAGAAAGATGTTGCAGTTTGCTTTCTTGATATATTCTTTTTGACAATGAATATAAAGATTTACAGCACTGGAACACCTATGGGGGAGTTCTACTCTGTCCTATAGAGTCACTGAGTTGGAATCAAATTAGTGGCAACAGGTTTTTATTTGCTTATTTGTTACTTATGTGAGGTAGTTATTACCCGCAAAGTCTGGAAAACTTTCCAAAGTTTCATCTATATTTAGATTCAATATTGGCTTACATAGTTAACTGATTCCTAATCCTCACAGTTTTATACTTTTTTTGGTGAAAACATACAGTTAAAATGAAGTCTTGAAAATCTATGTAAAAAACACTGTCTCTGGACTTCTGTTTCCTTAAAATTTTGACTCAGTTGATATGGACATGTATGCTTTAAAGTAAATCAATGTAAGAAAAATTAACTGAGCATCTATTAAGAGCAGTTTGTTGCTAGTGGATATAAATATTTGATATCCATAATAGACTGAACCATCTCAATCTATGAGATAAATACCATCCCATTGTACAGGAAATAATGTTCCTTAATGCATTATTGAAAATTAGGTACATGACTGCTAACATAGTAGCTATAAGGGTGAATTATAATTTTGAATGCCAAGTGTACGTATGTAAACAACAACAAAAAACAAAATAAAATGCAACCTACAAGATGTATGCTAGTTAAAAATAGTTAATAGATACCATGCATTCTACTTTACACAAATTATTTTTAAAGAAGAATCATTTGTGTGGGTCATCTGTTGGATTATACAAATAGACATTACAGAAATAGGCTTCTTCCTGATCATTTCACGGTGAAAAATACAAAGGACGATTAAAGCTATTCTATACGAAAGGCCTTTTTATAATCTGGCAACCTGGTGTACTGGCCTTTGGCTATAAAGTCATGTTTGTTTTAGCACAATTAACCTAGGTTTCACTTTTCAAGATTTGTTTACAATACAAAAATCTAATTTAGAGGAAATGACCTCACCATTTCATATTTCTGGAACTAGTTGTTTCGTGAACTCCAACCTGTGTATGAAGCCATTGGTATGTATATTCTCTACTCCTTTCTATTTTTTCATTTGCAGTGGTATCCTCGCAGATAAATTCTTCTTTACCTAGGGAAGAAATACGGAACTATTTTATTTTAAAAATCAAGGCTGACCAAAAGTTTGGTCTAAACTAACAATTTTATCATAAGAAATACCAAGAAAATAAAGACTAATTTATGGAGGCTAAATGTTCTGTGAGAAAAATAATGTCAGTCACTTGCAAATTAAAATATTTCTGATTTAATGTTAAAAAAAACCGATTTAAAAAAGGAAGTATTTTAATGCAATTATCATTTCAGAGGATTTGGTTTTCAGTGTTTTAATTAGAAAAGTCACAGGACTATTTGTGGTAGATGGTAAAATTGTTTTCATACACAAAGGATATCTGTTCAGCACCTTTCCCACTATCTTTGTGCCATAGACGCTGTTTCAAAAATGGAGAGAAAGTATAGCAATGAAGATGAGTATGGAAAACATGTACGATAAGAAATTATACCAGGTAACAACTTATTTTCGTTGAGTCCATTCTGGTCTCACTCACAGTGACCCTATAGCACAGACTAGAACTGCCCTAGAGGATTTCCATGGCTGTAGTCTTTCCAAAACCGGACTCCCATGTTTTTCTCTATAGAGTGGCTAGTGGGTTCAAACAGCCAACCTTTCCATTAACATCTGAGTTCTTAACTACTCTGACACCAGATAACAGTTGCTGTTGTTTGTTTTTAAGTGCTGTTGAGTCGGTTCCAACTCACAGGGACCTTGATTAGGGTTTTTGAGGAGTGGCTGGTGAGCTTGAATTGCACAACTTGCAGTAAAAACAGACCTTGCTGTCTGTCTAGTACATTAACCCACAGCACCACACCAGGTAACAAATATAAAAGTAAATAAGGCAGTAAAGGAACTCTGGTAGCGTAGTGGTTACGAATTGGGCTGCGAGTCGCAAGGTCAGTAGTTCGAAACTACCAGCTGTTCCTCGGGAGAAAGATGAGGCTTTCTGCTCCCGTAAAGATTTACAGCCTCGGAAACCCTGTACAGGGTCACTATGAGTCGGAACTGACTACGTGGCACATAACAACAAAGGCAGTAAAAAGGAAGAAGCCAACCCTTATATTCATATGTGAAAATTATTGTACATATGTCAGCATGCAGGAAAAATATTCAAACATCACAGTGCCGATGTCATGTATTTCAGAGTTCAGTAAAGACCTTCCTGTGAGATCTGTACTCCACGGATTTTCTCTTTTGGATTGCTTCTCCCTTGGTGCCACATCATGTTTTATATTCTTGTTAGATTTGTAGGCTTAATTAACAGTACAGCTGAAGGAAATACCTTTTCAAAACTGACTCAAGGAAATTAAATCCATACAAATCCTACAGTTATAAAACTGATATTTAAAATGTCAATTCATTAATTTAAAGCATTCTTTCACTACATATTACTTTATCAACAAAGTCTCATACTTAAAAGTTCTTTGGAAAATAAGAACTGTTTTGAATGCATTAGTGTTGTTAACTGTCTTTGAGTCCGTTCTGACTTATAGCAACCCTGCATAGAGTTTCTGAGGAGCAGCTGGTGAGTTTGAACTGCTGATCTTTTGATTAGAAATCCAGTGCTTATTTTACACTGAAGCATCATCTGTGTAGTATATGCATTTTTACATATAAGAAGCTCTGGTAGCATAGTGGTTACAAGTTGGTCTGCTAACCTCAAGGTCAGCAGTTCGAAACTACCATCTGTTCTGTGGGAGAAAGATGAGATTTTCTGCTCCTGTAAAGATTTACAACCTTGGAAACCTGATACAGGGTCACTCTGAATCGGAACCGACTCCATAGTACATAGCTACCACCACCACCAACCACACACAAGTTAGCATTTGTCATTCTGAATGTGTTAAGGATGACATATCTATGTACTTGTGTTTTTCTCTACACAGTCCCTGCTACAATTAGCAAAATGAATTTATTTTTCAATCCAAACAGATGTTAAATGCAGTTCTTGGGAAAACTAAACATCACAATATATTGTGGTTTTGAGTTGGACTGCTAACCTCAAGGTCAGCAGTTTGAAATTACCAGCTGTTCTGCAGAAGAAAGATGAGGATTTCTGCTCCCAAAAAGATTTACAGCTTCAGAAACCCTATATAGGGTTGCTACGAGTCAGAACCAACTCCACAGCACATATCCATTACCAAATCACCATTGTTTCTCTAAACTCTGTTACTTGGTTAAATTATATTTATATTATTTCTTGTGCCACCTTATTACTTTTTTAAAATGTTTTATTGTGAAATATGTGATAGTTTACATGGGAGAACATTAGTTTTACATTCATCCTATCTTATATTGTTTAATTGTTATGGTTACAATACCCTCCATGCATCATCAACCAACCAAAGGGTATACACTACAAGCCTGCCCCCCAGTTGTCAGCACACAGCCCCTCTCCCTCTCTGTATCTAAAGTCCCTAACTGCTCCATCTCTCCATGTCATCGTCTCTGTCTCCATCTCAGGCATCACTGCTTCTCTGGGTAGGGTCCCACTCTCTGCTCTTCTCACTTGATGGTTCCAGGGACCTCTACTCCTAGGCTGAAAAGTTAATCGGTCTCCTCCTTGCTATAAAACATCTACCTTTACATTTCCAACCCTCACAAGCAGTCCTGATAACAATTATTTACTATTATATCACAAGAGATGAATGCACATTTCATTTCATCAGCCCGCCTAGACAGATTGTATACTACTCAGTGGAGATTCTACCTTTCTTCATGCCTCTAAATCTAGGTTCCCTCTTGAAAGCTTGTAAGCCAATCAGTTCTTGCCTTTGTAGCCCCACATTTTGGGTAGCCAATGTCCAAGTTGCCCATCCCTGTCTACTCTGTGTATGGAGGGGGTGGGAATGATCCTTGCTGTAAGGATTTGTTCACTCTTTTGAGCTACTGCATCCATAGGTATAGGTCAAGTTCATCATATTGTATCAGATTACAGCCACCTGATTTTTTATAACAAGGCTATAGCCTTCACATACTACACTCAAGATTATTTTTTAAAGTACTCATTTTGGAAACTTTTCCTCAGCTGTACAATAATACCTCAAAGACCCTACGTAGTTTTACTTTAGAACTCAGCCAAGGTTCTAAACAGTTTCTGAGTAAAGAAGATATTTCACTGTAAATTTCTAATTCATATTTACTATGTTAACCCTAAGATATATATAAGTAATTTTGCATGAGCTTACTGTTAGAAACAAAACTAACAATGGTAAAATTGGATAAATGCATTTGAAGACACTGAAAATCTAATGCTGGAGGAAGTGATTTCATTTTGGTTAAACTATTTCAGTATTTCTTTTGACATTGAGAAAGAGAATGTTGAACATTCTCTTTGAACACTGAAGAAGAAATTATACTTTTAGCATTTTGTAGGAAGAACAATGTGACCAAGATTATTAACAGATGTCTAACAGTTTCTTAAAAGGACTCCTGGTGGCACTGTAGGATAAGAACTGGATTGCTAACCACAAGGTCAGCAGTTCAAAGTCACCAGTTGCTCCAAAGGAAAAAAATAAAGCTGTATTTCTGTAGAGATTTGCTGCCTCAGAAACCTTGCACAGTGTCTCTATGAGTTGGAACTGACTTGATGGCAGTGGGTATTTTGGTTTCTCAGTTTCTACACAGGCTACCCAACACATTTTACCTTTCTGTTTTAGAAGCAGCATTACTTCAACAACAGCAGGATACTTAACTCTTTTGACGATTATGTTTTCTTATTTCTCTATTTTTATTTAATCAATTTCCCATATAGCTACTCCCCACTTATCAACATGGTTAGGTATCCAAAACCATATCTTTATGTGAAAATTGGCAATAAGTGAACATGGATGATGACCATATCAGATCACGTACATGGAGGATGACTACATCATTACATAAAAACCCTTTTACATTATTACATAACTGCCAAATTACACTATTACATAATTGCAAAACTACTGAGAATCCTTGTCCAATCAAGTTGATATATAACTTTAACCATTGCAGACAATGTTTCTCTTGCCTCATCACTGCCAGATGTATGCCATTACTATGGCAAATACCGGCATAGTGGAGTTTTTACTACTGTCAGAAATGTGAGGCATCCGATAATGAGACAAACAATAAATGTGGAGTAGGTCTATTACCTGCTTAATGACAACAAGGGTATTACCAACTTCAAAAAACAAAACAACTTAGTTTGATTCCTGCTGTCCTTTACTTACCCTTGTTGTTAAGTTCTGTTGAGTAGTTTCTGACTCATAGCAACCCTGTATAGGGTTTCCAAGAGGTGGTTGATAAGTTTGAACCACCAAAATTGTGGCTAGCAGTCTAATGAGTATTCTACAGTGCCACACCAATGCTACTCTATATGTATACCTTCATTGCAAAAGAAAATTTTGGGTTATATATATATTTTTAAAAAGCTGTTAAACATTTTTGTCTTTTATATATATATATATATAAATGAAACATTCTCATTATAAAACCCACAGCTGTTGAACTGAATATTACTAATAGCAACCCTGGTGTGGCACTATATGATAAGCACTAGGCCAAAAGGCTAGTTTGAACTGCAATATTGGCATTTCAAATTCACTAGTCATTCCAAAGAAATCCTATACAGTGTTACTAGGAGTCAGAATCAACTTAGTGACACTTAACATCAACAGTGAAATCAACCATATAGGATAAAGCTGAAATATCCCATAGAATTTCCAACACTGTTAATCTTTACAGACGTAGACTGCACCATCTTTCTCCTGTAGAGTGGCTGACAAGGTCAAACCCCTGACCTTACATTTCATAGCAGAGTGCTTTAACCATTGCACCACCAGGGATACTGTTCTTCTTATAGGCAAATAAATACTAGTACACAAGAAAAATGCATAAAAATCCCACCATCCAAAGACAATGACTGGATAATATTGTAATGCCTTTTTAATAATTGTTTTTAGTTTACATGTAATTATAGGTAGTATACATATCCTACTTTTCACAGCATAATTAAAAATGTATTCTATGAGTATAAGCCAAAAAAACAAAAAGGCTACAAAAGCATAGAAACCATTACTAGACAAAATTATAAACTTGTGAGCTGTTGTTTCCCCACACATTTTTCATCTAGGCCTATGCACTTCTGAAGGCAGTAATTCCGTCTCTTAATTGAATCAAAATCAAAATCTTTCAAGCAAGTGGGGCAGCACTAAAGGCACTCACTCATCTCTGCCAAGACATTTGGAAGACAACTATCTGGCCAACTGATTGGAAGAGATCTGTATTTGTGCCTATTCCAAAGAAAGATGACCCAATAGAATGTGGAAATCATTGGACAATCTCTTTGATACCCCATGCAAGTAAAGTTTTACTCAAGATAATACAGAAATGGCTGCAATCATACATTGACAGAGAATTCAAGCAGGATTCAAAAGAGGCCGTGGAATGAGGGATATCATTTCTGATGTCTGATGGATCTGGGCTGAAAGCAGAGAATATCAGAAAGATGTTTACCTGTGCTTTATTGACTCCCCACAGGATTTTGATTGTGTGGATCATGACAAACTATGGACAATATTGTGAAGTATGAGTGTTCCTGAACACTTAATTATGCTCATGAGGAATCTGTACCTGGACCAAGAGGCAGTTCTTCAAACAGAACATGGGAACACTGAATGGTTTAAAATTAAGAAAGATGTGCAACAGGGTTGTATTCTTTTGCCATATGTATTCAATCTGTATGTTAAGCAAATAATCCAATAAGCTTGGTTATATGAAGAAAAACATGGCATCAGGATTGGAGGAAGACTCATTAACAACCTGAGATATACAGATGATACAACCTCGCTTGATGAAAGTGAAGAGGACTTAAAATATTTACTGATGAAGATCAAAGAGCACAGCCTTTGGTATGGATTACATCTCAATATAAAGAAAACAAAAATCCTCACCACTGGATGAATAAACAACATTCTTATCAATGGAGAAAAGATTGTCAAGGACTTCATTCTTCTTGGATCAACTAACAACATTCATGGAAGCAACAGTC
>NW_006408735.1:3978137-3981798 GCF_000296735.1 Chrysochloris asiatica
TTTAAGAAAAAAAAAAAAAAAAAAGGTGTTGAAGAGCAAAGATGTCAGCTTGAAGACTAAGGTATGCCTGACCCAAGCTATGGTTTTTCATGTGAAACCTGGACAGTGAATAATGAAGACCATAGAAGAATTGATGCATTTGAGTTACGGTGTTGGAGGAGATTGAAAGTGCCATGGGCTGCCAATAGAACAAACAGATCTGTGTTGGAAGAAGTGCAGCCAGAGTGCTCCTTGGAGGCCAAGATGGCCAAACTTTGTCTCTCATACTTCAAACATGTTGTCAAGAGAAAGATACCATGTTTGGTAAGGTGGAAGGTCAGAGAAAAAAGAGGAAGACCCTGAAGCAAGATGGATTGGCCAAGTGGCAGCATGAATGGGCTCAAGCATGGCAACAGTAGTGAGGTTGACCCAGGATCGGGCAGTGTTTCGTTCTGCTGTGCATAAGGTTGCTATGAGTCAGTACTGACTTGATGGCACCTAACAATAACAACAACAGTAAGCACTGGGCTGGTTACTGAAAATTCAGCACTTAAAACCCACCAGCAGCTCTCTAAGACACTATTCAGTGTCGCTGAATGGTAACCAACTTGATGGCACACAACAATAGCAATGGTTAGGCATTCGACTGCTAACCCAAAGTTGACATTTTCTCCCAGTGACTCTGCTGGGAGGAAAGCCCTGGTGATTTACTTCAGTAAACATTGCTATTGTTAAGTGCCCTTGAACTGATTCTGAGTCGTAGCAACCCCATATACAACAGAACAAAACAATGCCAGTCCTGTGCCATCCTCAAAATGATTGCTGTATTGGGTCCCAATGTTGTAGCCCTTGTGTCAATCCATCTTTTTCTTTTTCTTTTTCATTGACCCTATATTTTGCCAAGTATGATGTCTTTCTTCAAGGAGTGCTCCCAGATAACATTTCCAAAGCACATGGGATGAAGTCTCCCCATCCTAGCTTCTAAGGAGAATTCTGGCTGTACTTCTTCTAAGACATGTTTCAGATTTCTTCATTTTCTGGTACATTCTTTCCCAACAGCATGATTCAGCTGCATCAATTCTTCTTCTATTTTCTTTATTCATTCTCTAGTTTTCACAAATATATGAAGTGATTGAAAATACCTTGGTTTAAGTCAAATATACCTCAGTGCTCAAAGTGACAACTTTGTTTTTAAAGAGGTCTATTGTGACAGATTTGTCCAATTAAATATATTATTTGATTTCTTGACTGCTGCTTTCACGGACATTGATTGTGGATCCTAGTAAAATGAAATTTTTGACAAATTTAATCTCTTTGGTGTTTATCATGATGTTACTTATTGATTCAGTGTGAGGGTTTTTTGTTTTCTTGCAGCTGAGCTACAACCCATACTGAAGGCTGTAATTGTTTTATCTCCATCAGTAATTACTTCAAGCCTAGGAAGCCCCATGGGGCAGTTCTACTTGTCCAATGTGGTCATTATGAGTAGGAATTCACTCTATGTTGCACATTAACAACAAAAGCAGATCATATATTGTAAGGCATGTTGTATGTTCTCCTCATTTATATACAGATCATACACAGTATTTCAAATTGAAATTCAAAATTATTCAAAGCCTCTGCTCTTTTAGTTTATACCCTATTTTCCAAAGAGACAACTTTATTTATTATAGATTACAGATTTATTTATTTGCCAAATACCTGAAGATATTTATCATGGTATCTCTGATAAGCACTGGACAGGTAACCTCAAGGTTGGTGGTTTGAGCTCACCAGACACTGAGGGAGAAAGTTGATTTCTGTTCCCATGAAGATTTATAGTCCCAGAAATCCTATACAGGATCGTAATGGTTTCAACTGGAGTCCTGGTGTGGTGTTGTGGGTTAATGCTCTGGACTTTGCCAGTTTGATCTATAAGGTCAGTGGCACAAGCTCATCAGTTGCTCCTCAGAAACTTTATATAGGGTTGCTATTGGTTGGAACTGACTCAACAGCACTTAACAATAACAACAATGGTTTGAACTGACTCAATGGCACTTAACAATAACAACAAATATCTTCTAAAATATAGCTCATTTCTTCCCACTAATGATTTATAAGTTTGTGTATCTCAATTCAATATACTGCATGAGCTATAAGGAGGTTTTAGGGACAAATGCTACACCTTCCAATATTTTACCTTTGACACTATAAGAAATTGGTCAACAAAATTTTTTGTTTGTTTTTTTGTAATCTTCCATTTTCTTCTTAATTTACTGCAATATAATTTTAACAAACTGAAATTGACCCTTTACAAATATGCTTTACCAATAGAGATCTGGTAGTGTACTGGGTTACCATAAGGTCAGCAATTTACAACTACTAGTCATTCTGCGGGAGAAAGTTGAAGCTCTCTGCTCCTGTAAAGATTTGCAGACTTGAAAATCCTATACAGGATCTCTATGAGTAGGAGCCAACTCGATGGCACATAATCACCAACCACCATAACCATGTCTTAAAATACGTCATCTAATAAGTACATGTATTCTTTATCATTTACTTCTATGCTGAGTTTAACTATATTGGCCATTTAAACTTAAAACTGTCTCTTCTCTGCAGGACTTGAGGGAAGATACTTTGAGTGCTCCCTTTCAGGTTCCTCAAAAGCTTCCTTGAGATGGTGGTGATTTCCATTCTACACTATCAAGGAGCGCCATTCTAGCCTAGCATTCTCCTGGCTACTAATAGGTAAATAATGTCATTGTTTCTTATCTCATGGAACTGGCAACCTAGAGAGCTAGGTGTCATGAGCCTTCACGTCAATTTTGGTTCTAGTATCTCATATTTCCAAATAAACTTCAGAATCACATCTTATTTTTATGATCATCATCTTACTAAAGTTTGTGCTTCCTCTTGAATTTCCAAGTTACCCCTGCTGAAAGACATTCTGGAATTACTTTTAACTGTTCATTGCTAACATACTAATATCCCTCAGACAGTTTGAGGACTAATGTGTACTTGACTTAATTGCTTCATATGAATGCAAAAGTTGAACAATGAATAAGGAAGACTGAACAAGAATATATACATTTGAATCATGGTTTTAGGACTAAGGTGCATTTAACCCAGGCCATGACATTTTCAATAGCTTCATATACATGTGAAAGTTGGAAAATGAATAAGGAGGACTGTAGAAGAATTGATTAATTTGAGTTATGGCATGTTGTTGTCACTGCTATTAGATGCCATTGAGTCGGTACCGACTCATAGCGACATTATGCACAGCAGAATGAAACACTGCCCGATCCTGGGCCAACCTCACTACTGTTGCCACGCTTGAGTCCTTCGATGCTGCCACTTGGCCAATCCATCTTGTTGGAGATCTTCCTCTTTTTCTCTGACCCTCCACCTTACCAAGCATAATATACTTCTCCAGCGACTGGTCCCTCCTGACAATATGTCCAAAATATGAAAGATGAAGTTTGGACATCTTGGCTTCTAAGAAGCACTCTGGCTACACTTCTTCCAAAACGGATCTATTGGTTCTTTTGGCAGCCCGTGGCATCTTCAACATTCTCCTCCAACACCATAACTCAAAGGCATCAATTCTTCTATGGTCGTCCTTATTCACTGTGCAGCTTTCGCATGCATATGATGTTATTGAAAACACCATGGCTTGGGTCAGGCGCACCTTAGTCCTCAA
>NW_006408735.1:3982863-3988410 GCF_000296735.1 Chrysochloris asiatica
TACCTCTTGAAATGGTTGAACATTAACCATTTCCTTTTGGTACAGTGACTCTGTGTATTCCTTCTATCTTCTCTTGATGCTTTCTGCATCATTCAATAATTTGCCCAGAAAATCTTTCAAAAACAAAAGTCGAGGCTTGATTTTTTTTTTTATTCAGTTCCCCCAGCTTGAGTAATGCTGAGCGTGTTCTTCGTCTTTGGTTTTTTGATTCCACATCTTTGCAAATTTGTTGTAATATTTGATTTTATCTTCTTGAGCTGATCTTTGAAATTTTCTGTTTAGCTCTTGGACCGCCTCATTTCTTCCATTTTCTTTAGCATCGCTATGCTGGAAAGCAAGTTTCAGTGTTTCTTCTGACATGATCTAAGATGGTGGATCGGGTAGATGTGCAGTGAGAAGCTCCATCACCAACAACACAGAATACCGGACCAAGCAGGCTCAGGGGATGATGATAGAACTGTGAACCACATATAAAGGAATATTTAGAAGATCGGAAGGTTTACAGCTAGGCAAATTTGTAGCAGAATCAAGAAATCCGTTGCTTTCTAATTCAAGATGCTCAGCTACACCTGGAGCTGTCATCTTGGGAGAGACCAAGTGGGGGAACGATCAGAACAGCCATGAATGCCTGGCAGAGCCTATGTTATTGTTAGGTGCCCTCAAGTTGGTACTGACTCATAGTGACCTTATGCATAACAGAATGAAACAATGTGCCAATCTCAAAATCATTGCTATACTTGAGCACATTGTTGCTAAAACTGTGCCTATTCATCTCCCTGGGGGTCTTCCTCTTTTTCCCTGAACCTCCACTTTACCTAATATGATGTCCTTATCTAGGGACTGGTCCCTCCTAACAGTATGACCAATGTATGAGAGTTGAAGACTCGCCTCCCTGACTTCTAAAGAGCATTCTGGCTGTACTTTTTCCAACACAGATTTGTTTGTTGTTCTGGCAGTCCATGGTACTTTTGATATTCTCCTCCAACACCATAACTCAAATGTATCTTTTCTTTTATGGTCTTTCTTATTCATTGTCTAACTTTCATACTCACATGTGGCTACTAAAATTACCATGGCTTAGATCAGGCTCACCTTAGTACTAAAACTGACATCTTTGCTCTTCAACACTTCAAAGAAATCTTGTGCAGCATATTTGCCCAGTGCATTACATTCTTTGATTTCATGACTGCTGTTTCCATTAGTGTTGATGGGTGATGCAAGCAAAATGAAGTCTTTGACAACTTCAATCTGTTTTCTATTTATCTTGATGCTATTTACTGGACCAGTGCTAAGTATTTTCATCAGGAAGGATTTTAAGTCCTCTTGGCTTTCAGCAAGCAAGGTTTTATCAACTGCAAATCACAGTTTGTTAATGTGTCTTCCTCCCGTCCTGATGTCATGTTTTTCTTCATATACTCAAGCTTCTTGGATTATTTGTTCAGTGTACAGATTGAATAAATATGGTGAAAGAACATAATCCTGGTGCACACCTTTCCTAATTTTGAACCATTCAGTGTTCCCTTGTTCTTTTCAAACAACTACCTCTCATTCTGTATAGGTTCCTCATGAGCACAATTAAGTGTTCCAGAATACTCATTCTCTGCAATGTTGTCCATAGCTTGTCATGATCTACACAATTTAAAGTCTTTGCGTAGTCAATAAAGCACAGGTAAACATCTTTGTGGTATTCTCTGCATTCAGCCAACAGCCACCTGATGTCAGCAATGATATCCCTCATTCCACATCCTCTTCTGAATCAGACTTGAACCTCTGGCAGTTCCGTTTTATTATACTCATGTAGTCATTTTTGAATTATCTTCAGCAACATTTTACTTTCATGCGATATTAATGATATTGTCTGATTTCCTCATTCTGTAGGGTCACCTCTCTTTGTAATTGACACCAATATGGATCTCTTACAGTCAATTGGCCAGGCAGCTTTCTTCCAATTTTCTTGGTGTAAATGAATGTGTGCCTCCAGTGATGCATGAGTTTGTTGAAATATTTCAATTTGTATTCCATCAATTTCCTGCACTTCTTTGCCAATACCTTCAGAGCAGTTTGGACTTCTTCCTGCAGTACCACTGGCTCTTGATCATAGACTAGCTCTTGAAATTGTTGAACACTGACCATTTCTTTTTGGTACAGTGACTCTGTGTATTCCATCTTCTTTTGATGCTTTCTGCATCATTCAAGATTTTACCCACAGAAACCTTCAATACTGCATGTCTAGGCTTCAATTATTTCTTCAGTTCTTTCAGCTTGAGAAATGCTGAGTGTGTTCTTCTCTTTTGATACTAGAGAAGAATATTAAAAGTACCATGGACTTCCAGAAGAAAAAACACATTTGTGTTGAAAGAAGTACTGGAAGAGTGCTCCTTTGCAGCCAAGATGGCAAGACTTGCCTCTCATACTTTGGACATATTAGAAGGGACCAGGCCATGGAGAACGACATCACGCTTAATAAAGTGGAAGGTCAGCAAAAAAGAGGAAGACTCCCCAATGAGATGTATTGGCACAGTGGTAACAGCAATGTATTGAAGCGTAACAATGATTTTGAAGATGGTGCAGGACTGGGTAATGTTTCATTCCGTTGGCTGAAAGCAGAGAATACAAGAAATATGTTTATTTGTGCTTTATTGAGAATTCAAAAGCATCTGACTGTATTTATTATAACAAAAAGGTGGATCATATTGTGAAGAATGGGAATTCCAAAACACTTAACTGTGTTCATTAGTAAACTGTGTATAGACCAGGAGGCAATCATTAGAACAAAATAAGTGGATACTTGCTGTTTTAGTGAACTTATCAAAGCTGAACTGCTTTCCTCGTTCCATCTCTGATTCTGAACTGGGCCTGAATTTCTGGAAGCTCCCTGTCAATGTACCAGTTCAAATTTGCCAGCTACTACTTAGGAACCTTATATAGGTTAGCTAGGACTTGGAATCAACTCAATGGTACTTAACAGCAGCAACAGCACTGTCAATATACTGCCACAATGAATTATTTTCAACAAAATTTTACTTGCATGTGATATGAATTATATTGTTCAAAGGTTTCCACATTCCATTGGGTCACTTTTCTTTGGAATGTATACAAATACAGATCTCTTTTAATTAGTTGACTAGGTATCTGTCTTCCAAATTTCTTGGCACAGAAAAATGAGCACCTCCAGTGCTACATCACTTTTCAATTTGTATTCATGATCTACATTAACTATTCCAAGTTCCCTTCACTTCCAGCAAGAAAGGTCATATCTGCATTGTTAATGAGTTATGGTGTTGGCGGAGAATATTGAAAGTGCCATAGGCTTCCAAAATAATCAACAGATCTGTTTTGGAAGAAGTGCAGCCAGAATGCTCCTTGGAGGCCAAGAAGGCCAAACGTAGTCTTTCATAAGTCAGACATATTGTCAGGAGGTACCAGTTACTGGAGAAGGACATCATGTTTGATAAGGTGGAGTCAGAGAAAAAGAGGAAGACTCCCAACAAGATGGATTGGCCAAGTGGCAGCATTGAAGGACTCAAGTGTGGCAACAGTAGTGAGGTTGGCCCAGGATTGGGCAGTGTTTCATTCTGTTGTGCATAAGGTCGCAATGAGTAGGTACCAACTTGATGGCACCTAACAACAACAACAATGAGTCCTCCTACAATCCTGATGCCACATTTTTCTTCATATAATCCAGTGTCTTGAATTATTATGCAGTATACTTCTGGTGTGGCACTGTAAGATCTGCACTGGACTGCAAACCACAAGATCAGCAGTTCAAATCCACCAGTTGCTCTTTGGAAACCCTGTACAGGATCACTATGAGTCAGAATCGACTTGACAGCACTTAGCAACAGTAATATACAGATTTAGTAAGTATGGCAAAAGTATAAAATCCTGAACACAACTTTTATGATTTTACATCATTCACATTCCTTGGAAACCCTATATTGGGTTGCTATAAATCATATCTAACTTGATGGCAGTTAACACCACTAAAGGAAATAAATTTTTTTTAAATTAATGAAAGTATTATTCTTTTTGTCATGAAAAGCAGAGTAAAAGTTTTCATTAAACCCATGTGCTTTAAAGAAACCAGCTTTTAACAATTTCAATATACTGTATACTATCTTACCCTACACTGAGGTAGATTAAGATTCAATTATCATTTAGGGCACACACATAAAAAAGAAGCTAATTATTTATGTTTTAAATACATATGGCAGTTTTCCCATTACTATATTCTTTCCCCTGAATGGATTCTCTTAGCCATTAATAAAATACTCTTGGTTTTATGCATAGAGATGGGTCCATTTCTTTACTGAAAGTTATTGGAAGACATAGTGTATGTCGAGAAAAATCTTAGAATGGAAATATTTTTGGTAATGCTGATGAATGACTGATTCTATATATCTCATGCTAGAAACACTGAGAATCTAATTTACATTATAAAGCATAAGTGGTTTATGTGTGTTTATTAAAAGTTATTGCATCATACCTCTCAAATAAAATTGTATTTTGGCGTATATGCTATACTAACAGAAATTTAATTTCATTAACATTTGTATAAATGATTGTTGATAGGCTGTTTATTGCTTCTTCCTTAACCAGTCCAATCTGTTGTAAAGCTGACAACCTTGGCACAAAACCAATAGCTCTCTAAAAGCCATTTGTGTGTGACAAGCAACATCCCTATTTTTTTATATATATATAAATATGTATGCAATTGATCATTAAAAAATGATGACTTTGTGAATAAAGAAGAGGGTTGTTAGTGAAAAAGTTTAAAAACAGAAATGTTGGGAATAGAGCCAAAGCTACATGTAAAGGTCAAAGGACAACTCATACAGTAACAATTATTCTACATATTTCACTCTATTTTATGGCAGAAAATTAAAATAGAAGAGGTATTACAGTGAAACATACTTGCTAGTTCTTGGCATTCAAATCAAATTTCAAAATGAGTATGCTTAGGGTAAGAGGGATAATAGTACCTAAACTGTATGAACGACTTTAACAATAAGTGAAGAAAAACACTAAAAGTGAGTTACAATATTATATCTTTCAAAATATACGTATTTTTTTGACAAAATTTTCTATTTGATCAAATGGCAAGAATTATGTCAGTTTTTCTGGAATGAGAGAAGCATCTGTTTACAAAGTGAATGTATTCAATGTATTTACTAGCTAATTATACAAAGTGGTTTGCATTAATCTTATAGGGTTAATGCGCCAGACTGCAAAGCCGTTTAAACTGCAAAGTCAGCGGTTCAAGCTCACCAGCTGCCCTCAGAAACCCTATTATAGGGTCGCTATGGGTCAGAACTGACTCAATGGCACTTGACAACAACAAACTGAAAGGAAATATATTTTGCCACTTATATCCCACTTACTGGTTTTGTAATCTTGAGTAAGGAATTTACTTTCTCTGTACCTCAGTTTCCTCCTCGTAAAATGCATTGAATAACAGCAAATAACTGAATACATATAGTTCCAGGTATGAGTATTTGTTGTTGTTGTTGTTAGGTGCCATCGAGTTGGTACTGACTCATAGCAATC
>NW_006408735.1:3992410-3992986 GCF_000296735.1 Chrysochloris asiatica
ATGGATTAGTACTGGATGCAACAATGGGCTCAAACACAGTGACAGCTGTGAGGATGGTGTAATGAACAATGCAGTGTTGTGTCTGTTTATAGACGCGAATGAGTTGTAACTGACTTAATGTCACCAGCACCACTAGCAATGAAGATTTTCATGTGTCTTTTATTCAGAAAAAGAAAATTCTAAAAGATTAAAGGGTTACACAGATCTAATTGATTTTAAGTTATTTCGAATAATCTTTATACCAGTGCTTAGTAATATCTATGAAGAAGACCCATTGATATGATTTTCTCTTGTTCCAGGCTTTCAATTTAATCATCTTTAGAAAATGTTATTCTACCCAAACTAGACTCACTCAGTGAGTGTTAATATCATAGGTCATTTAAACACCAACCCACCTAACAGCATAATGAGGAATATGGTGATGTGAATAGATTGGCCCTCAAAATATCATCATAGGAGCTGTATAAATATTAGTTGGTATTGTTGTTAGTACAGTCAAGTTAGTTCATAGTGACCCTGTATAGGGCTTCTGAGTAGCTTCTGGTGAGTTTGAACTGCTGATCTTGTGGTTCAAAC
>NW_006408735.1:3995446-3998061 GCF_000296735.1 Chrysochloris asiatica
ATGAAGAAACTTTATTAATACTAAATGTTTACCTTATATTATATAAAGACAAGTTCTTACCTTATTTAGAAAAAGAACTTCACTAGTGAATAAATCAGATTGTTTATTCATAGATTTACTTTTCATTGCTAAGATATGTGAAAACTTTTCTGTTATACTTAAACTCTAATAGAGCACTAAATGAATACATGCATTATAAATTGTTTCTACAAAATTAAGTTTTTAATTGTTTTTTATATAAATATTGATTTGTGGATGCTCATTTTTATCCATTATGCTTTATTGTGAAATATTGCTATATAAAGAATATCATATATAGTTATATAGTTATTGTTGTTGAGTGTTGGTGAGTCCGTTCTGACTCATAGTGACCTTGTATAGTGTTTCCGAGGGAGGGGCAGCTATGGGTTTGAACCGCTGATCTTTAGCAATCCAGTGTTTACCTGACAGCACCAAACCAAGACTCCATTGTATACAGTATGTATGTGCAATATCAAGAATTATAAATAAAATATTCTATGTAATCTCAGATTATTTTCAAAAATAGAAGATGTTTCCATATCATAAGCCCTACTCACAAACTGTTTGCTTCCCCCAAAGGTAGCCACTATTTAGAAGTTTATAACTTCCTTGATTTTCTTTATAATTTTTACCACCTATTATATAAGCAGGAGAAAAATGAGGCTTTGTGCTTCCATAAAGATTCACAGTCTCGGACAGTCTATACAGGGTCACTATGAGTCAGAACTGATTCGACAGCACACTACTACCATCACCACTAATTATGTGCTTGGTGGTTATGTGCCGTGGAGTCAGTTCTGACTCAGCGACCCTGTACAGGGTTTCTGAGGTTGTAAATCTTTACGGGAGCAGAAAGCCTCATCATTCTCCTATGGAACAGCTGGTAGTTTCAAACTGCTGACCTTGTGGTTCACAGCCTGATTCATAACCACTACACTACCAGAGTTCCTTACCAATTATGTAAGCACTATACTTTATTTTTACTTGCTTTAGGACTATATAAAAATGGTATAATGATGCAGGTATTTTTGTTTTCCTTTTGTTCAATCTTGTTTGTGAGATTAATTTATGTTGCTCTGTGTAGATAGAACAAGCACAATAGTTCATTTCATTACTATATTTGACTGTATTAATATGTTGAAGACTACTCTATCCATTGTTATTGGATACCTGGATTGTTTTTGGTTTTTTTCTCCTATTTTGTGAATGTTACTCTGACTATTGTTTTGCAAGAATTTCTATAGCCTGGCAATCTAAGAGTATACGTGAAGTATTATAAAAACAAACAAAAAACACACACATACACCAACTCATTGCCACCAAGCCCTATTCATACTGATAGTGTAAGAAAGGGAAAACTGACCATAAAGTTTCCAAGGCTGTGATCTTTATAGATGCAGAATGCCACATTTGTCTCCAGTGGAGTGGCTGGTAGGTTGAAACCACTATCTTTTGGTTAGTAGTTAAATATTTAGCTGCTATTAACTGTGACACCACCAGGACTCTCCTGATGTATCATAGAGTATATATACCTCTAACTCTTTAATTTGGAATACCAAATTACTTTCCAACATAGTTGTGCCAATTTATATGCTCAACAACAAAGTTTAAGAGTTCTAGGAGGTGGAGACCAGATAGCATCATAGTGACACTCAGCTCAAGTACTCTACAACAGAGATCAGAAAAACTGAGTGAAACACATGTAGATGACAATTCTGGAATGCAGAACACCAAATAAAAAGATAAATAATCGGATTAAACACTGATAGAAAGCAAGACTGAACAACAGTGACAGAGGAGAGAAATGGTGAGGGACCACATGCTGTATCCAGCAGACCATTTTGGGATACAGAAAGCTACACACACACAGGCAAGGAGAAGACAATTTCATGAAAACCCTACTGGGGCAGAGACATAGTGTGGCCAGACCCTGATTGAAACAAGGTGATCAGAATACAGGCTGTGCTTGGAAGAGGAAAGTGCAATCAAGTGGGGTAGAATTCTAGTGACATAAACCTGCTTGAATATTAGAAGGATGAGCCAGTTAAGGGGAGTGAAATGACTCACTTGTAGATATCCCCAATTGTTTAAGTTGTGGGTCCATGCTGAGGAGTGAATATAGAATGGAAGTTCGAGACTCTGAACTCAGAGGTGGCACAAGAGATACAAGCAAAAATAAGTGCCATTATGTATACAATAACTGCAGAAATAAAAATAATTATAATCTTCAAGAGGATAAGTAAGCAGACGGGCAAGATAAACAGGTATGAGTAAGTCAAAGTGACTACACTCATGACTATGTTGTTGTTGTCAGGTGTCATCAAGTTGGTACTGAATCATAGCAAACTTATCCACAACAGAACCAAACACTGCCCAGTACATGCCAACCTCACAAGTCTTGCTACACTTGAGCCAATTGTTTCTGTCAATGTGCCAATCCATTTCTTTGAGGGTCTTCCTCTTTTTCGCTGACCCTCCACTCTACCAAGTATGATGTCCTTTTCAGGAACTGGTCCCTCCTGATAATATCACTTAAGTATCAGAAACCAAGTATGGCCATCTTGGCTTCTAAGGAGCATTCTGATTGTACTTCT
>NW_006408735.1:4000056-4003320 GCF_000296735.1 Chrysochloris asiatica
TTTATGTTGTTTAAAAAAAGGTTCAACGTTGTGAAAATGTCAATACTACCCAAAGCAATCTATGGATGTAACGCAATCCCAGTCCAATTCTGACATTATTTTTTAATGAAACAGAAAAAATTATTATGAACTTCATATATAGAGAAAAGGGATCAAAGATAAGCAAAGCACTACCTAAGAAGAAGAGAGTTAGAGGCCTCTCACTCCCTTATATTAAAATTAACTATACAACCACAATGATCAAAACAGACTAACTAGTACAATGAAAGATACATAGATAAATGCAACAGAATTGAAAACCCAGAAGGAAATCCAACCACATACAGTCAAGTGATCTTTGACAAAGGGCCAAAACTCAGAAATGTAGAAGAGATATAGTCTCTTCAACAAATAGTGTGGGCAAAACTGGAAATCCATTTGAAGAAAGAATGAAACAAGACCACTATTCCATACCATATACAAAAACAAACTCAATAAGGATAAAAGACTAAAATTGTAAACCTAAAACTATAAAGATCATCAATGAAAAAACAGGGACTCTTATACATGGCATGCATACACTATTAAGCATAACAAAAAAATGCAGAAACAATAGAAGACAAACTAGATGACTGGGACCAACTAAAACGCTTAAACTTATGTGCATAAAAAGATTTTGCCAAATGAGTATAATGGGATCCCACAGACTAGGATAAAATGTTTTGCAATGACATATCAGAAAAGACACTAATACCTAAAATTTATAGAAAACTACAAGACCTCTACAAGTAAAAGACAACCCAAGTAAAAAAAATGGTACAGGACATGAACATACAGTTCACCAAAGAAGATGTCCAGAGAGCCAACAGCTATATGAAGAAATGTTCACGATCATGAGCCATTAGAGAGATGCAAATCAAAATGATGAGATATCATCTCATACAAGCATTAACAATGAAGTTCAAATAAACCAAAACAAACAAGTGCTTTGAACTTCACTGTTAATGCTTGTGTGAGATGATATCGTTTTGATGTGGTGCTGTGGGTTAATGCACTAGACTGCAAGTTGGGTTGAACCGCAAGGTCAGCAGTTCAAGCTCACCAGCCACTCATTGGAAACCCTATACAGGATGGCTATGAGTCGGGACCAACTCTATGTAACTTAACAACAATAATAATGGAACATGTGAACACCAGTCCCTACGACTCTGAGACCAGAATGACTAGATGGTGCCTGGCTACCACTACCAACTGCCCTCATTAGGATCACATTAGAGAGTACTGGACAGCATGAGAGAAAACATGGACCAATCCTCAAAATTATTTAATAATAATATTTTTTAAATGATCGGGTTTACTGGGTACAAAGAGACTGAGTAACCTGAGACTAGCCCTCAACCACCTTTCAGATCTAGAAAGCAACTTAACCTTATGGTCCAATTTTCAGCCAAGCAGTAGATAGGTTTATAATTGGAGGGTGGGGTGGACAACACTGGTAAATATTCTCCCCATGGGATGGATAATCATTCAAAACCCAAGAACAGCATTTTCCTAAGGACAAAGTTGAGAAGGGATAGGAAAGTGGGTGAAAGGCAAATGGGAACCACAGGGAGGAAGCAGGATAATTGTTGTTGCACAGAGGGCATTATAAGCATTGAGATGAAGGAAAGTGCATGATTTATTGAATGTAAAGTTAATGATCTTGCCTGTAAACCTTCCCTCAATTCACAATAAAGTTGTAAAAAAAAAAAAAAAAAATTAAAGAACTCCCAAAGATTCTTACAAAATATAACAAAAGAAATGTTCTTCCAACAAAAATGTTTCTGAGATGAAAATAAACATAAAAGTAAGCAAAAATGCAAAAAAAAAAAAAAAAGGACATTTGCAATGAAGAAATCAATGATCTTTCAAAAATTCTATCATGTTATCTCCAGCATAATTTTTTATCACCAAGTCTGTATTTTCAAACAAATGATTCACCATCTTTGTTTCCAATTACAAGTAATTATCAATACATACTGATGGCATGTTTGATCAATTTCAGACTGAAGAAATTGGTAGGATTATTTAATTTCATCATCACTGGCTTTAGTGTTTGGTGTGTAAATGTGAAATATAGTGGCATTTACTAGTCAGCCTTTTAGATGTATGAATATTATCCTATCAAAGACAGCATTATTCTTCAAAATTGATCTTGACATTTTCTCTTTTATATTGAATTATAAGATGACATTCCTCTTCAATTTGTCAATCTCAGCAAAGTAAAACAATGTGATTGTCAGATTCAAAATGGCCAATACCAATACATTTCAGCTCACTTACCCCTAGGATATTGATGTTTATGCATTCCATCTCATTTTTAATAACTTCCAAGTTTTCTAGATTCATACCACTTATATTCCATGTTCTGGTTATTAATGGGCATTTACAGCTGTTTCTCCTCATTTTGAGTTGTGATCCATCAGCAAATGAAATTTCTGAAGGCTTTAGTCCATTCATGTCATCATGGTCAACTCTACTTTGAGGAGGCAGTTCTTCCCCAGTCATATTTTGAGTGCCTTGCAACCTGAGGGGCTCATATGACAAGTAGAACTGCCCCATGGGGTTTCCTAGGCTTGAAGCAATTACTGATGGAGATAAAATAATTACAGCCTTCAGTATGGGTTGTAGCTCAGCTGCAAGAAAACAAAAACCCTCACACTGGGCCAATAAATAACATCATGATAAACACCAAAGAGGCTGAATTTGTCAAAAATTTCATTTTACTAGGATCCACAATCAATGTCTGTGAAAGCAGCAGTCAAGAAATCAAATAATATAATTGGACAAATCTGCTACAATAGACCTCTTTAAAAACAGAAGTGTCACTTTGAGCACGGAGGTATATTTGACTTAAACCATGGTATTTTCAGTCACTTCATACACTTGTGAAAACTAGAGAATGAATAAAGAAAATGGAAGAAGAATTGATATAGTTGAATCATGCGGTTCGGAAAGAATGTACCACAAAAATGAAGAAATCTGAAACATGTCTTAGAAGAAGTACAGCCAGAATTCTCCTTAGAAGCTAGGATGGTGAGACTTCGTCCCATGTGCTTTGGACATGTTATCTGGAGGGACCACTCCTTGAAGAAGGACATCATGCTTGGCAAAATACAGGGTCAATGAAAAAGAGGAAGACCGTCAACAAGATAGATTGACACAGGGCTACAATATTGGGACCAAATGCAACAATCATTTTGAGGATGCACAGCACTGGCATTGTTTTGTTTTGTTGTATATGGG
>NW_006408735.1:4003783-4024633 GCF_000296735.1 Chrysochloris asiatica
TACACTGTGGCAACTGTTGTATAATTATCTTCAGCAAAATTTTACATCATGTGATATTAATGATCTAGTTAAAAAATGTCTGCATTTTGTTGGGACACTTTATTTTTGCATAGGCACAAATATGGATCTCTTCCAGTTGGTTGGCCAGGTAGCTGTCTTCCAGTTTTCTTGGCCAACTAGTGAGTGCTTCCAGGGCCATATCACTTTGCTGAAACATTTCTATTGGTATCCCATCAATCAGTTCTTGGAGTTTTATTCTTTTCCAATGCCTTCAGTGAAAGATTGAAAACTTGAACTTCTTCCTTCAATAAACTTAATTTCTTGATCATATGCTACTTCTTGAAATGACTGAGCGTTGACCAATATTTTCTGGTATATTGACCTTGTGTATTTCTTTCATCTTCTTTTGATGCTTCCAGCATCATTCAGTATTTTTCCCATAGGATCCTTTAATATTTCAACTGAAACTTGAATTTCTCCTTCAATTCTTTCAGCTTAAGAAATGCTGAGCATGTCCTTCCCTTTTGGTTTTCTAACTCTAAGCTTTGCACATTTCATGGTAATAGACTCCCGTTGACTTGGAGATGAGACAGAAAGAGGAAGGGCTGGTTGCTCCAAAGTGTGGTGAGACCTAGGGACACCTGAGCCCATGGACAAGGATATAGCCATGGAGGGCTAGAGCTGAGAGTGAGATTATCTAGCTGATATGAAGTGAGGGGAGACAAACAAGACCACCTAAACTTGCAGATAGTACCCATTTGACCTAGATTCAATGGCTTGATAACCAGAAATTGACAAGAGGAAGATAAAAACAAAACAAAAAACAAATTTTGATAAAGGAAACGAGGGTAAATTGCTACAATTTTATGAACTTGACCTATACTCATGTTGTTGTTGTTGTTGTTAAGTGTTGTCGAGTTGATCCCGACCTATAGTGATACTGTATAGGGTTTCTGAGGAGTGGCTGGTGAGCTTGAACCGCCACCCTTGAAGTTCAAACAGCTTAGCGGTCTGGCGCATAAATCCACAGCGCCACATCAGGACTCCACTCATGGATATAGTAGCTCAAAATACCCACAGAGAGGGAAAGAGTCCTCACATCAAGTATCAATGCTACCCCCTCTTTATACAGGGTAGATAGGGATGGGCAACTTAGACATTGGCTACCTAATGGTGGTGAAGGTACGAAGTGACTGGCTTACAAGTTTTCAAGAGGGAGTTTAGTTTAAGAGTTTGGGGGGAAAGATAGAGTCCCCATTGAATAGTTTTAATCTTGTATAGATGGGTCGGGTGAAATTATATGGGGATAAGATTCTTATGATTCAATAGTAATTGTTATCATGACTAATTGTGACTGTCACAATTGTAAAGGTAGAAGTTTTGTAATAAAAACTGGGGAGTAGTCATCTTACATTCCAAGAATATAGGACCTAAGGACCATCAAGGGGGAAGAGCACAAGCAGAATGTGGGACCCTATCCAAGGAAGCATCGACAACAGAGATGGAGGCAGAGTTGGGTACATGGAGAGAGGGAGCAGCTGAGGATTCTAGATTCATGGAAAGAGACGGACTGAGAGATGGAGGTCAGGAGACAGGCTTGCAGAATGTGCCCTTTGGTGGTTTAAATTATTATCTATGTAAACTTTCACTCAATTCACATTAAAAACTTAAAAAAAAAATCATCGTAATACTTTGTTTTCTCAAACTTTTTAGATTTTCTGCTCCATTATTTTATTTCTTCATTTCTTTCATTTACTTCAGCTGCTCTAAATTCAACAGCAAGGTTCAGTGTCTTCTGACATCTACTTTGGTCTTTTCTTCTTTCCTGTCTTCTAAATGGCCTTTTGGTTTCTTCATGCATGATGTTCTTGATGTCATCTCACGACTCCTCTCTCCAATGCATCAAATCTGTTATTGAGATGGCTTTCATGAACTTGTTTTAATTTTCTTGCATATTAATAATTTGTGATCTGTTCTACAGTCAATACCTGGTATTGTTTTGGTTTCAGATAATGATATTTTCCATCATCTCTTCCCACAGATGCATTCAATATAATTCCGGTATATTTCATCTGGTAAGTCTGTGTCTAGTCATTGTTTATGTTGTTGAAAAATGGTATTCACAATAAAAAAGTCTTTAGTTTTGCAAAATTCTATCATGTGATCTCCAACATCATTTCTATCACCAAGGCCATAGTTTCCAACTACTGATTCTCCTGTTTATTTTCATCTTTTGCATTCTAATCACCAATAGTAGTCAATGCATCCTGATTACATGTTTGATCAATTTTAGACAAAAGAAGTTATTAGATTTTTAAAATTTCTTCCTCATGGGATTAGTGGTTGATTAATATATTTGAATAATGATTGTATAACTGGCTTCCTTGTAGATGCATGGGTAATATCATATCATAGATAGCATTGTACCTCAAGATAAACCTTGAAATGTTCTTTTTGATTATGAATGCAACACCATTCCTCTTTAATTTTTCATTCCCTGTATAATAAACTATAAGATTATTCCATTTAAAATGGGTAATAGCTATCCAATTCAGTTCACTAATGTCTAGAATTCCTGCTTTTAAACCATTCAGTGTTCCCATGTTCTGTTTGAACAACTGCCTCTTGGTCTATGTACAAGTTAGTCATGAGCACAATTAAGTGTTCTGGAATACTCATACTTCACAAGGTTGTCCATAGCTTGTCACATAGTCGAAGGCCTTTGCATAGTCAGTAAAGCACAGGTAAACATCTTTCTGGTATTCTCTGCTTTCAGCCAAGATCAATCTGACATCGGCAGTGATATCCCTTGTTCCATGTCCTCTTCTGAATCTGGATTGAGCCTCTGGAAGTTCTCTGTAAATGTATATTTGCAGTTGTTTCTGTATTAACTTTAGTAAATCTTGACTCACATGGGATATCCAAGATATTGTCTTATGATTTCTGCATTCCATTGGGCCACCTCTCTTTGGAATGGGCACAAATACAGATCTTTTCCAATTAGTTGGCCAGATAGCTGTCTTCCAAATTTCTTGGCATAGATGGAATGCCTCCAGTACACCTGACTTTCTTGAAAGATTTCAATTTGTATTACATCAATTCATCGTGCCTTGTTCTTTGCCAATTCCTTCAATGCACCTTGGACTTCTTCCTTCAGTGTCATTGGCTCTTGATCATATGCTACCTCTTGAAATGGTTGAACATCGATCATTTCCTTTTGGTACAGTGACTCTGTGTATTCCTTCCATCTTCTTTTTATGCTTTCTATATAATTCAATAATTTGCCCAGAGAATCCTTCAATAAGGGAAGTCGAGCTTGAATTTTTTTAAATGTTCAAAAGCAAAGATGTCAGCTTGAGGACTAGGGTATGCCTGACCCAGTATTTTCAATAACCTCATATGCATGTGAAAGTTGGACAGTCAATAAGGAATATTGTAGAATTGATGCATTTGAATTATGGTGTTGGAGGAGAATATTGAAAGTACCATGGGGTGCCAAAAGAACAAACAGATCTGTGTTGGAGGAAGTACAGTTAGAGTACTCTTTGGAGGTCAGGATGGTCAGACTTTGTCTCTCATACGTCGGACATATTGTCAGGAGGGACCAGTCACTGGAGAAGGATATCATGTTTGATAAGGTGGAGGGTCAGAAAAAAAGAGGAAGACTCCCAGTGAGATGGAATGGTAAAGTGGCAAACAATGGGCTCAAGCATGGCAACAATAGTGAGATTGGCCCAGGACTGGGCAGTGTTTCATGAGTTGGTACCAACTCATTGGTACCTAATAACAACAACAACAATAATGCCTAAGTTGCATATCTTTTATGCATTCCATTTTATTTCTTACAACTTTCAATTTTACTAGATTCATAATTTGTACATCCAAGGATTTGAGTATTAATGGATTCTGCAGCTGCTGCTTCTCATTTTAAGTTGTATTCCATCAGTAAATTAAGGTTTTGAGAACTTTCCCCATTGATATCATTAAATTTGATTACTTTAAAGAGGCAGTTTTTCTCTGGTCACATATTCTGTCCCTTTCAACCTGAGGGGATCATCTGCCAACATTATATCCACTAATGCTTTGTTTCATTGCTATTCATAGGGTTTTCAGGGGCTAATTTCTCAGACTGAACAATGAATAAGAAAGACCACAGCAGAAGAATTGATGGATTTGAGTTAGGTTATAGAGGAATATTGAAAGTGCCACGGACAGTGAGAGAATAAACACATCTATGTTGGAAGCAGTAAAGCCAGGATGCTCCTTAGAAACCAGATTGATGACTCTTCATCTCTCATATTTTGTTATCAGGACAGATCAGTCCCTAGAGAGAGACGTCATGCTTGGTAAAATGGAGGATCAGTGAAAAAGAGGAAGACCCCTAACTAGATAGCTTGGAATAGATGGATTGGCAATGGGCTTAAACATAGCAACAATTGTGAACGTGGTTCAGGACTGAGTAGTGTTTCGTTCTATTGTGCACAGGGTCACTCTGAGTCGGAACCAACTCAATGACACTTAACAACAACAATCCCTCAGAAGTGGACTGCCTATTCCATCCTTGTAAACTGCACTTTGTCCGGAAACTCCACTGAAAACTGTCCACCATGGGTTGACAATGCTGGTATTTGAAATACCATAGCTTCCAGCATCAGAGCAACACTCAACCCACCACATTGTCAGAAACTGAAAAATGTGTAGAGGTTTTTTTTAAACTCTGGAACAAAAGGACAGCTAGTGCCACACTTCCAGGACATTCAGACATGAGACACCCATGGATAATTGTCTCCTAGCATTACAAGGCCAATTTTAAATATAAAACAAATGATCTGTCTCCCTTTTCCCTTCTATTAGAATTCAAACTGTAGTAACAGTGAAGACTAAGTTCATCTAACCAAAATATTATATTTTGAATGTATAATTTGTAAATACTTCTTTTAATAATTTTCCCTACTTTGAAACCAAAACCTGAGCCACAACATTTATATTTAAATTTTATAGTAAAAAAGTAAAGGAAAAGAATAAAAATTTGATAAGTTTTATTATCTTTAAGGCAAGAACATGCCATTTTACAAATCTTTTGTGGCACAGAAATACATATATTTCAAAATTATTTTCAGTGAGTTTAGAAAGAAATATGCTTCATATAGTTACACATTTATTTGATATACTAATGTGTGAAAAAGCTTTCCTTACCATGATGAAAGCATAGAGTTTTATAATATTGTGGTTTTTGACCAATTCAAACTTAATTTACTACAGCTAGAATATTCATTACATTTTATCATTCCCATAACTTAACATCTGTATAGGTTTAATGAAAATTTACAAATTCCTCTGGGATTAAATACAGAAAATTTTATTTTAAAATGGCTTATTATTTAAAAGTCATTCATGAGAGAAAAGGAAACTCTGTGTCATTTGTTACAGCTAGTATATTAGAAACATTTAAAAATGTCATTGATTTCCAAATTCGTAAATATACAAGGGAGTTTCATGGGAAACTGTCTTCTTACACTATGGGCATTGGCATCAAATAGAGGGAGGTTCAAATTTGACACCTCTTTCATAGCTTTTAACCTCAGCTTCCACCTTCATTTTCTTTCTTTTTTCTTACAGAGATGTTGTTAAGATAGAAATAGTATGTAAAATTGCATCTTGGCTGTTCAATAAATAGAATTCCATGTTCTTTTCTCCCATGGCAGATACCTCAAAAATTTAAGACTAGATCTTAGATGTCAATCTCTTAGATACATATATTTACTACAGAACCTTGTCACACTGTCTAATTACTAGCTTGAGGTTAAGGAATTAGGTTGGGATGCTGCAGGATAAACTCTGGACCAAAGGGTCCGTTTGAACTGCACAGTCGGTGGTTCAAACCCACCAGCTGCTCCTCAGAAAACTTGTACAGGTTTGCTATGAGTCAGAATTGACTTGATGACACTTAACAGCATCAACAACTACCTAGCTATCTTATAGCTATAAACTGGAGGGTCAGCGAAAGAGATGGAGACCCCAACGAGATAGACTGATACAGTGGCAGCAGTATTCCGCTCAAGCATAGCAACAATTGTGAGGATGGTGCAGAATCAGACGGTGCTTCATTCTGTTGTACATAGGGTTGCTATGGGTCAGAACCGACTCAATGGCACCTAACAACAACAACATAGCTATATTCAAGAGTTATATTTAATGTAAAAAGTGCATTTGTTCTATATATAAAGAGAAAACACACAAGGACAGAACCAGGAGCCTTGTCTTCTATATCTTAGGCTATTTCCCCTGTAACTATATTGTCAATACCAAAGCAATTGGTGAGTGTAAGTAGATGCTCTCCACATTCACAGGGTTCAAGAATGCCCTTTAGTATAATCTTTTGGATTATATGCCCTAAAGACATGTCTAGAGAAAAACACCAGCATCATGTGATTTCTAAGCAAAACAGTAGAAACTAGAGAGCTTTCTCTTTGGGATTGAATATTCAGTTGCATAGTAACCGTAGACAACACTTGATTGGGTTCACTACTCTTCTTCTTTAATTAAGTCCAATTTTATATTTGACTTATTCATTGCGTTTCTTTTATCAATTGCTATCCTTTTCATTTATAGTTTTAATATTTGGTTTTTTCCTCCCCCAAAGCTTCCTGTATGTGCTAGCCTTTTTCAAATCCACTTTTAATGAATTGTATCAAGCTAATAATATTCCACATCTGATAAATTCACTGACTTCAATGCTCGAAGGATTGCTTTTACAGTTAGTTTTTTTTTCATTAACTCTTACTATGGATGTCTTATTTTCATAGACAGAAATGTTTTTGTTATTACTTTAGTTAGTTCACGTTCTTTTGAGCTGTATCAAGTATTTTTAGAGATGTTAATATAAACTGAAGATTTTTCACTGCTTCTACCAAGTATCTGGGTGCACACTGTACCTTATCCTAGGATGGAGAATCCTTCAATGATCACCTGCTACATCTTTGGGTTTGTGTTTTTGTTGTCACTTCTGAGTTTTGAGGAATTCTCTACCTTTACCATCAGCTATGACTTTCATTTAAAAAGTTCTAAAGTTCTAGTGTGGTGCTGCAGGATAATACACTAGACTGCAAGGTCAGTTTGAACTGTAAGATATGTGGTTCAAATCCACCAGTGTGCCTCGGAAACCTTAGACAGGGTTTCTATGAGTCAGAGACAAGTTGATGGCACTTAACAACAACAAGGTACTTTCTGCCTTTTAAAATTATTTTTAATTAAGCTGTACATGAACATCTCACTTATCACATTGACAGAAATACAAAGCTCTTTAACATTTACTATGGAAATGGTATCTCCGTATCCCAGGGAGAGTAGGTGAGCTATTTTAATAGGAGGTTATGTGTCTGGTTTGGTTGGATAGAATATTTGAAGGTAGTTCTCAGCTTACGAGAGTTTACATATAACATCACAGAGTAAGTGGCAAACCTAGGAAATTAAAATGAGTCTCAAGCTCTTCCCAAAAAGTTTAACTTCTTAACTTTAGAGTCCTTTTTTTTTTTTTTTTAACTTTCCCTCATGAGTAAGAAAGTACAGGTCCCAATTTTATCCAGTTTAATATGCATGGGAGGGGAGCCAAGAATTTATTTCTCCAACTTTCTATGAAAATAAGTAAATTTTTATGTAGTCACAAGTACATTTATTTTCATGCTTATGACTTTCAGATGCTGAATATTATTGTGAGGGATTATTTTTTGCTTTTTAATTCTTCAATATTATATCCCCATATAATTTTGCTATTTTGTTTCTCAATATTTCTCATAATTCCCTAATTACTTAATTTATTTTTACTCATCATCTATTTTCACATACATTTACTTTTATTGTTTCTTTTCCCAACTGACAAGTTTAGAAAATGTTCAAAACTCAGGGTTTATATAATGGCAGGAATACAGACAACATCTCTGAGGACAATGAAAAGAGTTTGGTTACAGTCTATAAAGGCGCTTCTTGAAAGAGTGTTCCAATCACTGAGTTATGTCAGAGCCATTGGGAAACTGCTGGTCTTCAATGTTCCTTCTCTCTATTTAATCAAGCTTTTTTTAACTTCTTATCTTCATCTGAAGGCTCCAAGCTATCCATTCTCGGATATGAGTTACTTCCCTAACAGAAAGCATACAAAAAATCCTTGGCTGAGTAAAGTCTTTGAATTAGTTATCTATTTATCTTTTACTGAGATTTTTGCTTATTTTGACTTGATCTTTCAATCCCACAAATTTTGTGCCGGTACTTGCTTGGATTTGAGTTTCACCACCTTGTTCTGTCTCTATTCCTTAAGGCATCAGAGTTCAAAATGAGGTTTACAGAACTGGCTAGATATCTTTGTCTTGCTAAACTTTATTTCTTCATCTTCAAAACTTGAGGATCATAATAATTTATATGACTCATTTTAGAATTGTATTATAATGAAAATGTATGTGTTAACAGGAGGGATAGTCAAACGTTTAAGCTAACCAATCAGAAATAGAGCAGAATTCTGGAAGGCCCTTGCTGTGTTGAACACTGACCTATTGCTGTGTATAAAGATGTTTGAGGAGGAATACAGGGGTGAAACTAGAGCAAGCATGTATGGGGTAAATTAGTGCTGGGGTGGGACTCAGGAAAGTAGCTATTTACCAATCAGATAACAATGTATTCAATATTTTATCAATTATTTCAGTCATACTTGCACACATCAATCTTATATAAGCCCTATTTAATTAGTCAGCAAACTTCAAAGCATAACTTACTTCATTGCTTTGATGTTGGTTTTCTTAATCTTGCTGAAATGTAAACTGAATGCATTAATATAATTGGTCAACTATCACCTGACTGACAGTAACTCTAAGGTGCCATCTACTGTAAGATGCATTCTGAGTTCAGAGATGGTAAAAAAAAAAAAAAGCATATCTTGGAATAAATGACATATCAAATTAATAATTAATACCTTTATAAGCACACTGTAGTCTGTAATATGAAATTCTAAGAGTCAATGTTGGATCCTTCAATTAGCCTACTTAGGATTAGAATTATGTAATATGATTTATAATTGTTATTACAATATAACTTTAATGTATTTGATTTAGCTGCTTGTTTTATTAATGAGCACCCATTATGTGTCAGGCAGTTTATGAAGTGCTAAGGACCACAGCCTTAGGTATGGACTGCATCTCAGTGTAAAGAAAACAAAAATCCTCACCACTGGACTAATAAACAACTTTCTTATCAACAGAGAAAAGATTGAAGTTGTCAAGGACTTCATTCTTCTTGGATCAACTATCAACACTCATGGAAGCAGCAGTCAAGAAATCAAATGACGTATTGCACTGGGCAAGTCTGCTGCACAAGACCTTTTTAAAATGTTGAACAGCAAAGATGGCAGCTTGAAGACTAAGGTGCGCCTGACTCAAGCCATAGTATTTTCAATAACCTCATATGCATGTGAAAGCTGGACAGTGAATAAAGAAGACCATAGAAGAATTTATGCCTTTGAATTATGGTGTTGGAGGAGAACATTGAAAGTGCCATGGGCTGTCAAAAAAACGAACAGATCTGTGTTGAAAGAAGTGCAGCCATAGTGCTCCTTGGAGGCCAGGATGGCCAAAATTTGTCTCTCATACTTCGGACATATTATAAGGAGGGACCAGTGCTGGAGAAGGATATCATGTTTGGTATGGTGGAGGATCAGATAAAAAGAGAAAGACCCCAGTGAGATGGATTGGCCAAGTGGCAGCATCAGTGGGCTGAAGTGTGGCAACAATAGTGAAGCTGGCCCAGGATCGGGCAGTGTTTTTCGTTCTGCTGTGCATAAGGTCGCTATGAGTCCGTACCGACTCGATGGCACCTGACAAAAACAACAATAAGGATCCAATGTTATTGTTGTTAAGTGTCACTGAGTTGGTTCCGACCCATAGAGAACCTTTATTTGGTTTAAAAGGAGCAGATGGTAAACTTGAACTGTGGACCTTGTAGTTCAAAACAACTTTGCAATCCAGTGCATTAATCCTCAGTGCCACATCAGGACTCCAAGGATCCAACAATAAATCAAAAAGAGTCTTAAACTTCAGACAGTGTATAGCATACAGACATTTTATTTACACCTATTAAATAAGTACATTTACATGTGGTAAGCACTAAAAACAAGTAAACTCTGGATGAAATGGGACTGCAAAGGAAAAGGATTATCCTTTGGTAAGATATACTCAGGTACAATGGCTTTAGATTGTGCTCTGTGAAGACCTAAAAGACTTTACAGATGCATCTCAGTGGCTGCTATGGAAAATAGCCAAGAGATCAGACCCAATTCCTAAACTAGAGCAGATGTACTCTTAGCTGTTTTACACAATATATTGAATTTGGGGCAATATTTCATTTGAAGAAAGAGGTTTTCTGCTAAAATATGAAGTTTGAAAGCCATTAATCTGGTGGACAAAGTACTAATCTCAGCATGAAAATGTTTAAATTTAATTTCCATTTCTACTGCCCATTTATAATATGACTTCAAGTAACCAAACCACATCTAAACACATGACTGACAAACAAATAATTCTGGAATGATTCTGATCCTAGCTTTCAGTTAAACTGTAAAGAAAGCTATGTGAATTATTCTCTTCAGGCTGCTGTGCATGGACAGCCTTTATCCCATGCTGTGATCATAAGAATTATAGAACTACCCTGTTAGAACCATTGATGTGTGGGTACATCAACCCTTTCCCTTCCGTTGTGGGACACATAAGTATCTATAAAAATCACCATAATAACAATTACAACATGTTCTAGGAGCTAGGTTATATGCCTTATACTATATTAATTCCCATTTAATTATATAAAAAGATCTGAGTGATGCTCCCTATTTTTTAAAATGAGGAGAATGGAAATTCAAAGAAATTATGTAGTTTCCACAGCTACACTGCCTAGCAGTGATGAAGTTGGGATTTAAAAGTAGATACCAGTCTTTTGCCTCTAGTGAGTCTCTGTATACTACTTACAGGAGGATTAAGAAGATGGGGTTGAGAGGTAGGGTAGTGTGTATTTCTCTGAGATAGGGAAAAATCTATAAGCAAGGAATTGATACATAAATATAAACTTTTAATGTACAATAAACCTGCCTGACAAAAATGATTATTTGTTCTAAGAATAAGTTATCTAAGCCTCTCTCCTAATTAAAAGAAGAAAAAGAACTGGCACATTTCGATAGTTGTTAAATGTTACTTTTAAAATACAAGGAGATAGATATATAGAAAATAACATTGTATTATAGCATCGCAGGACAGATAGCATATGTAACTCAAACTGATGAGGCTGACAAATCTATGTAGGCAGACCAACCTTCCTGGCTAAGATTCAGGAGTTACGCTTGTTACATAGAACTCTCAAGGGTACCATGCAATCAGAGGTCACAATCGAGGTAACAGAAGCAATGTCACCATATCAGAGAATGGGCCAATTCAGATCTGCTCACTGACAGTCACTGAGGTCAAGGCTTGCGGCAAATAATTGTATTAAACAGGCATATTCTCTGCACACTTTTAGAATTGTCATCTGAACAAACAAGGCCAGGTCATCTGCAGGTTAAATCTGAGGGTTTTTTTTTTCCCCCTGGTAGTCACAGTTTACTTTCTAGTCTTAATCTCTTTCCATTTTTAATCTTACAACTATAATTTTCCATTGAACAAATAAATATTTACTATTGTTTTCTGACTTTAAAAACATTCATGTAAATCCATTGATATGCTATTAAAGTATCTTAAAAGCATTATTACTCACTTTCAAATGTTATTTTAAATTTCTGACTACAGTGATTTTCATAATTTAAAATTCATGGCTTCAATGTATGAAGAATACCATACTTAAAAAACAAGTAAATAATTTTATATTCATGTTAAATAATCACAAGCTGTTTGTTTATATTTATATATCATCAAATGAACCCCATATAAAAGCAACTGAATTCAGATAATTAATTTTTGATGAAAGGTACAAAAATCTTACTAAGAGTAATTAATATGTAGCAAAAGGCGTATTTATGAATAGCTGAAGATTTAATGAAATTGATAGTGAAAATAATATGTATGCAGTTTAGAGCTGTATTTATGTTTATATTAGACACATGATATACAATAATAGTTCACATTTTCCATACAACAATTTCATGGGATTTATAAATTATTCCCACTATTTTCTCAGAAACCTAAGAGCATACTTGAAATTTTTTGATTCTTAATTTTGGTCCATATCATTTACTAATAAATATCTAAAACATCTTTAGTCACAGTACTATTTTTTTTTTTTTTAGTGTCATTTGAGCATATAAACCTTGAATTTATTATTTAGACAATACATTTTATTTCTATACATGTTTTCCACAAATCACACTTTAAAGGATTATGTTCTAGGGGCTCTCCTTTGTGCAAATACATTCCAAAAAGAAATAAGAAAATCAAGAGTTTCATTCTAGGTTTTGTTTTATATTTATTGATTTATTTTACTTCTGAAAATTTTACATTATTATTTACATTACATACACATGTGGTCCTGTAACATACAATTCCATGACTTATTTCTAAATGAAACACACTGCTAAACCAAATGATAACCTCACAGAACTGAAACTGGCAGCAATTCAACATTCAATAGTGCCATTCGACTTTGCTTTGTTTTGTTTTGATAATTTGGATAATTAGTATGTTATCAATACAAAAGTATTGTCTTTATGTGTGATATGATATATTATATTCTAAAATGGTTTTCATATTTTGTCACTGTTTAATCAGCTCTTTAGACTGTGTGAGATCAAAACTGAGAATTTATGTTATTTGATAAAATATATGATCCTTTTGAAAAGTATAAGTCTCAGCTTTACCAGTTCAGACTAATTGTTAATTTCAGACACATTTCTTATTATTTAATTTAAAAATATATTTTATGTTTAGGTCTAATATATTTTTAATCTATAACTTTACTAACTGATATAAACAGATAATATCAAATATATGTTAAGCACTACAATTGGTATTAGTAGGAAAAACTTAGCCTCATTATAATAATTATTGTTTTATAATATTTCATATCCAAATTATTAAAAAGCAACAATATGTGAAAGCAAACTACAGCCAACTACATTTAATATCAGCAAAATGCACTTGTAAGAGTCTTCCTACTTTTAACCAAATTGCCAAAGGTATTTTAACAGCTCAGATAGGTGGTCAGACACATTCCTGACTAATCTCTGAAATGTACAGTTTGCTCTTTTTAAACTTTTTGCCTTTCATGATTTTCACCTTTCTGTAACTATGAATTCAAATAAATACAGAAGCTATTACACAGAGAGACACAATTGGGATTCATTTTTAACATGACATGTTCTCAAACTAGTCCTATGAATTATTCAACGAGCAGTATGAGTATTATTTACTTTAGAATGTGAATTATCTTAAAAGAATGGAAATCAGGAGTTGTACTGCATGGTAATCTTTAGAGACACCTAGCAAGAGTTCATTTATCATTATCAAAATGGGCAATATAATCAATAATTTTTCTGGTCTTAAATATGATGAACAAATAGATTATGTATTTTATTTATTCTGTCAACTTTTAAAGGAAGAACTTTAGTCAAACTTTTCTACTTCTCTGTTCTATGGTATTTGACTTGTTTCTAAAATTATCCATGTTTCACACTCTAAGACCTGGGTCACAACCTTATTCAGGGACAGGAAATAGTTATCAGGTCACTGAATGGTCAAATGAAAAGGGATTTGAAATGGTTCAGCACTTAGGACTCTATTCATTGAAATGATTGACTGATTGATTGACTTTTAAGTTGTTAAAGGTAGAAGTTTATCTACTGGCCCTTGTAAGATTTTGCCTATATGTTTACAAAAATCATTTTTAATCTACAATTAAGAGTACAAAGTAGGTAGACTGAAAACGGCCAATGCATTCACATAGTCAGTATTTGTGCTAAATAGCCTATGTCTTGTACATCTCTAGAAATGGAAAGGTCTTTAGGATATGACAGATATTCTAATGAATAATGTATCTAAATTCATGTCAGTTTATTGCTATATATAACTGGAGCCAGAAGCAAATAATACATACACATTATTTTGCTATGTGATTTTTCTTCTGGAGTAAATTTAAAACTTGCTACATAATTTAGCATCACATTTTATTATCATCTAGGAGAAAATGATATACTTTGTGTATTGCTAATGATTTATCTAAGCCCATGATAGCTCTTTAAATATGTTTTTAGAGACACCTGATGTTATTTCATGTGAATATAAAATATCTCTTATAATGAAAATATTAAAAAATAAGGAAAATTGGGGCAAAGGGAAAAATGAGTGGAATTATATAGCACTAGATTGGTTTACCTGGAGTTCATTATCATTACTTATAAACATGATGATCATTTCATAGTCTCCAAAGAACACAGTGTGTCAAGTTTTTCTACAGAGATAAATTCATGGCTGGAAAAGAAATGTTACAAAAGTGTATGAAAAGCAATTAAAGAGAATTAACAAAAAGCATTGCCTGAATCACCTTCAGAAACCTAAAAATAGGAAATTATGAAAATTGCACCACATAAAGGTGTCCCATACTTAATTATACTTTCTGAATGATCACTAAAACATAAGAAATTTAAGTTTTATTTCACAAATGTTAAAGGACTCAACACTATCATTGATGGACAGGAGGTTAGAAAATTGGGCACAGATTTTATTTTTAAGTTTTATTTTATAATAAGAAACTGGGCCATTAATACTGTGTAACCAAAGCTGGAGTGTGTGCACTAGAAGGCCCCTGCAGTCTTTTACAACTTTTCAGAGGCTGCAGTTGTGAACTGGGTTTGCACTCTGCCAGCAGAGCCGCTCTGACCCATGGAGAGCACTCCTTCAGATCAACACAGCCTCAGGCCTTTCTGCTTTCTCCAAGAAGTCTTACATTTCAGGCATCAAGTTGAATTTCTTCTGGAGATGATTAACCCAAACCCATGACAGATTTTTTCCAAGATATCCAACCCCTTATGTTTATTTTATCCTGGCTCTTTTTTGGATGTACTGGACACAAGTAACTTACTCATTTTACATGTTAAAGGGCTGGTGGAGAGCCATTAATTCCCTTAAAAAATGAGAAAATATTTCAATGTGCAGAGCTCTATTGCATGAGCTCACGTTAGCTACATGATTTAAATTTTCAAGAAAGATGTTTCTCCTCTACTATAGAATTTTTAATGCATTTCATCACATCTCAAGATAAGGATCTTATAGAGTTTGGGAAATGCATTCTCATAGTGCACTAAAAAACACAATGTTAAAAGGATCAGTTACTGTTTCTATAAGCCCAGTTTGTAGGGGGTTTTAACTAACCTAAAACTTGGCATACAAAATTTTAGTTAACAGTCAAGTAAAAATATATAAAAGGGTACATTCTCCTTATGTATACTAGCCTCTGGAATTTTTCTATTACTTTAACATTTTTTTCTTATCATATAGGAAGATGATTATACGGAAATAATTTAGGTTCTTCTTAAAGTAAAATATTGTACGCTCAGAGGTAATTAGATGACATTTTTATTAATGAGACTACTTGTATTTTTTTAAACGAGAACTTTTTTCTTCTTTGAATAAACTTAGTGTAACAGGCTAAGATCTTTGTTTTTAGGTGTCACTCATTCTCTAAGGACCTAAATTTCCTAATGCAATGGAATTTTAATTATGATCATTCAAGTTATTTTAAAAAATGTAAAAATACCAAAATGCTCCAAATATATAAAATTTAGACACACATATATTAACAATAGAAAGTACTGCACAATAATATTATTCATCTATTATTAACCAACTCAAAGGCAATTAACAACAACAATATTAACAGTAATATCTGAAAGAAAAATAAAATAAAATTACATTTTAGGTAAATTTTAAATATAAAATCTTGCTTTCAATATTGTTGTTGTTGTTGTTAGGTGCCATCGAGTTGTTATTTCTCATAGCGACTCTGTGTACAGCAGAATGAGACAATGCCCGGTCCTGGGTCAACCTCCCCATTGTTGCCACGCTTGAGTCCATTGATGCTGACACTCTGCCAATCCATCTCGTTGAGGTCTTCTCTTTTTCTCTGACCCCCCACCTTACCAAACATGATATCCTTCTCCAGCAACTGGTCCCTCCTGACAATATGTCCAAAATATGAGAGACAAAGTTTGGCCATCTTGGCCTCCAAGGAGCACTCTGGATGCACCTCTTCCAGAACGGATATACTGATTCTTTGATCTGCCCATGCACTTTCAATATTCTCCGCCAACACCATAACTCAAAAGCATCAGTTCTTCTACGGTCTTCCTTATTCACTGTCCAGCTTTTGCATGCATATGAGGTTATTGAAAACACCATGGCTTGGGTCAGGCGCACCTTAGTCCTCAAGCTGACATCTTTGCTCTTCAACACTTTAAAAAGGTCTTGTGCAGCAGATTTGCCTAATCAAAATAGTTTGGTTTCTTGACTGCTGCTTCCGTGAGTGTTGATAGTTGATCCAAGAAGAATGAAGTCCTTGACAACTTCAATCTTCTCTCCATTTATAGGGTTGTTACTTATTTGTCCAGTGGTGAGGATTTTTGTTTTCTTTACATTGAGATATAATCCATACTGAAGGCTATGCTCTCTGATCTTCCTCAGTAAATGTTATAAGTCCTCTTTACTTTCAGCAAGCAAGGTTGTATCATCTGCATATTGCAGGTGGTTAATGAGTCTTCCTCCACTCCTGATGCCATGTTTTTCTTCATAGAAGCCAGCTTCTCGTATTATTTTCTCTGTATACAGGTTGAATAAGTATGTTGTACACCTTTCTTAATATTCAACCATTCAGTAGTGTTTGATAAATAAGGCAAGTAATTTTAGAAATAAAGTATAAATTTCAATTTAATATGGCATGCCAAGAATAAGAACACATTTCATTTGATGGAGGTTTGCATATATGTGCACATGCAGGTAGGTCCCTGGGAATGATCACAAGCACAACATGAGATTGGATAGAAGCAGTCACATTGGATATCACCAGTCACAAAGAATTTTATTCAAACATAAGTGTATGGTTTATAAATGTCAATTTTGAGAAATTTGCAACTTTTGAGTTTTATATAAACTTTGCATTTGCTGTTGTTATTAAGTGCTGCTGAGTTGGTTCTGACTCATAGTGACCCTGTATAAGATTTCTGAGAAGTAGCTGGTGGGTTTGAACTGCTGACCCTGTATTTTGCTGTCCAGTGCTTATTCTACAGAGCCACACCAGCATCTGTATAATGAATTCTAGTGCGGTGCTGTAGGATAAAGATAACCACAAGGTCAGTAGTTCAAACCCATCAGCTGCTCCTTGGAAACCCTATGTAGGGTTGCTATGAGTCGAAACAGACTCAAGGGTACTTAAAAACAACATAGTAAATAAATTTTAATTTATTAAGATTAAATTTAAACATTACATATAATAGTAATTAATCTAATTGATTTCCAAATAATATTTGGTATAATCGATTCTATTTCAATAGAAAATGTTCCTACATAATTTAAGATCACTGGTAAATGGAACCATAGAATATACTGCTGAACACTTAAATGGACAATGTCATTTCCATATATTAATGATAATTTAAAATTGCTAAAATATTTTAAATTCTAGGATCGTATAAATTATAAACGTCAATTTACTGATGAAGCACAGAGATTCTAGAATTGTTAGTTGTTTTTTTTTTTTTTTTCTATTTCTCTGGAATAAAATTATAAAACAAATTTCAATTTATCTTTATAATATCTGAACCAAAATATTTTATCTCCAAGTAGGAGATAAAAACTAAGTTAATTTTTATAATTAGATTTATTACTGGAATGTTTAAAGATATTAGTTTCTTCTTTATTTCATGATTTAGTAAGCTACTTAAGTTCAAGACCTTATGCAGGGTAAAGAGAGGAAACGACACAGAGAGCATGTATGATTATATTGAGGGTGGTAGGTTAATGCCAGAAGCATGACTGATTGATTGATTGACATCACTTTGAGACATATAGATTAAAGCTGCCTATCAAATATGTCTATCTAAAATTTAGAGTAAAACAGATGGGTTAGAAGCTGCATTTTGCCTATTAACTCAGGTAAATGCGTTTAATATCACCTGGAAAATACCTATTCATGAAAACATTATTAACTAGAAATAATAATAATAAACTTGCCACACACACACTATTTTAAAATATAAAATAATTCAAAATTTAGCCAGATATTATAATCAAATTATAAATTTGAACAAATGTCTTTGCAAATTCCTACTGCTGTTGGTAATAATAGAAGTAATATAAGAATAAAAATTAACTGAATTTACTGTTCATATGGAGGCCTAGTATGGTGCTGTAGGATAAGCAACTGACTGCTAACCATAAGTGTGGCCGTCCAAACCCACCAGCTGCTCTTTGGAAATGCTATATACAGTTGCTAAGACTTGAAGTACTTACCAATAACAATAACAACATTCATCAGGAATCGCTATTAGCATTTTTCATGTCTTGATTTTCAATGAATTCTATGAGATACACATTATTTTAATGCAGTATACCAATTTTTAAAAGGAGGAAACAGAGACAAAAGAGGTTAAGTGTGGGATTAAAGCCACACATCTAAGCAAGGGGAAATGCCTGATGGGATTTTAAAGCTATTAAGCATGTGGCACTATAGGCTCAGCACTAGTCTGTAAACCACAAGGTCAACAGTTCAAACCCACCAACCGCTCCTCAGAAACCCTTTATAGGGTCACTATGTGTTGGAATTGACTTGATGGCACTTCAATAACACTCCTGAGTCCAAGGAGCTATGGTGGTATAATGGCTAAGTCATGGCTGCTAACTGAAAAATGGGTGGTTTGAAAACCCTGTTTGGCAGAGTTCTACTCTGTGAAAATGGTCACAATGAGTAGAAAAGAAATTAACTTGACAGCACTCAAAACAACAAGATCAGGCTGACTTCAGAGACCACTCTCTTAGCATTTTGGCTGAATTGTCATTTTAAGTTAAAATGATTTTAAAAAACAATAAAGCAGGAAGTGAAGCATGGAGAAAACACTGGGATTACACAGTTTATTAAACTACTATACAGTCTCAATGATTCACAGATCTCTGAAAAACAGACCATAACAAACTATGGATAATTTTGAGAAGAATGGGAATTCCAGAACACTTAATTGTGCTCAGGGGGAACCTGTACATAGACTAAGAGGCAGTCGTTCAAAAAGAACAAGGGAATACTGTATGGTTTAAAATCAGGAAAGGTGTGCATCAGGGTTGTATCATTTCACCATACTTATTTAACAATACTTCTTTGTACCATTCAACTTATTGCTGTGGTTGTTAGGTGCCATCGAATCCATACTGACTCAAAGAAAGTTTTCTTTACATTGAGATGCAATCAATACCGGAGGCTGTCGTCTTCCATTTTCATCAGTAAATATTTTTAAGTCCTCTTCACTTTTAGCAAGCATATTACAGGTTGTTAACGAGTCTTCCTCCAATCCTGATGCCATGTTTTTCATTATATAACCCAGCTTCTTGGATTATTTGCTCAGCATACAGATTGAATAAGTCTGAAATAAGGGTGAAAGAATACAACCCTATCTCACAACTTTCTTAATTTTAAACCATTCAGTGTTCCCATGTTCTGTTCGAACAACTGCCTCTTGGTCTATGTACAGATTCCTCATGAGCACAATTAAGTGTTCCGGAATACTCATACTTTGCAATGTTGTCCATAGCTTGTAATGATCCACACAATCAAAAGCCTTTGCACAGTCAATAAAGCACAGGTAAACATCTTTCTGGTATTCACTGCTTTCAGCCAAGACCAATCATATATCAGCAATGATATCCCTAGTTCCATGACCTTCCGAATCATGCTTGAACCTATCACAGAGAGTATTGTACCTCATGACTGATTTGGATATATTCTTTTTCATAATGAACGCAAATACCATTCCTCTTCAATTTGTCATTTCCGACCTAGTAAACCATGTGGTTGTCAGATTCAAAATGGCCAATACCAGTCCATTTCAGGTCACTAATACCTAAGATATTGATGTTTATGCATCCCATTTCATTTTTGACAATTTCCAATTTTCTGAGATTTATACTTTGTAAATTCCATGTTCTGATTATTAAAGGATGTTTACAGCTGTTTCTCTTCATTTTGAGTGCTCCATCAGCAAATGAATGTCCCATGGGCTTTACTCCATTCTCATCATCACATTCAACTCTATTTTGAGGAGGCAGCTCTTCCCCAGTCATATTTTGAGTGCCTTCCAACCCCAGGGGCTCATTTTCAGGCACAATATGTGACAGTGTTGCTCTGCTATTCATAAGGATTTTAGTGACTAAACTTTCAGAAGTAGTTCTTCTGTCCTTCGTCCTAGTCTGTCTTCGTCTGGAAGTTCAGCTGAAACCATGTGTGACATTGCTGGTATTTAAAATCCCCATGGAACAGCTTCCAGAATCACAGCAACTCATAAGCCACCACAGTACAATCAACTGAGAGACAAGTGGTAGATTCAATCTATGTTGTTGTTGTTGTTGTTGTTGTTGTTAGATGCCATCAAGTTGGTACCAACTCATAGTGACCTTATGCACAACAGAATGAAACACTGCCCGGTCCTGGGCCAACCTCTCAATTGTTGCAACGTTTGAGCCCACTGATGCTGCCACTTTGCCAGTCCATCTCACTGGGGGTCTTCCTCTTTTTCTTTGACCCTCCACCTTACCAAACATGATATCCTTTTCCAGTGTCGGGTCCCGCCTGACAATATGT
>NW_006408735.1:4025188-4031221 GCF_000296735.1 Chrysochloris asiatica
TGTATAAAGTACTGGAGCGCAAAATCAGGTTGAACCCTAAGGCCAGCGGCTGAAACTCAGCAAACGCCCCTCAGAAACCCTATACTGGGTTACTATGAATCAGAAACAACTCAACAGCACTTAACAATAACAACATTCAATCTATGTGCTGAGCAAATAGTCCCAGCAACAGGATGTGAAGAATGTGCTATCAGGATTGAAGGAATGTTCATTAACGACCTGTGGTATGCATATGACACACTTTGCTTGAGAACTTAAGATACTGATGAAGATAAAAACTATAGCCTTCAGTATGAATGACACCTCAATGGAAGAAAATAGCAAAAACCCTCACAACTGTACTAGTAAACAACATCATAATAAACAATGATAAGATTGAAGTTGTCAAGGATTTCATTTTACTTGTATCTACAATAATCAACAATAGAAACAGCAGTCAAGGAATCAAACAAAGTACTGCCTAGGGCGCATCTGCTGAATAAGACCTTTTTAAAGTGTTATAGAGTAAAGATATTGCTTTGAGGATGAAGGTGCACATGACTCACACCATAGCACTTCAATCGCCTTATGTGCATGAAAAAACTGGACAAATGAGTAGGGAAAACCATGGAATAATTGATGCATTTGAATTATGGTGTTAGAGAAGAACACTGAATATATACCATCGACTGCCAGAAGAAGAAGCAAGTCATTTTTGGAAGAAATACAGCCACATTGTTCCTTAGAACTGATGATAATGAGCTTTTGTCTCACACAGTTTAGACATGTTATCAAAGGGACCAGTCCCTGGAGAGAAACATCATGCATGGTAAAAAGAGGAAGACTTTCAGCAAGATGGACTGACATAGTGGCTGCAAGAATAGGCTCAAACATAACAATAATTATGAAGACTGGGCAGTGTTTTGTTCTGTTGTACATAGGCTCGCTATGAGTCAGATCCAACTGATGTCATGTAACAATAACATATATTTTGATTGTTATACACTATCCATATTTACAGAGTCTTGTGGTATACTGGGTTAAGCTTTGGACTACTAACTGAAAGACTGGTGGTTCAAACCCCACAGCTACTCTACAAGATATAGAAAAGGCAGTCTGATCCTGTAAATATTTACAGCTTCGGAAGCCCTATGGAGCAGTTCTTCTCTGTGGGATGGGGTTGCTGGGAATCAGAATGGACTTTCACACCTGGGAGCAACCATCTCTATTCTTTCTGAAATTTCTTCAAAATCTCTAGTACCTTAAAATGAAGAGATAATTTTTATAATGATTAAGTTTTTCAAGATCCACAACCTCACATACGGATGAGCTTATGTAGGAAAACATGAAATGATTTTTAGTGTTTGCTAAATAGGTGTGACTGAGTCAGTAGGGGCTAAAGCCTGAATGTGAATACTGCAGAGTTGTAAATTTAAATTAGGACTAGGCCCATATCTGACTTTGAATAATACCAGTTGAAAGGAAGAGTGTTTATGAGAACACAGATTTTATTTCTTTAAGTCAAACTTCATTAATTCCACAAACACTTACGAGTGCATAGAATATACAAGTGTAACACTGTTGCTACATTCTAGGTATGTGATGAAACAGAAATATGACTAAGCCTTATTCTTTGACCATGAAAAGAATAACAGCCAGGGAAGGAAATAGATAGAAATGTATAGTTACAGGAACAATGGCCTATGGGAGGTTTGGGGTATTAGGAATGATTTACAGGTGAAATTATGCCTTTCTGAGTCATGTAGTGGAATTACAAAATTAGAAATGTGATGAAAGGTATAGAGGATAAAACTTGAAGGCATGAACATACTTTAGAACCTGTTGGACATACTTTAGAAAGAACAAGCAGTTCTCTGTAGTTTGAGATACTGAAATAGTTCAAAAAAGTCAGAGAATACGATGGTACACAAAAGAAAAGGTGCAAAGTGATTCTGTAAAGGAAAATTGAGATCAGTGTATGGAGGGCATTATATGTTAAAGACTTTGTAATTTATACTACAGGACACAAAGAAGTGGTCCAAATTTTTAAACAGAGATGTGTCAAATGCAGAATTATTGAAAGACATCCAATGTCTTTCTAAAGATATTAAAATAGAAATATAGATGCTAACACAAGATAGATAAATGTTTGAATATCTAAGAGGTTATTCTAATATTATAAGGCAAGATATATTGAGGGAAATGGTAGATGTGGGGGTAGTGCTTACATGAGGGAGAGACCAGAATTAAGAATGATTCTAATTTTTTCTAGGTTAAATGAATAAATGGCTAATGATACTGTAAATAGAGACAGGGAATAAAGAGAATCAAGTAGATGGGAGATTGGAATAAATATAATACAATTCTTGTTGAACATGATGTATTTGAGGTGCCTAGAAAAAAATTAGCGAGGAAAGGATAGAGACAGAGATTTTGTTAACATGGTAAGTGTAAGTTACCTGACAGGACAAAGTGTACAACTCTGATCATTCCAAAATGCCATGGGGATAGATTTGATATTGCACTTTCACTGTGTTTTCCTATGCCTATTTATGCATGTATACTCAACTGAACTCAAGTGCATTTTTATTTAGTTTTATTTGAATAGTGAACAGGAACTAAATCTTTTTCATCCTTTTATCTCTATGTGTATCTCTAGAACTGAGTATAATATTGTCCAACAAAGCAAATATTTGCTGTATGAGTAAATAGATTTGTGAATTGAGCACAGAATAGGGTCATAGACAAACAAAATTCTAAAGGATATTGATATCTAAGGGACAGGAATATGCACAAAAGACTATAGAGGAGAGCTTAGGTAAATAGAAAAAGAACCAAGAAAGAGTGAGAATGAAGATGTAATGGAGAAGATAAATACTGTGTGGAATGAATAAATAAAGAAGAAAGGGCAAGAAATTGAATGAGGATATCGAAGAGAGTCTTCATTCTAGAAATTGTTGTTGTTATGTGCTGTCAAGTCAGTTCCAACCCATAGCGTCCCTGGATAGCATTTCCAAGGAGCGGCTGGTGAGTTTGAACCGCCTACCTTTCGGTCGAGTGTTTATCATACAGCACCACACCAGAACTCCATAATTTTAGCAGTTAAAAGGTTAATACTATAGTGAGTGAAGTTAGTAGAATTATGGGAAGGTAGTCAGTATATAACATCGTGTATAATTTATTAAAACATTATCACATCAGATTTTTCATTTCAATTTATTAATCTAGGTTATGTGTTGGGCTGTAACATAAACTAAGTAGTTCAAACCCACTAGCCACTCCGTGGGAGAAAGAAGAGACTTTCTGCTCTCATAAAAATTTACAACCTCAGAAACCCTATACAGGGCTTCTATGAGTAGAACCAATGCAGCAGCAGCAGACAAGTGTTTACATTGTACATAACTTTATAAAAAGATTATCACATCAGATTACTGATTTCGATATATTAGTTTGTATCTCTCAGTAGACAACGTTGTCTTCAAACTAGATTGTTTTGTAGCTGTGCCTACAGTTTCAAGTTAAATGTCAGCTCAAAAATATTTTTGATCAAGCTACTGCAAAGTAGTGGTTACGAATCGGGCTGCGAACCATAAGGTCAGCAGTTCGAAACTACCAGCGGTTCCGCGGGATAAAGATGAGGCGTTCTGCTCCCGTAGAGATTAACAGCCTCGGAAACCCTGTGCAGGGTCGCTATGAGTCGGAACCGACTCCACAGCACATAACAACAACAACAACAACAACTGCAAATAAAAAATGAGCGGGAGTGGTAATACTAACTTCTGATAAAATAGACTTTATGGCAAAACCCAGCGTAAAAGACAAACAATGACATTATCTCATGATTAAAGGGTCAATTGAACAAGCGGACATAACCAAAATAAATATCTATGCTCCCAATGAAAGAGCCTCAAAATATATACATAAAACTCTAAAAGAATCGAAGGGCAAAATAGACAACTCAACAATAATAAATAGGATATTTCAATACACAACTTTCAGAAAAGGACAGAACAACCAGAAAACAACTCAACAAAGACCAGGAGAATTAAGCAACAAAAGCAGTCAACTTGACTTCATACATTTATGCTAAGAACTCAACCCCAAAATAATACAATGCATATTCTTTTCCAGTGCACATGGAATATTCTCCAGAGTAGACCATATGTTAGGTCACAAAGCAAGCCTCAATAATTTTTTTAAAAAAACACTGAAATATCACAAAGCATCTTTTCAGATCATGACGCTGTAAAAGTAGAAAATAATAGGAAAATCACATAAACAACAATACATGGAAATTGAATGACACCATGCTTAAAGGCTACGGGGTAATAGAACTAATGAAAAAATTCCTTGAAACCAATGAGAATGAAAAGAAACATACCAAAACCTTCAGGACACAGCAAAAACAGTGGTTAGAGGGGAATCAATAGTAATAAACACACACATCCAGCAAAGTAAGTGTCGAGTTACTAGATGAAAACAAATCATTAGATTGGAGCAAAAATAAATGAGTTAGAAAACAAAAACAATAAAAAGAATCAAAAAGACAAGAAGATGGTTTGAGATGATTAGTAAAAATTGACAAAGCACAGGCAAATCTAACAAAACTTGGAAAAGAAGCAAGTAACATGTAAAAGAAATTATATGGATGATATTAAAACAGAATCATTGGAAATAAAAGGGATAATAACAGAATACCATAAAGAACTTACTCTAATATATTTGAAAAGCAAAGGAAATGAATATATTTTTAGAAAAACATGACCTACCTGAACTAACAGAATGAAGCAGAAAACTTGAACAAAAGAAGAAATCAATCAGGTAATTAAAAAACTCCCAACAAAAAAGACTCCAGGCCCAGATTGCTTTACTGGTGAGTTCTACCAGACATTCAGAGAAGAGCTGACACTAATTTTATTCAAGTTTTTCAGAACACAGAAAAGGATAGAAAACTCCCAAAATACATTTTCTGAAGCAAGCATACCCCTGATAACAAAACCAGGCAAAATTATTACTAAAAAAGAAAATTATAGATCATTATCCCTCATGAAAGGAGTCCTGGTGTGGCACTGTGGATTAATGTGCTGGAAAGTAGGGTCAGTTTTACAGTAAGGTCGGCTGCTCAGGTTCACCAGCCTCTCTTCAGAAACTCTGTACAGGGTCGCTATGAGTCAGAAGCAACTCAAAGGCACTTAACAACAACTAAAACAACATCCCTCATAAACACAGATACAAAATTTCTCAACAAAATCCTAGCCAATAGAATTCAACAACATAAAAAAAAAAAATCATGACCAAGTGGGATTCATACCACCAAGCCTTGCGTTGCAATATTAAAGGATCTAATGGCAAAAAACATTGAATAATGTAGGAAGGATCAAAAGGACATGGAAGGAATACAGTCACTGCATCAAACAGAATTGGTCTGTGCTCAACCATTTTAAAAGTTCCATAGATCAAGAATTGATGGTTGATGGTATTTTCAAAAGAAATCCAAATACAATAAAAAAAAAGATGTACTACAATACATTGATTTCTTGGAAGTGATGGAATATTTTCATTGTAATATATTTTATAAAGGGAGTGGAGGTTTTACCTTTTTTAAATTTATAATTTGAGACTATTAGCTTCTACCCCAAAAGGTTGTTATGAGGATCGAATTAGTCATTATGGATAATGTACTTGGAATAATACCTTAAACAATTGATAAATGACATGGTAAAGAAACCAATTATATATTATGTTAGATGATAGATAACATTTTATTTAGGATATTGTATGGACACTGTTGGTGTGGCACTGTAGGATGGGCACTGGACTGAAAGGTCATTTGAACCACATGGTTGACAGTTAAAACTCACAGTCGCTCCTCAGAAACCCTAAGCAGGGACACTATGGGTTGTAACAAACTCGATGGCACTTAATAATTACAACAACATGGAGACAGTAAAGGTGATTCAGGGTAGAATCAGAAAAGTTTTCCCAAGGAGATCATCTTGACATGAGAAGTATGCAGGTAAAGAGATTTTCTGTAATGCATAGGATTGTGAGTCC
>NW_006408735.1:4031671-4041269 GCF_000296735.1 Chrysochloris asiatica
ATTCTCCTCCAACACCACAACTCAAAGGCATCAATTCTTCTACGATCCTCCTTATTCACTGTCCAGCTTTTGCATCCATATGAGGTTATTGAAAATACCATGGCATGGGTCAGGCGCACCTTAGTCCTCAAGCTGAAATCTTTGCTCTTCAACCCTTTAAAAAGTTCCTGTGCAGAAGATTTGCCTAATGCAATACGTCGTCTGATCTCTTGACTGCTGCTTCCAGCATGTTGATAGTTGATCCAAGAAGAGTGAAGTCCTTGACAACTTCAATCTTTTCTTCATTGTAGTTGTTAAGTGCTGTCTAATTGGTTCCAACTCATAGTGACCCTGTATAGGGTTTCCGAGACTGAAAATCTTTGGAGGAGCAGAAAGTCTCGTTTTTGGTTGTTGTTTTTTTCTCAAAGAGCAGCTTATGGACTCAAATCTCTGACCTTGTAGCTCACAGGCTAGCGCTTATCATACAGAGTCACCCTTTTCCCAAAGAGTTATATGGAGCTTAAAATTTAGTATTAAAGCAGTAATTCAAAATACAGTGATGATAGAACTGAAATACTAATGGAAATCATACATTTTATATAAATCTATATATCTTTGTCTATTTTGACTATTTTTGAATCATGCTAAGATTATGATACATAATATGAACATTTCTTATTAAGAGCAGATCTTTAAGTATTCTATGGTTATGACATTGATTCTACCTTGTGGTATTTGTTTTGCAACTCTTAATTCACAGTCAGGTGTCATCAAGTTGATTCTGACTCATAGCAACACTATGCACAACAGAATAAAACACTGAACAGGTCTGAGCCATACTCACAATCGTTTGTTTAACCTCACTGTTACAGTCCCTCACCACTGCACCAATAAATAACATCAAGATGAATGGAAAGCAAGTTTCAAGTTGTCAAAGACTTCGTTTTCACTTGGATCCAAAATCAACACTCATGGAAGTAATAAAAATTCAAACACCATATTGCATTAGACAGATCTGCTAAAAAAAAAAAAAAAAAAAAGGACCTCTTTTAAGTGCTGAAGAATAAAGATAATAAGCTTAGGACAAAGGTGGGCTTAAGGCAAACCATGGCATTTTCAACTGTCTCATAGGCATGTGAAAGTTGGACAATAAAGAAGGCCTTAGGAGAATCTATGCATTTGAATTACGGTGTTGGAGAAAAATATTAAAAGTACCATGAACTTCCAGAATAACAAACAAATCTATCTTGGAAGAAATGCAGTAAGAATTCTTCTTAGAAGCCAAAATGTTAAGATTTTGTCTTGCATACTTCAGACATGTTATCAGAAGGGACCCGTCCCTGGAGAAGGGCATCCGACTTAGTAAAATGGAGAGCTGTTGAAAAACAGGAAGGCCCCCAATGAGATTAATTGATACAGTGAAGGCAACAATAGACTCAAATGTAGCAATAATTGTAAGGGTGGTACAGGTCCAGGCTCAAATGTAACAACTGTAAGGATGGTGCAGGATCTGGCAGTGTTTTGCTCTGTTGTACATATGGTCGTGATGAGAACCAACTCAATGGCAACTCCAAAACTACATATGCGTGTGAAAAATGGACAATCAATAAGGAAGACTGAAGAAGAATCAATGCATTTGAATTATAGTATTGGTGAATAATATTGACAGAAGAACAAACAAATCTGTCTTGTTAGAAGTACATCCAGAATGCTCCTTAGAAGTGAGGATGATGAGACTTGTCTTTGTACTTGGGATATGTTATCAAGAGAGACCGGTCCCTGAAGAAGCACATAATGCTTGGTAAAGTGGAGAGTCAAGGAGCTCTGGTAGCATAGTGGTTACAAATTGGGCTGTGAACTGCAAGGTCAGCAGTTCAAAACTACCAGCTCTTCCATGGGAGAAAGATGAGGCTTTCTGCTCCAGTAAAGATTTATAGCCTCGGAACCCCTGTACAAGGTCACTACGAGTAGGAACCGACTCCATGGCACATAACCACCACCACCAAAGTGGAGGGTCAATGAAAAAGAGGAACATGCCCCAAAAGGTGGATTTACACAAAGGCAGTAACAGTGAGATCCAATATAACAATTGTGAGTCTGGTGTAGGATCAGGCAGTGTTTTGTTCTGTTGTGCATCAGGTTGCTATGCATTAGAAATGACTGCATTTAGTTGAGGATACTTTTATTTTTCAATGACCCACTCCTTTTCAAAACTTTTCTGGTAGTTCATGGTGTGTTCATTATTCTTCACCAACACTATAATTCAAAGGCATCAAAACCTTTTTTCGGTTTTCCTTTTTTGTTAGCCCAGCTTTCACATGATTATGAAACAACTGAAAATACCATGACTTGTGTCAAGTGAACTTTCTTCCTCAAAGTCACATCTCTATCTTTTAACATTTTAAAGATAGAGTCTTTTTCAGATTTGCCCAATGCAATACATCATTTGATTCTTGACTGCAGTGGCATTGATTGTGGATCCAAGTAAAATGAAATTCTTGACAACTTCAATATTTCCTCAGGTCCAGATCTGAGGATTTGGGTTTTCTGTGTGTGTGTGTAATCCACAATGAAAGCTGTAGATTTTGATCTTCATCATTAAGTGCATGAAGTACTAAATATTATATTTGTTATTGTTGTTAAGTGCTGTTGAGTCGGTTGAACCCATAGCAACCCTGTACAGGGTTTCTGAGGAGTAGCTGCTGAGCTTGAACAGCAGACCTTGCAGTTGAAACAGACTTTGCACTCCAGCGCATTAACCCACAGCACCAGGACTCCATATACTATATACAGCTATGGAAATATAAGACCTACTAGAAAATGGTCTCTTTATGTGATGCTCTGTTCTAAGCTGGTGTTAGAGGAAGGAAGGAGTTGAAAATGTTTGTGACCATAAATTGTTTTAAATACAACAAATGAAGATGGTTTGATTAGAAATGCTCAGGATTGGAGGAAGATTCATTAACAAACAACCTGTGGTATGCAGATGATAGATGATACAACCTTGCTTGCTGAAAGTGAAGAGGACTTAAAATATTTACTGATGAAGATCAGAGAGCACAGCCTTCGGTATGGATTGCATCTCAATGTAAAGAAAACAAAAGTCCTCCCCGCTGGACCAATAAACAACATTCTTATCAATGGAGAAAAGATTGGAGTTGTCAAGGACTTCATTCTTCTTGGATCAACTATCAACATTCATGGAAGCAGCAGTCAAGAAATCAAATGACATATTACATTAGGCAAATCTGCTGCACAAGACCATTTTAAAGTGTAGAAGAGCAAAGATGTCAGCTTGAGGACTAAGGTGCGCCTGACCCAAGCTATGGTATTTTCAATAACCTCATATGCATGTGAAAGCTGGACAGTGAATAAGGAAGACCATAGAAGAATTGCTGCTTTTGAGTTACGGTGTTGGAGGAGAATATTGAAAGTGCCACAGGCTGCCAAAAGACCAAACAGATTGTTGGAAGAAGTGCAGCCAGATTGTTCCTTGAAGGCCAGGATGGCCAAACTTCATCTCTCATACTTTGGATATATTGTCAGGAGGGACCAGACACTGGAAAAGGATATCATGTTTGGTAAGGTGGAGGGTCAGAGAAAAAGAGGAAGACCCCCAGTGAGACGGATTGGCCAAGTGGCAGCATCACTGGTCTCAAGCGTGGCAACAATTGTGAGTTTGGCCCAGGACCAGGCAGTGTTTCGTTCTGTTGTGCATAGGGTCACTATGGTTTGGTACTTACTTGATGGCACCTAACAACAATTATAGAAATTAAAGGTCATTTCTTGCTGGACTGCAAAGTTGGTTTGAACCACAAAGTAGGAGGTTTAAACTTACCATCTGCTCCTGGGAAACGCTATACAAGTTGCTATGGGTCAGAACCGACTCGACAGTACTTAATAACAACAATAACAAATGTCTTCAAAACTCAAACATTGAATTTAAAGATATTTGAACATTTCTGGTGTTTAAGAGGATTCGTGGTGTGGCACTGTAGGATAAGCACTGGACTGTGAACCACAAGTCAGTGGTACAAACCCACCAACTGCTCCTTGCAAACCCTGTACAGGGTCACTATGAGTTGGAATCAACTCGACAACACTTAACAGTAAAAATGATGTATAAGATGGAACCCTGTTAGATGGATAGCACTGTAAAATAAGCACTGGATTGCTAACTACAAAACTGACCATTCAAACCCACTAGTAGCTCCACAGGAGAAAAATGAGTCTTTCTGCTCCTGTAAAGATTTACAGCCTCGGAAACCTTACATATTTTCATTGAGTCAAAATTGGCTTGATGGCAGTGGGTGGGTAGGAAGTATAAGAGTATATGCTATCTGTACATTTTCTGTTTTATAAAAGGAGAAACAGGAAGTTTGTTAGTGAGGACAAAATACAAAGCTTGTTAGTGATGACACTACAGATAGAGAATTAAGAAAGTTTTATTTAAAAATCAAATAAAATTGTCCCAAAGAGTGGAGAATCTAGGCAAAAGTCTTATCCTTCATGAAAAGGTTGTTTGGTCAGATCCTCCCCACCGCCCCCAGCATCCTATCAAAGACCATAAATATGAATTTGCCACTGGCTTCAGGAATAGCAAATTTATGTGCTATGAGTCCTGGTGTGGTACTGTAGAATAAGCACTGGACTATTAACCACCAGGTCAGCGGTTCAAGTGCACCAGGGGCTCTCAAAAATCCTATACAGGGTCACTATGAGTCAGAACCAACTGATGGCACACAACAAAAATAACATCTATTGTTAAGTACTTTAAAGAAAATTCCAAATCCTTTGTCTGTTAGTTGTTGCAGTTGTTAAGTGCTATGAAGTCAGTTCTGACTCATAGAGACCCTATACAGGGTTTTCAAAGAATGGCTGGGTTTTGAACCTCTAAACTTGTAGTTAGTATTCCAGTGTTTATACTACAGTGTTACACAGAATTCCATATGTTAGCAGTCAACTTTTTGTTGTTGTTATTGTTAAGTGTCGCTGAATCAGTTCCAACACCCTGCAACTCTGTATAGGGTTTCCAAGGAGCAGTTAGTGAGCTTGAACTGTTGAGCTTGATGTTCAAACCGACTTTGTAGTTCTGCACATTAACCCACGTGCCACACTAGGACTCCAAAAAAGACATAAATTTGGTGTCCACCAAGTTGTTTTTTAGTTTGAGGTATTACCGAGCAGAAATGTAAATCTAAATGTATCCATTTTTAATAGTGGTATGAATATGAATACATTCTAAAATTTACTAGAAATGTACAAAATGTTGTATACATTTGTACAGCTTGTTCACCTCATTCAAATATATTTAGCACAACAAAAAGTATTTTTAAAAAACTCTACAAATCTTAAAATTAATAAGAAATCAAACAGCAAATTTGTTTAAAGTCATGCTTGCAGCTCTATTACAATTAACTATTTCAGTTTTATAAATAAGTCCATAATTCTTCTGAATGTTGAAATAAGAAATATATTTTGACACCTTCATGTGTAAATTCTTCACATCAAAAGTGATCAATAAGCATTAAATATAGAAAATGATTATAAATTCCACTGTATACTTTACAGTGTTCAATGTAATTTTTATATATTGGCATTAAAATAAATATATTAGAATATACATTTATTATGTAATCACTCCATTTATATTAAACCACTATTATATTTCACTTTAAAATGGCAGCAAAATTAATAACACTGATGAAGCAGAAATATGTTGACTTTCATATAATTATCTAATTTAAAGTTCAAATAATCACTGACACAAATACTGAACTATCTATACTATATATGATACATTCAATTGCTATTTTAGATCAAAAAGCCATAGTTCAATATTTATTCAAGTATATTTTATGCATAAAATTATCAGGAATTACTGATAATTTTACAAATTTGTTCTAAATAAAATTTTCAATCCTCATTTATTTTTTTAGGTTTCTATGTATCTGTGATGAAGCCATACCTTCAAAGTGATGGTGGCTTCTGGGTTGTGTCTTCTTTGGTGCCTTTGTAACAGACAGCTTGCTTTCACTATCTTTGAATAATGCTAGGCGCACAGCAGGATCTGGACAAAATCAACAAGACCAAAGTTCAGCTTTGGCTCAATCCTGCTCCGAAATGACTTCTTTTTTATGAATACCCCTTTATAAGGTTTTATGAAGTTGATGATAATATTACTTTCTACAGATTCAGATATTATTGATGATCTCATTAGGCACATTAATAGTCAGTAGGCATCGTTCTTGTTAAGTGCTAGCAAGTTGATTCCAACTCATAGCAACCCTTTATTGGGTTTCCAAAGCTGTAAATCTTTGTGGGAGCAGAAAGCCTCATCTTTCCTCCACAGAGCAGCTTTTGGTGTTAAACAACTGTTCTTGCGGTTTGCAAACAGTGCTCACCCTACAACACATAAAATATAAAAAGCTAAGAATGTAAAAAAAATATAGTTAAATGTTCTAGATATGGCACGATCGTATTCTTTGGGAATTTGCTTTGGTATCCATTATTTTAGCATCTCTGTTAAATTCCTAATATTTCTGTTGGGATAAAACAAAGTCTTAATAAATGTGTAAATAGCTAAGTGCACTTAGTAAAGGAAAACCATATAGTCTCCTGGTTTTTGTTTTGTTTTGCTTTTTTTTTACTTAAACTATAAGGCTCTGGGATATAAGAGATGGAAATGAAACAATCAGTGGGATACTATGGAACAAGTAGAAAAAGATTACATCATAAAATTAACAGATAAAAAAGTGGGTTATTTTTGTCCTAATATATGATGGTGTTTACACAATAAAGATATCTAAACCCTATATGATTTAGGTCAAGAACATTCTAAATCAGTTAATTTGACAAACAATAACATGACTGTTAAGTCAGGGCCTTGTGAATTTTTAGCAGCAAGAAATTGGGAATTTAGTATAGTTTCATTAGGACAAAGGATTTATGCTTCTGAAGAAATGTAAGAAAAGACAGTGAAGTTTCCTAGAAGAGGTAAAATAAAGATTGAAAGTTATGCAGTTAAAATTGGCAAACATAACCACCACTATTTAACAGAATACAATTTTTTAATATTGTACAACATCTGGCAAAAAGTAAGAGATTTTAAGACTCTCTGAGTAATATCTAGTGCAATAGAATTGACATTAAATGGAAAACTTAAGGCATTAAATAGCATAAAACCAGAATAATGTATTTTAATTAAATTCTAAAATAACATGTTTTTTAGAACATAAATTAGAAAAGTAGAAAGGATAGCATTTGCAGAGTTATTCTCAAGCATGACCAAATAAATAGTTGCCATTAGTTTTCTAGTAACAATTTACCTGAAATTTTGAGTTACATGTTTCACAGAGATGACATTTCTCAAGACTAAGGAAGGTATTGGTTAATATTTTAATAAATCCTTCAATCATAAATGATTTACAGTATTATGATGCTTTGGATGCCTCTATATGAATTTGTTACGACTTGGGCTGTGAACCGCAAGGTCAGCAGTTCGAAACTACCAGCTGCTCCGCGGGAGAAAGATGAGGCTTTCTACTCCCGTAAAGATTTACACCCTCGGAAACCCTGTACAGGGTCGCTATGAGTCGGTTCCGACTCCACGGCACATAACAACAACAACAAATATGAATTTATTAAAATAAATAAAATAAAAAAAAATTTAATCTCTGTATGTTGTTGTTGTTGTTAGGTGCCATAAAGTTGGTGCCAACTCATAGTGACCCTATCTATGCACAACAGAATGAAACACAGTCCAGTCCTCAAACTGACGTGTTTGCTCTTGAACAGTTAAGCAAGGTCTTGTACAGCAGATCTGCCTAATTCCATTCATCATTTGATTTCTTGATTGCTGTTTCCATGAATGTTGATGGTTGAGTAAAGCAAAATGAAGTCGTTGACAACTTCAATCTTTTCTCCAATTATATGGATATTGTTTATTGGTCCAGTGGTGAGGATTTTTATCTTCTTTACATGGAGATGCAACCCATACTGAAGGCTGCAGTCTTTGATCTTCATCAGTCAGTATTTTAAGACCTCTTGTCTTTCACCAAGCAAGGTTGTATCATCTGGTTATCACAGGTTGTTGAAGAGTCTTCCTCAAATCCTGATGCCATGTTGCTTCACATAGTCCACTTTCTCAGGTTATTTGCTCAGCATACTGATTGAACAGGTGTGGTGAAGGAATACTTGCCTAGATCACACTTTTTCAAATTTTAAACCATTTGGTGTTTCCTTGTTCAGTTTGAACAATTGCTTCTTGATCTATGTACAGGTTCTTCATGAAAACAATTAAGTGTTCTGGAATATTCATTTTCTATAATGTTATCCATAGCTTCTCATGACTCACTCAATAAAAAGCCTTTGCATAGTCAATAAAGCACAAACACCTTTCTCATATTCTCTGCTTTCACCCATGATCCATCTGACGTCAGCAATGATATTCCCTATTTCAAGACCTCTTCTGAATCTGACTTGAACCTATGGAACTTCTCTGTCTGTATATGGCTGAAGCGGTTTTTGTATTATCTTTAGCAAAATTTTAGTTGCAAGATTAATGATACTGCCAATGATTTCTGAATTCCGTTGGGGCACCTCTCTTTAGAATGGGCATAAATATGGATCTCTTCCAGTCAATTGCCAGATGGTTGTCTTCCAAATTTCTTGGCATAGATGAGTCAGTACCTCTAGTGCAGCATCAGTTTATTCAAAGATTTCAATTTGTAGTCCTCAATTCCCAGTGCCTTGTTCTTTGTCAATGCCTTTAATGCCCTTTGGACCTCCTCCTTTAGTATCACTGGCTCTTGATCATATGCTACCTCTTAACATGGTTGAACACTGACCATTATTTTTGGTACAGTGCTTTTTTGCATTCCATCTCCTTATAATGCTTTCTGCATCATTCAATATTTTTTACCCATTTTGTTGTCAAGTGCCATCAAATCGGTACTGACTCAGAGTGATTCTATGCACAACAGAACAAAACAGTACCTGGTCCTGGGCCGACCTCACAACCATTGCCAAGTTTGAACCCATTGATGCTACCACTGTGCCAATCCATCTCATTGGGATCTTCTTCTTCTTCTCCAACCCTCCACTTTTTCAAACATTATATAATTCTCCAGTGACTGGTCCCTCCTGACAATATGTCCAAAGTATGAAAGATAAAGTCTGGCCATTCTGGCTTCCAAAGAGCACTTTGACTATACTTCTTCCAACATAGATCTATTTGTTCTTTTGGCAGTCCATGGTACTTTCAATATTTTCCTTCAACACCAGAACTCAAATGCATCAATTCTTCTATGGTCTTCCTTAGTCAGTATCCAACTGTCACATGCATATGCATATGTCACAAGCACACCTTAGTACTCAAACTGACATCTTTCCTCTTCAACAATTTAAGGTCTTGTGCAGCAGATGTGCCCAATGCAACACGCCATTTGGTTTCTTGGCTGCTGCTTCAATGAGTGTTGATGGTTGATCCAAGTAAAAAGAAGTCATTTACAATTTCAATCTTCTCTCCATTTATATGGATGTTATTTATTGGTCCAGTGGTGAGGATTTTTGTCTTCTTTACATTGAGGTACAATAAATGCGAAAGGCTGTGGTCTTT
>NW_006408735.1:4041732-4044939 GCF_000296735.1 Chrysochloris asiatica
GTTCCTTTTCCTGTTCTGAAACTGACTTGAACCTCTGGAAGTTCCCTGTAAATATATGGTTGCAGCTGTTTCTGTATTACCTTTAGTACAACTTTACTCATGTTGGATATCAATTATATTGTCCAATGATTTCCGTATTCTGTTTAGTCACCTCTCTTTGGAATGGCGACAAATTCAGATCTCTTCCAGTCAGTTGGCGAAGTAATTGTCTTCCAGATATCTTGGCATAGATGAGTGTTGTAAACGTCGCTTCACTTTGTTGAAAGATTTCAATTTGTATTCCATCAATTTCTGGTGCCTTGTCCTTTGCCAATGACTTCAATGCACCTGGAACTTCTTCCTTCAGGATCATTGTCTCTTAATCATATGTTACCTCTTGAGTCCTGGTGTGGCACTGTGTGTTAATGTGCCAGACTGAAAAGCCATTTGAACTGCAAGGTCAGTGGTTCAAACTCACCAGCTGCTCCTTGGAAACCCTATACAAGGTCACTATGGGTCGGAATCGACTCGATGGCACTCAACAACAACAACGCCCTGAAATGGTTGAACATCAACCATTTCTCTTTAGCACAGTGATTCTAAGTATTCCTTCCATCTTCTTTTGGTGGTTTCTTCATCATTCAGTATTTTGCCCATTGAATCCTACAATACCGCAAATCGAGGTTTGAATTATTTCAGTTCATTCAGCTTGAGAAATGCTGAGTGTATTCTTCCATTTTGTTTTTCTAACTCCACGTCTTTGCACATTTTGTTATAATATTGGACTCTGTCTTCTCAAGCAGACCTTTGAAATTTTCTTTTTAGCATAGAATCCTTCAATATTTCAAGTCAAGGCTTGAAGTTTTTCTTCAGTTCCCTCGACTAGAGCAACACTGAGCATGTTTGTCCCTTTTGGTTTTATAACTCCAGGTCTTTGAACATTTCGTTATAATATTTGACCTTGTATTAGAGCGCTGCCCTTTTGACATTTTCTATTCAGTTCTTTACCTACTCATTTTTCCACTTGCTTTGGCATCTCTATGCTGGAGATCAAGTTTCAGAGTCTCTTCTGACATCCATTTTGGTCTTTTCTTTCTTTCTTGTCTTAATGACATTTTGCTTACTTTTTGTATGATGTTCTTGATGTCATCCCACCACTCTTCTTGTCTTTGGTATTTATTGTCTAATGCATCAAATCTATTCTTCAGTTGATCTCTAATAAATTCAGGTGGGATATGTCCAAGGTCATATTTTGGTTCTTGTGGACTTGTTTTAACTTTCTTCTGCTTCAGCCTGAACTTGCACAGGAGCAGTTGATGGTCTGTTCCACAGTCTCCTCCTGACCTTGTTTTGGCTGATGATGTGGAGCTTTTCCACATTATCTCATTTGTAGCCAATTTGATATTTGTGTATTCCATCTGTAGAGTTGTATATAGTTGTCTAGTATGTTATTTTAAAAAGGTATTTGCAAGCAAGGAGTCATTGGTCTTGCAAAATGATTCTACCATCAAGGCCATATTTTCTAAAATCTCTATATAGAGTATATATATAAAATATCAACATCTGTTAAGTAATTTACTTGTATGAATAAATAAAGACATATAAATACCTGCATATATTATTTTTAGTAGGTGTCTTCAACTTTTTCCAACTCACAGTGACTGTATGCACAACGGAATGAAACACTGTTGGGTCCTATGTGACACTCACAATGTTATTTTTGAGCTCACTGTTGTTACCACTGTATCAATCCATCTCATTGAAGGTCTTCCACTTTTTGACTGACCCTCACTTTAACAAGCATGATATCCTTCTCCAGAGACATGTCCTTCCTGACAACATTTCTAAATTACAAGAGACAAAGTGTCACCATTCTTGCTTCTAAGGAGCATTCTGATTGTGCTTCTTCCAAGAGAGATTTGTTTATTCTTTAGGCAGTCCCCAGGACATTCAATATTCTTCTTCAACTCCATAATTCAAATGTATTGATTCTTCTATGGTCTTCCTTCTTAACTGTCCAATTTTCACATGCATATGATGATACTGAAAATGCTATGGCTTGGGTCAGGCACACTTTAGTTCTCAAATTGGTATCTTTGCTCCTAAACAGTTTGTAGAGGTCTTGTGCCACAGGTTTGCCTAATGCAGTATGTCATTTGATTTCTTGACTACTGCTTCCATGAGTGTCAATTGTGGACAAGTGACAATGAAGTTTTGGACAATTTCAATCTTTTCTCCATTTATCATTGCTATTTACTATCCAGTTGTGAGGACTTTCATTTTCTTTACATTGAGGTGCAATTCATCATGAAAGCCGTAATATTTGATCTTTGTCAGTACATGTTTCAAGGCCTCTTTGTTTCCAGCACGCAAGGTTGCATCATTTGCACAGCTCACATTGTTAATGAGTTTTCCTTCAACTCTGATGCCATGTTCTTCTACATATAATTCCTTTGGATTATTTGCTCAGCACACAAATTGAGTAAGTATGGTAAAAGGATACAACCCAGATACACACTTTTCTTGATGATTTTAAGCCATTAACTATCTTCTCATTCTGTTCTAATTAATGACTGCCCCATAACAGGTTCCTCATAAGCACAGCTTAGTGTTCTGGAATTCCCACTCTATGAACTAGTATTCATAGTTTGTCTTGATCCTCACAGGAGAATGCTTTCGTATAGTCAATAAAACATGGGTAAATCTCTTTCTGGAATTCTGTGTTTTCAGTCAAGAACCATCTGGCATCAGCAATAATATCACTTGTTCCAGCAGATCTTCTTACTCTGGCTTGAAATCTGATGACAGTACTGCTGCAACTATTTTTAAATTAGCTTTTGCAAAATTAAAAAAAAATTTAAACTGTATGTGATATTAATGACATTGTTTTATGATTTCAGCATTCCATTGGAATTCATCACCTTTCTGTGGAATGGACACAAATATGGATTTCTTTCAAATTTCTAAGTGTAGACCAGTGAGTGCCTCCAGCGCTACGTAAGTTTTGTTGAAATATTTCCATTGGTATTCTCTCAGTTCCTGGAAACTTGTTTTTCACCAGTGCCTTCGATATCTTCCTTCAGTACCACTGCTTGTTGATCATATACTACCTCTTGAAATGGTTGGACATAAACCAATTCATTTGGTAGAGTGACTCTGTGTATCCTTTCCATCTTCTTTTGATGCTTCCTGAGTCATTCAATATTTTGCCCATGTAGCTGATGTTAA
>NW_006408735.1:4046559-4047554 GCF_000296735.1 Chrysochloris asiatica
TGGCTTTGATGGTTTGTGTGTAAATTTTGATAGCAGTCATAGCAGCTGGTCTTCTTGTAAGTACATGGATATTATTCTATTATGACAGCATTGTACTCCAAGATAATTCTTGAAATGCTCTTTTTGATGATGAATGTGACATCATTTTTCTTGAATTTGTCATTACTGGCATAGGAAATGCCAGTATATGATTGTCCTTTTCAAAATGACCAATACTAGTCCATTTCATGCCTAGGATATCTATGTTTATTTGTTCCATTTCAGTATGATGACCTCCAATTTTCCTAGGAGTCCTGGTGTGGTACTACATGGTAATGCGCTGGACTGCAAGGTCATTTTGAACTCCAAGGTCGGTGGTTCAAGCTCACCAGCCATTCTACAGAAATCAACATGTGTTGGAACTGATTCGATGACACTTAACAACAACAACAAAAGTTTTCCTACATGCATAATTTTATGTTTCAATTATTAATGGATTCTTTCATTTTAAATTGAGGTGTAATCAACAAATGAAGGCCTTAAAGCCTTTGCTCCATCCATGTCATTAAGGTCAACTATACTTTGAGGAGGCAACTATTATCTAGTGTTATTTTGCATATTTTCCAAAGTGAGGGCTTCATCTGTCGGCACGAAATCAAACAATGTTCTGCTGATATTCACAAGGTCTTCGGTGATCAGCCTTTCAGAAGTGTTCTTCCTCTCCTTCCTAGTCCAACACTGTTGTGCTGGTGGTAGTGATGCCATAGAGTTGGTTCCAATTCACAGCAACCCTGTATATGATTTCCAATGAATGCCTGGTGATTTAAATCATGGATCTTGTGGTTAACAGTCCAATGCTTATCCTTCAGTGCCACATTGTTGTTGCTGTTGTTAAGTGCTGCTGAGTTGGTTCCAATACATAGTGATCCTGTATAGGGTTTCTGAGGGTCACCTGGTATGTTTGAACTGTGGTTCAAACTGACTCTGGTGCAGTGCCACAGTGTTGTTGTTGTTAG
>NW_006408735.1:4048447-4072872 GCF_000296735.1 Chrysochloris asiatica
ATATGTTTGCCCTATAAATACAATTCCCAATCTTTATAATTCTGATTTTATTTATTTAGTTAGTTTAAACTCTTTATAATGATTGGGATGAAAGTTTACAGAGTAAATTTGTTTATATTCAACCACTCATGCACAATATGTTTTGTGACCTTGATTACAATCCACACTATGTAACTGCATTCTTCCCACTTCTTCCCTATGTTACCATTCCATTTGTCCTTTTCCCCTATTCTTTCCTTTCTTCTGATCTTTATCTCTGACAAAACTTTGCACTGCCCTTTTGATCTCCTAGGGTTGATTAATTTTCTAAAGAATTTGTACCTCCCTGGTGTTTTTGTTCACCTTATAGACCTAAACGTTGAGCCATGATGTGTTATACCCAGAGTTACACCAGTCTCCATCTGGGTAGTAACTCTGATTTTCCTTATGATTTTCAGTCTCTTCCACATTTTGCTCCCCACTACCAGAACCCTCTACTGTGTGTGATCTCTTTCAGAGTGCTTTGCTGTGCTAGACAAGCATCATCTAATTCTTTTCTCAGGGCTGTGGATGCTAAGGTTTGGATAGTCCCTTAGTTTTTGCACTAATTATTTCCATGCATCCTTGAGTTTCTTCACTATTCTTTGCTCTAGATGAAGAGAGACCAATAGTTGCATCTTAGATGGCTGCTCAGAATTTTTAAGACCCTCATCATTACTCACCAAAGTAGGAATCTAGAACATTATCTTTGTGGGCTATATTATGCCAATTGACCTTGATGTTCCCCAATACTATGGTCCTGAGTTCTCAAGCTCAGTACTCATTCCCTCTAAGGCTCTGGTTACCATTCTAAGTTTAGATCACTTGTTTATCTGACTATGATTAATTTCATACATAAAAATCTGTAGTAATATTACCAGTTTTCTGTGTGTGCTAAGTACAGAAGTGCAGTCAAATAAGTTTTATTTTAAGGGTGAATGACTAGCTATATCTTATCATCTTACAAACAGAACTTTTACTAATTTAACTTTTCGTCCCCAAATATAAACATATATTTAAATGACTACAATATGCACATGCTTTTATACACACAGGCGAATGTACTAGTATCTAAAGAGTTTTATCCAATTTACTACTGAATCAGTTAACAATTTTTTATTGGACATCCTCTGGAGTGGGAACCAACTCCATGGAATATCACCATCACCATTGTATTTCTGACACGGTATTAGGTTCTGCGAACTCAGTGAGGAAGAAATGGAATCTCTGCCCTGAAGGATATTACCTTTCAAATAAGTTTTATTATTCTATTGCCGAGAGCAAAATAAATTCACATTAGAGTAAAATTCTTGGTAATTCATTTTGATAATAAGCAAATTTTTTAAAAAATCAAAAACAAACTTAATCTTGTCCATTTTTTTCTATACTATTCCCTTTTGATCCATCAAACTTAATGTTTCTTATATTATCATTTAAAATTTTTATTTCCTTTCTTCTCTATTTTACTAAAGTCCATAAACTGCTTAATTCATATTAGACAGTTAGCCTTCTTTGTTTCTATTGGACATAATTCTTGGCTATGGAAAACTTTACCAATATAGTCTCAAGCTATTTTGGTAATTTTCTGAATGCTTAGTGCATACTTGACACTGTGCTAGGTGTTACATGCTGCTATAAATGATACTTATTCCTACTTATAGCTCTACCTTGACAACTAAATTAACCTTGTTTGCTTCACCTTGCTCTTTCTTTTCTCCATTAAATTAAATATCCATAAATATTATAATTATAGGACAATCATACTATGCCTTCACGCTTATACACTTAGCCCTTAAACTTCTTACCAGTTGCTTTCCAACAGAATTTTGACATTCAGAGCTCAACCTGTCTGGAGAACACAACACATCAAAACCAATCACCCACCCCTCTGTGCATCCTGCTTTTCTCAGTCTTGCCTCCAATTATTCACACTATGTCTTCATTATTGATCCTGTATATATCAGTAAATCAGTAACCCTCACCTTGCAGATGATTTTCCTCATTATAGTACTGAACTCTAAACTTCTCTGAGTACCTGCTAACTTCCAACACAGATCACCATATTCTGAAATTACTTCTGCATATGAAGCAACAGTAAAACAAACTATAACAACAAGACAGTCATTATTGGTTCAGACTGATGTCCATCATGAGAAAAATAAAAAATAATGACCTAGGATAAACAACAATCAGAATCCAAATCCAAACAGTAAATCATGGTCACTCCTCTTTATTTAATCCATTCATACTTTCCCATTTAGTTCACCTTAGCTTTTTTTTTTTAATGCAGCTGACCTCACACCACTAAAAGTTATCAATACATAGCTTCATCAATTGTCTGCCCATTCTGAAGGCTCCTTCGCTAATTGTTTATTCATTAATTAGTTTTGTTAGTAGTATCTCTCTCCTCTTTCACTCATGGAAGCAGCAGTCAAGAGATCAGACGACATATTGCATTAGGCAAATCTGCTGCACAAGAACTTTTTAAAGTGTTGAAGAGCAAAGATGTCAGCTTGAGGAATAAGGTGCGCCGGACCCAAGCCATGGTATTTTCAGTCACCTCATATGCATGCGAAAGCTGGACAGTGAATAAAGAAGACTGTAGAAGAATCGATGCCTTTGAGTTATGGTGCTGGAGGATAATACTAAAAGTGCCATGGGCTGCCAAAAGAACCAATAGATCTGTTCTGGAAGAAGCGTAGCCAGAGTGCTCCGTGGTGGCCAAGATGGTCAAACTTTGTCTCTCATACTTTGGACATGTTGTCAGGAGGGACCAGTTGCTGGAGGAGGATATCATGTTTGGTAAGGTGGAGGGTCAGAGAAAAAGAGAAAGACCCCCAAGGAGATGGCTTGGCCAGGTGGCAGCATCCATGGACTCAAGCGTGGCAACAGTAGTGAGGTTAGCCTAGGATCACGCAGTGTTTCGTTCTGCTGTGCATAAGGTCGCTATGAGTTGTTACTCAACTCGATGGCACCTAAAAACAACAATTGTTGTTGGTGTATGCTATAGAGTCAGTTTCGACTAAAACAGACCCTGTATAGTGTTTCCGATGCCGTAAATCTTTTAGGGAGCAGAAAACCTCATATTTCTCCTGCAAAGAGACTGGTGGACTTCAACTACCAACCTTGTGGTTAGTAGCCCAATCTGTAGCCCACTATGCCAGCAGGGCTCTCTTTTAAGTGCAATGACTTTCTTTAAAATTGAATGAGTTTTCCATGGCTAAATTTAAATGAAATCTTCCATACTCTGTGCATCTATGACTCATCTCCTTAAGGATCATAGCTTTGTTAGATTGCGGGAATAATTTATTTTATTTTGTTAAAATTTTCTGGTCTGTATAACACCTGACAGCACTTAACAACAACATAAGCAGGAATAGACTCAATAACAAGGGCTTTCATTTGGTTTTATTCTCTGAGGATGGTCCTACATTCCCATTCCATGCTAGTAAGTCTCATAGTTGTTCTATGGACAATGTTGCCCTCTAGTGGCCTAAAACTTTCATGTTGGTAAACTGTCTCTTGCAAAACATTGTGTTGTTACAAGTGCCTTCTAGTTGATTCCTGCTCATGGTGGTAGTGGTGGTGTGCCATGGAATAGGTTTCAACTCAAAGCGACTGGCATAGGGTTTCTGAGGCTTAAATCTTTATCAGAACAGAAAACCTCATCTTTCTCCAGTGGAATGGCTGATAGTTTCAAACTGCTGTCCTTGAGGTTAGCCGTATGGCTCATAACCACTATGCTGCCAGAGCTCGTAGTGACCTTGTATTAGGGTTTCTGAGGAGTGGCTGATGGGTTTGAACTGTCAACCGTGAGGTTAGAAGTCCAGCGCTTATCCTACAGCACCACACATTTTATTAACAAGTAAAACACTTAAAACATAGCTACTATTTTGTTGTTGTTGTTGTTAGGCTTTGTCTAGTAAGTTCCGATTTATAGCAACACTATGCACAACCGTAGGATACATAGCCTGGTCCTGCACCCTCCTCACAATGTTGTGTTTGAGAACCCATTTCCGGGTGTCTTACTCTGTTTCGCTGACCTTCCACTTAACCAAGCATGATAACCAAAGTGTGACAGATGAAGTCTCCTCATCCTGGCTCCCAAGTAGTATTCTGGTTTTAATTCCAACACAGTTTTGTTTGTTCTTCTGGAAGTCCATGGTACTTTTAAAAATTTCCAACACCACAAATCAAATGCATCGATTGTTCTCTGGTCTTCCATAATTTTGGTGGTTGGTGATTGTGTGCCGCTGAGTCAATTTTAACTCTTAGCGACCCACTATAGGGTTTCTGAGGCTGTAAATCTTTACGGGAGAAGAGAGCCTCATCTTTCTCCTGCATTATTTTAAACAGACTAAAATAAATTAATAGCATATTATGGACTGATAGAAATTAATAAACTGGGGAAAGTACTAGAAAATTCTCTATGTTACAGAAAGAAAACCCAAGGCAAAGTTTTAAATGATTTGTTCACAGCTACAAAATGACTAAGTGCTACATCATCAAGCTACTAGAAGGAAAGTCAAATGTGATCATTGGAGAAGATCCCAAGAGTGCCTGTTTTATGTTTCCCACCTTTAGACATCTTGAATACTCCTAATCTGCATCTGTGTTAAAAAGGAGAGTGAGGGAAAAGAGCAAAGTATTTAAAGCTCATCATTTTATTTCACAATTCCCTATTCAAATTTTAAGGACTCCTCATGTGGTCTGCAAGATCAGTGGTAGACTATGAAACACAAGTCGGCAGTTCAAACCCACCAGCTGCTCTTTGTTAATCCTATGTTGTTAAAATTCATAATGGCACTTAACAACAATAACATTTCAAAATTTAAAAGAAAAAAAATGGCTTGGTTTTATTTTGATGAAACACAAGCAACACAAAAGTTTAACACAGATACCAAAACCTCACACAGTAGTAAGAGTGCAATTCTGCTTTGTTGTTTTTGTTGATAAGTGCCGTGGAGTTGGTTCCAACCCATAGCGACCCTGAACAGGGTTTCCAACGCTGTAAATCTTTACGGGAGCAGAAAACCTCATCTTTCTCCACGGAACAGCTGATAGTTTTGAACTGCTGACCTTGCAGTTCTGCTTACAATCATGTTATTCAGATAACACTCGCCATAAGAATTATCCAATTGCTTTTTAAGACTTTTACCTAACAGGTCACGCTTAATGACCCCTAGCAAAACGTCAAGTTTAAGATGTGATTGTAACTTAGATGTTCTTTTACATATGTTAACCTATCATGCCCCCTTGTGACAAATAGAAGGAGGTCTAATTTTTGCCTAATAATAATTGTCCAAATTTTTATCATTAAATCAATGATTTTTATGCGTGAGTCTATATCCCTTAGGGAGTCAGCTCTTATCTGCCAATTGAAAAGTCAGCGGTTCAGACCCACCCAAGGGTTGTGCAGAAGAAAAGATTTGGCACTCTTCTATCATAAGTGTTTCATAGCCTAGGAAATCTTCCAGGGCAGTTCAACTGTATGAGTTCGAATCAACTTGATGGCATGCCACAATAACATAGATTCCTTATTGAATTCTTTGTTAAAACATATCCTAACTTTTCTGATTTATAAAAAAATGTACTCAGTTTGCACAACAAAACAAACTCCATTCCTCTCTGTTTATCAGAATTAGCAAGGAGAGCTATTTAACTCCAGAAACAGATTCATATTGGAATCTGGCAATATCAACTGTTTCTCAGACTTACCTACTGTATGCTACTACAAAAACTACTTAGCTAAAAGAAGGAAACCTAGCAAAGTTTCTTAACATAAATGTTGTTGTTGGTTTCCCACTGATGGGGACCTTAAATAGGTAATAATTACTTTATGAGCATTAACCAAGTTGTTTTTAACCCGCTTATAATATTTGAATTTGTCCCAGGAATTTCAGAAACTGTCATTATGATTAGAGTTGATATTCAAAGAATGTTGATTGATACTGTGGAAGATGAGTAAAAGCATATATCAAACAGTCTATGAGTTTATCAAGCTACTCCCATTTACTGCACTAGGGTCCAATTCCCAGGGCTGAAATAGAGTCAAATTATTGTCAGGAGTTCGGAGTTAATATTTCACCAGGATAATTGCCACATGGCATTGAGCTCACAGAGCCCTGAGGCACTTAGTAGGAGTTTACAAAATAATTAAGAGTGCAGGAACACAAAGAAAGTTGAAAAAATTAAAAAAGCGCCTTTATTTGTATTCTTCTTTTTAAAATATCAATGTTTTAAGGCTGGAAAATTTTAGTGTATAATAAAAATTTATATTACATTTATTTTTAAAAGATAAAAAAATTTTAAGGTATTAACATACAAAAGGAACACTGAGCATTTCTAAATGTCGAATTTAATCACTAATAATTTATCAATAAGTAGTAAGTGATATGTCAATGAATATAATTTATTCCTGCAAAACCAGCAGTCCTTGGGCTATTTTATTTCTATTTTTTTAAAATAATTACATATCTATATATATCCCTATCGACTCAATGTCACTTAACAACAACATATCCCTAGACTGCTGCTATGTAACAAATCCATAGAAGCAATAAATAGAATAATCAATAAAGATGAAAATAAGTTCCATGCATACTTGTTTGTATGCTTATTTAAGTTAGAACTATAAGTAAAATGTTTTTGCTCTTTACAGGACTAGTAATACTTTTATGGAAATATTCCACTGACAATGAGATCTTTAAAATAAAACTAATGAACAAAAACCCCTCAAAGGATTAAAAAATAGATTATTTTAATTATATTGAGCCAATGAATCCATAAGTAAATATATATGAAGCTATTGTATTTATACATGTTATAAAGTAAACATAAATATATAAGCAAAAATGTGAATAATCTTAATAGTTTTAATGAGCTATAATATCATAATAACCTATTTCTTGCCCTCAGATCTAAAACAACTTCACATATTAAGAGTTGTACTAAAATGATTCGAGGTGTCCAAAGAAAGGCAATTAATGTGAAGAGAGCCTAGCAAATAATATAGAAGACAAGAAGTCTATGACCATTTCGAGTTCTACAAACTCATAAAAGATACAAATTATGCCCCTTGCCTAAGGAGTCAACTTGACAAGCCTTCTTATTAATAGCCGTGCAATTGATGAGTTTATATAAATGGTTTATTGAACAACAAAGTAATTTAAAAACTCATAAAGGTATAAGCACATGGAGCAGATGCTCTTTAGAATCAACACTGTACAAACAGAAACAGCTTAGAAACAATTTTTAATATAATTCTCAGTGCACAATAGATACAATAAAAAACAGTTAAGTCCACAAGAAAGAAGAGTATGAAAACAGCATTGAAGGGTTTTTAAGTATAACAAATCACTTAATGTAAATAAAGATCTCTAAGTTTTCTTAAGCTTTTTTCCCTGAATAATTATCATAAATATAATCATAACTGAATACTCATTTTTTGTTCATATTAAATAAAATTTGGCAAATATGTCTTAAAATACTTTATCTTCAACATTACACACATATGATTATTATCCTATGAGCATTGATTACCTACCTTTTTTTTCTCTTAACTTCTTTGATTTCATTTTCTGAGCTCTCTTTAACATTTGCTGAGCTGTAGAAATATCCTTAAAGCCCCTAATAAAAGATTAAATTTAATAATGGTAAAACAAAGACATATAACCATATATATATGTATATATATAATCATATTAAATAAATTTGGATTCTAAATTAGGAAAACTTTAATCAATTAGTTTCTTAAAAATTTATACACGAATTCTCGAAATCTTGAAAAATATGTCTTTCAATTTATTTGTTTAGTGTCAAATATATTACATACCATTCTTCTGAAATTTTTTTTGCTTTTTCAGATTGTAGTAAACTTTTTCTATGGGTCTTTGATTCAGGTGTCCAAGATAATGTTCTATTTTCTGATCTGGCAAAAGACAAAAACCCAGCTTTAATTGAATCAGCACAAGGATATTAGCACTTTTTAAAACTACAAGCTGTTTATGTGGTCTCAAACTAGGAAATAAAAACCATTTAAGTTACAGAAAAATCTTTATCTTGAAAAGCAATAAAAATCTGCCATTAATTTTAAATGTTTACATTTCAATTACTTAAAGCATATTTCAATCCTTTTATCAAAAGGAATGCAGCAATGATTTTTTTAAATCCTTATCTCTTCCTATATATAGCAGTAAAGGTCCACCTTTTTCCGGCAATTAATTACATTATATCACTGACGTTTAGGATATTCAATTGCTTTGCTGCACCTACCTGTCACATTTTTCCTACACTCAAACTCCATAAAATCATTGTAAAATTTTTCAACATAAAATGTTCTTCCTATCTTCTAAGCATGTAAATTCTCACATATTTTCAGCATTTTTTACAACATCCTTTTGTAGGGAATGTGATATGTTTTGTCATTCATGGGTTGCTGTTGTTAAGTGCCATTGAGTCGGTTCTGACACAGAGTGAACCTGTATAGGATTTCTGATGAGCAACTGGTGGGTTTGAACCATTGACCTTGTAGTTAGCAGTCCAGTGCTTATCCTACAGTCACATCAGGACTCTCATTTATGGGTAGATCTGCTAAAAGAATTTAGCTTACCTGTTATTAAACTGAGTATCTTCGGATGAGAAGACATTTTCTTTTTCATTGCATAGCCATGCTTGAGTTGGATGACTTGGTAAATTAAGTGACGTGTCATCATATTTTAAGGTTCTAGAGTACTTATCAGAAAGAAAATGTAAGTAAATAAGTATAAGGTAAATTTTTAAATTCTGGCATTATATTGCATTACATGGACATGTATATTACCAAGTAGCTTCCTAATAAGAGTCATCATAAAAACTTGAAATTGCAATAAAATAAAATTTAGAAAATATACACACAATGTTCTTTGATGTAGTGGCAAGAAATACATAGTCCGCATATACAAAAAGATTAATTGCAAAGATCTAGAAAAAATTTTAGAAAACAAAACTTCAAAGCTTATCAAATAAATAACAGATATTACAGTTCATTGACCTCTGACTGAGAACCTTCAGCTGTTGCCCTCTTAACGTATCTTTTTTTGTATTTTTAAAGTGCTGTCGACTAGAGATTTTAGTCTACTGCCAAATATGCAGCTGAAGCACATCATTTTTTTTTTTTTTTTTGCTACTGTGAAATAAAGTGTTGAAAGAAATCCAAAATAAAGAAAAAAATTAGAAGCAAATGAAAGAAAAGTTCAATGAAAAATTACATCTGGGGATGAAGAAGTCAGAGCCTTCTTAAAGTAATTGTGTTTGTCAAGTCAATAAATTCTATTATTAATCACTGCAGTATAGCATAACCTTAAGAAATGAGCAAAGATCCAACAGTACGAAGTTTCTGTGACATGTTACCTTTGGCCAGTACAGCTGGTTTGGTAGAAGCTGTGTTTGTGAAGGGAAGCGGGTGGGATCTAAAGATAACCATTCTTTCTCTAAGGCAGCCTGCACAAATAATAAGATTAAGATGCACACAATTTAGTGTTTATAACTTGTACAAAATATCTTTCAAATTGCACAATATACAGTCAATATTAAGAGAATATATCAGAATATATTTATAAGAAAACTTGTTGCTTGCATATGTAAGACTTCATGTATCTCTTTAATGCAAACATACCCAAAAAATGAGATTACTTTAACTTATTATGTGAGTGCTGTAGCAAATAAATGATGCAGATTGTATGACTCCTTGTTCAGTATTTTTAACTGTTTGATAACTATGACTCTGAGGAAACTCCAGATATAAGAAATGAAAAACATTTTATCTCTCTATAATACAAGTTATAATAATAAACCTCATTATTAAAAATTACATATTAAAACATAGCATCAATTTTTTCTATAAACATTGTCTATCACATAGGTTTTTTTCTTTAAATTTTTTTCAAATTTTCTGAATAGAAAGAATTTTGTGACAATAAAGTAAACAATACAGTCCTTAAATCATCTGTATTTAATTCAGCAGTTTAAATGACAAAAGTACACATTTAAATTTTAGTTCTGAGTTGTTATAGTTGTTGTTAGGTGCCATGGTGTTGGTACCAACCATTAGGGACCCTATGCACAACAGAACAAAACACTGCCCGACCCTGGGCCAACCTCACAATTGTTGCCACGCTTGAGCCCAATGATACTGTCACTGTGCCAATCCATATCCCTGGGGATCTTCCGCTTTTTCTCTGACCCCCCACCTTACCAAACATGATATCCTTCTCCAGCGACTGGTCCCTCCTGACAAAATGTTTGAAGTATGAGAGACAAAGTTTGGCCATCCTGGTCTCCAAGGAGCACTCTGGCTGCACTTTGGCTAACATAGATCTGTCTGTTCTTTTGGCAGCCCATGGCACTTTCAATATTCTCCTCCAACACCATAACTCAAAAGCAGCAATTCTTTTCCAGTCTTCCTTATTTATTGCCCAGCTTTCGCATCCATATGAGGTTATTGAAAATAACATGGCTTGGGTCAGGCGCACCTTAGTCCTCAAGCTGACATCTTTGCTCTTCAACACTTTCAAAAGGTCTTGTGCAGAAGATTATCCTCTTTTTAAATATTTTTTCTTTACATCTTAAAACATCTTTCTTCCATTTATGGAATTTTCAAATTTATTATGTTCTTCTATAATTGAACTCTACTACTTATACTAAGATTGTGTAATACTATTGTTGATGTTGTTGTTGTTGTTAAGTGCTGTCCAGTCGGTTCTGATTCATAGCAACCCTCTACAGGTTTTCTGAGAAGTGGTTGGTGGGTTTGAATCGTAAACCTTGCAGTTGGCAATCCAGTGATTCTCATACAGTGCAACACCAGAGCTAAGTAGTTTTGTACAATACTGTCACTTCTTGTCAGGTGCTTTTGAGTCAGTTCTGACCCATAGCACAACAGAACGAAACACTGCCAAATCCTGAGCCATCCTCATAATCACAGTTACGTTTGAACCCAGTGCTGCTGTCACTGTGCCAATCCATTTTATCAGGGGTCCTCCACTCTACCAAGCACCATGTCCTTCTCCAGGGATTGGTCCCTCCTGATAATATGTCAGAAGTATGAGGGACAGTCTCACCATCCTGGTCTCCAAGGAACATTCTGGCTGTACTTCTTTCAACACAGATTTGTTTGTTCTTCTGTTAGTCCATGGTACTTTCAATATTCTTTTCCAACATGTTAACTCAAATGCATCAGTTCTTCTACAGTCTTCCTAATTCACTGCCAAACTTTGACATGCATATGAAATTACTGAAAATACCAAGGCTTGAGTCAGGCACACCTTAGTCCTTAAACTGACATCTTTGTCTTGAACACTTTAAATAAAGAGGTCTTGTGTAGCAGATTTGCCTAATGAAATAGTCTTGATTTATTGACTGGTGTTTCCATTAGTGTTGATAATAGAACCAAGCAAAATCAAGTCTTGGACAACTTCAATCTTTTCTCCATTTATCATGATGTTATTTATTGGTCCAGTGGTAAGGATTTCCAATTTCAGTATTAAGGTGGAATTCATACTGATGGCTGTAGAATTTGATCTTCATCAGTATTTCAAGTCCTCTTTGCTTTTAGCAAGTAAGTTTGTGTCACCTGCATATTTCACTCAGGTTGTTAATAAGTCTTCTTCCAATCTTAATGTTATGTTCTTCTTCATATAATCCAGCTTCTTGGATTATTTGCTCAGCATACATATTAAATAAATGGTGAAAGAATATAACCCTGGTGCACACCTTTCCTGATTTTAAACCAATCAGTGTGCCCTTTTTCTGTCCAAATGATTGACTGCTTCTTGGTCTATGTACAGTTTCTTCATGAGCACAATAAAGTGGTCCAGAATACACACTCTCTACAATGTTGTCCATAGCTTGCCATGATCCACACACTCAAAAGCCCTTGTGTAGTCAATAAAGTACAAGTAAACATCTTTCTGGTATTCTCTGCTTTCAGTCAAGATCCATCTGACGTCAGCAATGATATCCCTCATCCCACATCCTCATCTGAAGCTGGCTTGCACTTCTGGCAATTCCCAGTTAGGTTAACATTATCTAAATTCTATTTGCTTGTATTATTTAATATAGCTTACAATTAATTTTTCTGGTTCTATAATGTTTTTTAAAAATAATTTTGAAAAAAGGATAATCACAGATATCAATTGACCTTTTTTCTTTTAATTCTAAAAAAAATCAAACATGTATGGTTTAAAATCGAGTGTGAATATATTTTGAGGTAAAACAAATTCAGTGTTTAGTGCCAACCATTTTTGAAAGATCATTTAAGAAGGCAGTATTAAGACATCCTAGCGATTAGATAGCTGTGTAATGCCAATATTTTCCCTGCAGCATTTAGTCTTTGGAAAGGTAATCAAATTCATATTATTTAAATATCTATGTGAATAGGACACATCTGATTAGTGGTTAATAGCATTGTAAAATTCCTTCTAGACAGGGATTTATATCATAATTTAAATGATAGAAAAAACAAAACAATTATTTAAATATATATATAATAATTAAAAAAATAAAATAAAACACTGAATGAAACATGTAATGATAATTGAGAAAACTAGGTTCCCAACAAGTAATTATATTCATTTATTTATAACATGTATACTTTAGAAATTTTAGCTTAGAAGAACCAGTATCTAGTTTAAGAATTGTTGTTTGATACAAAATTACAAACAGGGTTCAGGGCACACTTTTTCAGTCTTTCTTTTGTCTTATTAAAAAAGGGCAATCCAGATCTAGCCAAGGGAAGATCAAGGTGCCTGTAAATCAATTTTTGTGAGCTATCATTAAATTAATATTCTTAATCTAGTGAAAAATATTAACATGCAGCAGCAAAGTCACAAAAGTCAATAAGCTACCTTAGAAGCGGCTATAGAAAAGACTCAGCATTGTCAGGCCAGGGCCATGCTTTTTATACAGAGTTTATATAGACACCTGTCAAACCATTTCTGTTTTATATTGTCTGAGATAGCGGTTGCTTTCTCTCTGCAGCAGGCCTCCTCCTTGCAGGATAATATAGATTTTGAAAGGTGTCTCATTTATATAAAGGCCTCATCAAATCTAGAGCAAATTCTAAGGTTTTAAGTTAATATATATTTTTAAAAAACACTTAAAAATAGTTCTTATTGATTTTGATCATAAGGTTAAAACTTTTATAAGTTTCCTGAACAATTACTTAACCATGTTCTCTTAGAAAATTTTAGAAGCATACAGGGGAAATTTAATATAAAATGCTAAAGATGCTTTTAGTAACCATATGATCACAATAAAAAACATTACCAAGACAACTGATTTATATGAGTTTAAGCCTATTAATATCAAGTATATTTGGCAGTACCTAGAATGTTGGGGGGGAGGGGGAACAAAATCTCAAAATGTCAGGCCAAGAGTTATAAATATACCACTGTTAAAAAAAAAAAAAAGTATGTTAATATATCATATATACATGAATTTCAGTTATTGCTCAAGAAAACCTTCTGTTCAGATTCTCTTTAACTTACAACTCAGAGTCTGGAAGACTTCTGTTTAATGTAGGAACGATATTAAATTTACTTATATTTTAAAACTGAACCTGAACTTGGGTAAATTTGTAACTCTGTATTCACAGTTGAACATTTCAACAGGTATACATGCAGTTGGCTTTTGGTCACAGAAGAAAACATTCCATTATAAGACAACTTTGACTAGAAAGAGGAGTTAGAAACAACATGTTTATGTGTATTTGCAAGTGCAGAAATGTTCACGTTATCTTTTCATTGACAAGTGAAGACACTAGGAACAGACTTGCCCTAAACTACAAGTCAGAGGCTTACAGGTATCAGGAATTCCAGAGCTGAAAGCTACCTCCCTTAAAATATGTTGACCAATTATCATAAATTGTTATTGTAATTTTTTAAAATAATTTTTACTATCATACTTGATGTTGGGAGACAATTCTCAATAATCACCTCAGAATTCTATACATCTTGCCCATGTTTTGTTTTGTTTTTTCTCCTAGACTAGTTTTTAAGGATATTTGTAAAGATAAGATACTTCAAAGATATAATGTTTCCCTCATGGTGATTTGAGGATACTTGTACTCAAATGCTAGAGTTTGAAATGGTTTACAGTGGGGGAAGGAGATAAAGTGACAAACTTCATGTATTGTTGTTGTTGCATTCGCATGTAAATGGATAGTAGAAATTGATGTGTTATATGCTTTGCTTTCTTACCCTATAAATGGCATAAGGGATTATCCTAAGAGGAGAAGAACTATAGGCAGAGAAGTTCCAGTAGGACAAGTTACCCTGTCATTCACTAGCAGACTTGACGGTTAGTGCTTCTACCTTCTGATGTTTAAAGCTTTCACTATATTGTTGTTGTTATGTGCCTTTGAGTTGTTTCCAATCCATAGCAACCCTGTGTAACATTTTTGAGGAGTGGCTAGTATAGAGAGCATCATAGTAGTTGGCACGTCAAAATTGCTTATGGAGTGTATCATGCTGAGTCAAAAAGAATTGGTTAGGGGATCCAGTTAATACTTGCAGAGTTATCCCCCAAACATTGTGTCTAAATGCGTCTCTGTGATCAGTGGATGGCTGCAGACAAAGTCTCTCAGTAATATATGCCTTAGTCTTGATAAAATGCCTTCAAAAAACGGATACCAGAAACGGTGTTGTGGGAAGATCAGTTAGCTAAAATAGTTGATCTTTCCCATCAGTCTTTTAAGCAAGACTGGAGATAATGAAGATGACTTTACGGAATGAATTGTAACCAGGAACAAGTCTAGGATTTAGCAATACAATCCAGAAAGCCAGGTCCAACCAAAACTGTGGTTTCTGAGAGGATTGGCTGAGCTAGTTAAATTCAAGGCAGGTAGGTCAGCTCAGATAGTTATACTGTTTTTTTGGGACTCCAAAAGGGTCACCTCAATAGATGTTCTCGAAGAAGAAGACAGGGTGATCACGGGGGCATATTAGGAAGAAAACTGAAAACTGCATTGGAGAAAAAACAGGTCAGGAAAGTTATACCATAAAATATTTGTTTCTACCCTGACAATGTACCTCCACAGTCTTTGAGGGTAGCAAGCTATGTCCTATGAATTTCATGGAAAACCTTACCCCATCTACCCCACAACCCTGATCTTGCCCCTTTGGACTTTTTGTTACCCAAACTCAAAGGAAAATTATTTGAGTTGGTGGAGGATGTCAAAAACTGCCATTTTGATGTTATGCAAAACAAAGAATACAGAATTCTTAGAGTAAAGGTTAGAAAGATAGAGACACTGACTTTAGAATTATAGCCTTGGATGAACTCTCGGTATATAGTGCTGTAGGATAAGCACTGGACTGCTAACCACAAAGTTGGTGCTTCAACCCCACCAGCTGCTCCTTGGAAACCCTATACAGGGTCACTATGAGTCAAAACCTATTTCACAACACTTAACAACAACAACAGATGAAGGATATGCCAAGAAAAAATAGCTTCATATTTTGATATTTTTGTTTAATAAAGGCACTGTAGTATAAGTACTGGGTTGCTAACAGAAAGATCCTTGGTTATAACCCACCAGTCTCTCCGTGAAAAGCCTATACAGGGTGGCTAGGAGTTGGATTCAACTCGACTGTACTTAACAAGAACAGCAACAAAGGCTTCTATGATTCTGCAGTAATACTTTTTGATTTACCCTCATATCCCAATTAAAAAAAAAAGCATCAGTCTCAATTGCTCTAATTATCACACCTCTGGCACATAAATAGCTGACAAATCAAACAAAATTCAGGAGCCTGCTCAACAAACACAGTTTTTTGAACCTATGTGGAGGGTTCAGAATATTTAGTCCCTCTAGTACCAAAAAAAAATCCAAATTCATTGTAGTCAAATCGAATCCTACTCATAGTGACCCTATAAGACAGAATAGAACTGCCCCACAAATTTCCTGTGGCAGTGCTGTAGGATCAGCAGTTCAAACCCACCAGCTGCTCCTTGGAAACCCTGTACAGGGTCACTACAGTCAGAACCAACATGGCAGCATTTAACAGCAAGAATAACCTAAGTTTCCAAAACATTTAATCCTTACATTAGCAGACTGCCACATCTTTCTCCCACAGAACACCTAGTGTGCTTGAACCAATAACCTTTCAGTTTACAGCCAAACACCTAACCACTGAGTCACCAGGGTTACTGACTGTCCTTCCAATAGCCAAGGGAAAACTGTTGTCTCTTCAGCTCTCCTCCACTAAGAATGAGACCCGGCACCTGATTGGACCGTATGGGCACTAGAGATGATACAAGTCTCTGGGACTTATTGGAGCCTGACAGGAGAGACATCCTCTACCAGAAAGCTCCCTTGAGGTTTCAGACTTACGGCACAGCACCCTGACACAGCTGCCAGTTACATTACTTTTAAAAAGCAGCTATAAACTTGTAACTAAATTCTTGTGACCCGTTGGCCAGATAATTCCAGTTTGGTTGGATCAGCTAAGACTAAATGACTAAAAAGATGGGAAAGTCCCCCAAAGCCTCACTTCTCAGATGGAAAAAGAAATAAACAACAGAAGGCAGTTACTCTGGCCTCAGGGGCATCATGGCTTTATATGAAAAAATGGTAGCTATTCCTTTGGGGGAATCTTTATTCCCTTTACAGTGTCTGAACCATAGCTACAGGCTGTGTGGGACCTTCATTTCACCCAAGTTTTCCTAAAGTGTGGGTCTGTTTCAGGGATTTTCAGCTAAACTGAAAATGACAGACTCTTGGACTATTGTCAATGGCGGGATATAGAGACTAACAGTTTGAGATCTCAAACAGTGGGAACAAAGTGTAGCTTATAGTACTGTTTGGGATACACATATGGGTGTGCATTCCCAGAAAATCAATGGAATCTATTCACGGATAGGACTAGATTCTATGTTTCTGGTTTAAAAGATACTAATCCTTGTCAGGGAGTCCTGATGTGGCGCTGTGGGCAAATGTGTCAGACTGCAAAGTCATTGGAACTGAAAGGTCGGTGGTTCAAGTCAACCAGTTGCTCCTTGGAAACCCTATACAGGGTCGCTATGGGTCAGAATCAACTCGATGACACTTAACAACAACAACAACGTCTGTCAGACTTGTGACACCAGAATAATGTGAAGGTTCCATCACAGGGTTGTAACCTCTATCTACTCCTGATAAACCACAACTTTAAGTCCTTGTCACTCTTGAGGCTTTTTTGAGATTACTGATCAGTTGATTTAGGCCACACAATTGTGGCCCTACATTAATTTTCAGTTTTCCACACCATCCTCAGTCTGATAATTGTTGTTGTAAGGTTCCACGGAGTTGCTTATGACTCACAGTCAACCTAATACTGTCTGGTCCTGTAATTTCCTCACAATCGATTGTTGCTATGTTACAGACATATCTTTGAAGGTTTTCTTCTTTTTCCCTGACTTTGTACTTTACCAAGTGTGATTTCCTAGTCAAAGGTATGATCCTTTCTTAGAACATGTCCAAAGTCTCACCATCTTTGTTTCTCAAGAGCATTCTAACTGTACTTCTTCCAACACAAATTTGTTCATTCTTCTGGCCGTCCATAGCATGTTCACTATTGTCACCAACACCATAATACAATTGTATCAATTTTTTTTTATCTTCCTTATTCATTAGTCAATTTTCACATAAATATGCTGCTGCTGTGTGCCTTGAGTCATAGAGACACTAAGACCTTATGAATGGCAGACATACTTTATTCACCTTTGTATAGGGTTTCTGAGGCTGTAAATCTTTATAGGAGCAGAAAGCCTCATGTTTATCCCAACATATATATGAAGTGATTGAAAATATGATAGCTTGGGTCAAATGAAGCTGGTTGTTAGATACTGTTGAGTTCCAAGTCATAGTGATCCTATGCATAACAGGACTAAACACTGCCCTGTCCTATGCAAGTCTCACAATTGTGATGTGTGAGACTATTGTTACTGCCATGGTGTCAATCCGTCATATCGGGGATCTTTCTCTTTTTGGCTGACCCTCCTTTTTAACAAGTGTGATATTTTTCTCCAGGAATTGGTTCTCCCCTGACAACATGTCCATCATCCTGGATTTTAAAAAGCATCCCGGTTGTACTACTTCCAAAACAGATTTGTTTGTTCTTCTGACAGTCTAGAGTGCTTTCCATATTCTTCACCAGCACCATAATTCTAATATATTGATTCTTCTATGGTCTTTCTTGTTCACTGTCCAACTTTCACATGCATATAAGGTGACTGAAAACACAGAGTTTGAATCTGGCGCACCTTGTTGTTGTTGTTATGTGCCGTGCCGTGGAGTCACTTCCGATTCATAGCGACCCTGTACAGGGTTTCCGAGGCTGTAAATCTTTATGGGAGCAGAAAGCCTCATCTTTCTCCTGCGGAACAGCTGGTAGTTTCGAACTGCTGACCTTGCAGTTTGCAGCCCGATTCGTAACCACTACATGCACCTTAGTGCTTAAAATAACGTCTTTGCTCTAACACTTTAAAGAGATCTTTGGCAGTAGATTTGTCTAATGCAATATGCCATTTGATTTCTTGACTGCTGCATCCATGAGTATTAATTGTGGATCCAAGCACTCTGACAAGAAGTCTTCAACAACTTCAATCTTTTTCCATTTATGATGATGTTATTTACTAGTCCAGATGTGAAGAATTTTGGTTTCTTTACCTTGAGATGCAATTCATATTGAAGGATGTAATCTCTGATCTTCATCAGTAAGTATTTCAAGTCCATCAATCATCTATCAGTTTGTAATACTGTGGTGGCTTTTGTGTTACTGTGATGCTGGAAGCTGTGACACTGATATTTTAAATACCAGCAGGGTCATCCAGGGTGGACAGATTTCAGCTAAACTTCTGGACAAATATAAACTAGGAAGAAGGAGTGCTGGACCATTTCTGAAAGGTTAGCCACTAAAATCTTATGAATAGCAGACACAACTTATTCACCTTTTGTCAAAAAAGTAACCCAACAATGGTATTATAGTCTGACACTGCCTCCTTCATTTGTCCTCACACCTTGGGGTGCCAGTTTGGTCACTGAATTAGACTGTCCATAGAAAGGGTCATCCCCTCATGATAATGTTTAGGAAAAAAGGGGTGAAGTGTTAAATAGACCTATTTTGACAACTCAGGATTCTGTCCTATTCATTCATAGCCAGGATGTACATTTCTTTCCTCCAATCCCAGTAATGAGTCCCTGATGTACATTTCTTTCCTCCAATCCCAGTAATGAGTCTCTAAATGGTTAAACGTAGTGCTATAGGATATGCACTGGACTGTGAACCACAAGGTTGGTGGTTCAAACTCATCAGCTGCTCCTCAGACCCAGTGCAGGGTCGTTATAAGTCAGAAATGACTCTATGGCACTTAACAACAATACTAGCTTAAAAAGTTACGGTTAAAATCTGCCCAGAGGTGCCTCTGAAGAACGACTTGATGCTCTGTTTCCAAAGGGACCTAACCTTGAAAAATCTACAGAGCGGTTCTACTCTGCACATACACAGTCACCATGATTTGGAATTAACGACTCGGAAACTAACAATAACAACAGCAACACACAAGCTATTATCAGGGTACAGCCTGACCAAAAGGAAGGTTAGGGTGGTCAAACTTAGTCTTGATTAAGTTTATGAAAGTTATCTTATTTCTGTTGTACCTGATCCTTCCAGACATATAGATGTGAATAAGGTATAACTAGAAAAAAGGTGAAGTTATAGCTCCTGGAATGGGCTATCATAATTTTGTGGTAGTAGAGGAGAAACAACCCCGGTATGAGGAAACATTGTAGATGTTTCAAGGTATGGGGAAAGAAAACAAGTAATGAACGGCCTTTAATCCTTCTTTCCCTAAGCAGCTTTCCTAGACTGCTACAAGCACTTTACATTTAACTTATTTCTGGATCTGCCATTTCTCACCAGATGGCTCTAATGATAATTGGCTAGTTATTTTTCTTAAACTTATTTAGAAATGTATTCTGACAGCAGGATGGCCACAGATTCTGCACTTCCCACAAGAAATACCTCTGGATATCTTCCTCACCTCCATTTTCAGTCATTCCAAATATTACCTAGAAAGCGTCATGGATACAACAGAACTTCAAGTGTTTAAGGAAACATCACCTTGGCCCTGGAAGGCATTCACAACAGCCTCAAATCAACCCCAAAGATTGTTATTGGTACTAGAATCACTCTAGACATCTTCCCTAGCTGGCCAAGCTAGGGTCTGTATAATAGATAATATATTCAGCTCATGGTACAGTCAGTAGACACACTAAAGAGAAAACTGCTTGGCTTTATAAGGTAACCCTGATGATTTATGGAATGTATTCGACTGATTGGGTCTATACCCTGGTGTGTACAATGGACGTAAATATTACAGGTTGGTCTCATCTTGCTGCTTGTAGTTTTGTTCATAGTAAACTTAATTAAATGCAACTCTAGGCAAATCCAACGGATTTTGCCCAGGCTTCTGTCAGCCAGATTAATCAGAGTGGCCACTGGCTTTGTATGCTCATGGGGAACGTTTCCATAAAGAAGCAAGGAGTGTATATTTTCTATGGATCTCTCACATTCCTTCATGATTTATGAGAGCTTTTGTTCTGCACTACATTTTCAAGGATGTTCTTATAGCTAATTGACTGGGATGATAGAATGTTTCAATGTTTCCCTCTGGGATAGTTTCCCTCTGGGCAAATGTCTTTGCTGTCCGGTATAACAAAATAATGACTTCCTCTAGAACATAGGATGGCAGTTTTGCTAGCAGCCCTTTATCAATTTCCTAGGCTTGGGGTTCCTCAGGTATGACCTTACACCCACTGTGTACACAGTATCTGCCTTGGTCACTCCTGTGGAACTTGCTGGGTAAGGGGAACCAGTGTCAACATGAACTGCCTGGTGTGGTAAATACATAGTCCTGTGTAGTCTGACTCAGTGTTCTTGTGTTTTTTACTGGTGTCCAACGAAGTTAGGTAGCTGATTTAGTGGTTTACTTACAGGCTAAAAACTCAGCTGCTTCATAGTTTTTAACACTTAATAAGTAATTCTTGTATAAGCTTAATGGCATTTACTAAAAATAAAACAAAGCAACTCTTGGTTATCAGTGTATCCTTGATTAGCATTTTTAGATTTGATTAAACTTCAGAAAAGGAAGAAATCAAACTACAGAAAAAATTCATGGCAGACTGATCCAGACTTTAAAATGAAGGATGGGTAGAGTGAATAAAATAAGTGTTTATGATTACATCAACAACAAAAATAGTTGCAGATTATAGAGGAGACTAATTTTCCTAGATAATTAGTAGTTACGAATCGGGCTGCTAACCTCAGGGTCAGCAGTTTGAAACTACCAGCTGGTCCGCGGGAGAAAGATGAGGCTTTCTGCTCCCGTAAAGATTTACAGCCATGGAAACCCTGTACAGGCTCACTATGAGTTGGAACCAACTCCACGGCACATAACAACAACAACAACAACAACAACAAATAAATTATAAAACGAAAAATCCTGGTCACATTGGCCTTTTAAACAGGACAGGACAATTTTACAGAACATTTTCGGGGAGGATTTAAAAATACAGAGACGTCTCGTATTTTGACTATGCCATCTGAAATTGTAAAATGATCATAAAATAAAGTGCTTTCTAGTTTTCTGCTCCCGTAAAGATTTACAGCCTCAGAAACCCTGTACAGTGTCACTATGAGTCGGAACCGACTGGATAGCACTAGATAACAACAACAATAGAAAAGGGGAATGCATCTATTTGACACACCTGGTGCAGTAACTGCCTGTTTCTAAGGTTTACGCTACAGATCCAAGAAAAAATTCCTCACACTTTCTGTCTGTCTGCTCTTGTGGCAGCTAAGATTGAATAGGGGAATGCAGGTTTCACTGACAAGGGAGACAAGTCAGAAAGCCTGTAAACACTTAAACCAGTTACTTCATAAAAGGAATCCAAGTTCTGATATATCACACAAAAGGCTGTGATCTTTGATCTTTATCAGTATTTTAAGTCCTTTTTGTTTTCAGCAAGCAAGGTTGTATCTTCTGCATATTGCAGATTGTTAATGATGCTCCAATCCTGATGTCACATTCTCTTCATATAATCCATCTTTCAGATTATTGCTCAGCATACACATAGAAAAAATATGGTGAAAGAATACATCCCTGGTGCATACCTTTCCTTATTTAAAAAATCCCTTGTTCTATTCAAATGACTGCTTCTCAGTCTATTTATAGGTTTCTTATGAGCATAATTAAGTGTTCCGGAATACTCATTCTTTGCAATATTATCAACACCTGGTCATGACTCACACAGCCGAAAGCCATTGCATAATGTTGTTAAATGTCGTACAGTCAGTTCTGACTCATAACAAGCCTGTGTACGATTTCTGAGGCTTTGCATAGTGCAACATAACAAAAATTTAATTAATACTTTCCTTGCCTTCTGTTTTTTAATATTTTACTGTATTTTCATTTATTCTAATTTTAATTCTTTATTATTTGCTCTTTCCTTATCACAGTAGAGTCCGTCAACGATGCCTAATTTTCCTCTCACGAATTTCAAATGATTCCTTTCTTCCATTTATAGAGCCCTTAATACAACTCTGATTTTTGCAATCATTTTCCTTTCAGTTGCAGTGTATCTATGAATCAATTTGAGAACATTGATATCTTTAGAATATTATATTTTTCAGCACAGAAATATAAAATATCAAACCATTTCTTTATTTAAGTAATTTTAAAATGTCTGTCTATAATACTGGTGTGGCGCTGCAGGTTAGTACACTGGACTACAAAGTCGGTTTGAACAGCAAGGTTGGTGGTTCAAGCTAACTTGAAAATATGCATGCTAAAGCTGGACAGTGACTAAGGAAGGCCATAGAAAAATTGATGCATTTGAGTTACGGTGTTGGCGGAGAATACTGAAAGTACCACGGACTGCCAAAAGAACCAACAGATCTGGGTTGGAAGAAGTGCAGCCAGCGTGCTTCTTGGAGGCCAGGATGGCCAAACTTCATCTCTCATATTTCGGACATATTGTCAGGAGGGACCAGTGGCTGGAGAAGGATAGCATGTTTGGTAAGGAGGAGGGTCAGAGGAAAAGAGGAAGACCCCTAGCAAGATGGAATGACAAAGTGGCAGCAACAATGGTGTCAAGCATGGCAACAATTGTGAGGTTGGCCCAGGACCAGGCAGTGTCTCATTCTGTTGTACATAGGTTCGGTATGAGTCAGTTCTGACTCAATGGCACCTAACAACAACAACAAGGGCAAAATATTGAATGATATAAAAAGCATCATAAGACAATGGAAGGGATACACAATCACTTTACCATAAAGAAACAGACAATGCTCCATCAAGGGAGAAGAGCTGAGAGCGGGACCCTACCCAGAGAAGCAGTAATGCCTGAACTGGAACCAGAGATGATGACGTGGAGCAATGGAGCAGCTGGAGACTTTAGATCCAGAGAGGGAGAGCGACTGTGTGCTGAAGACCTGGGGGGTACGGGGGAAGGATTGCACGGAGGGGATTGTAACCATGGCAATGAGACGACATACGATAGAATGAATATAAAACTAATATTCTCCCACATAAACTATCACATAATTCACAATAAAAGATTAAAAATTAAAAAAAAGAAACGGACGATGTTCAAACATTTCAAGAGACAGTATATGATCAAGAGCCAATAGTACTAAAGGAAAGAAATCCAAGTTGCAATGAAGGCATTGGCAAAGAATAAGGCTACAGGTATCAATGAAATACAAAATTGAAACCTTTCAGCAAACTGACATGTCACTGGAGGCACTCACTCATTCATTTATGCTGAGAAATTTGGAAGACAGCTTACCTGACAAACTGATTGGAAGAGATCCATATTTGTATCCATTCAAAAGAGAGGTGACTGAACAAAATGCAGAAATCATAAGACAATATCATTGATATCACATTCAAGTAAAATTTTGCTAAAGGAAATTGAAAAACAATTGCAACATTACATTGACAGAAAAGTGTCAGAGGTTCAAGCCAAATTCAAAGAACTTGGAATTGTAGATATCATTGCTGATATCAGATGAATGTGGCTGAAAGCAGAGAATACCAGAAAGATGTTTACCTGTGCTTTATTGACTATGCAAATGCTTTAAGTTTTATGGATCATGACAAGCTATGGACACCATTATGGGGAAAGAGTATTCCAGAACACTTAATTGTACTCATGAGAACCTATACATAGACTAAAAGGCAGTCATTGAAACAGAAGAAGGGGACCCAGAATGGTTTAAAATCAGGAAAGGTGTCTGCCAGGGTTGTATTCTTTAACCATATTTATTCAATCTGTATACTGAGCAAATAACCCAAGAAACTGGATTATAAGAAGAAAAACATGG
>NW_006408735.1:4074202-4078172 GCF_000296735.1 Chrysochloris asiatica
ATTTCTTCCATTTGCTTTAGCATCTCTTCTGACATCTATTTTTGCCTTTTTCTACTTCCTTGTCTTCTTAATAACCTTTTGCTTTCTTCCTGTATAATGTTCTTAATGTCATCCTACAACTATTCTGGTCTTTGGTCATTAGTGTCTAAAGCATCAAAGCTGCTCTTCAGATGATCTCTAAAGTCAGTTGGAATATGACTAAGGTTATATTTTGGCTCTCGTGGACTTGTTTCAATTTTCTTCAGTTTTGGCCTGAACTTCTTCCACAATCTGCCCTGGTCTTGTTTGGGTGGTGTGGTGGCTTGAAATGATAAGCACTGGACTGGGAACCACAAGGTTCACAATTCTAGCCTTCCAGCTGCTTCATGGGAGAAAAATGTGGCATTTTGCTCCCTTGACGATTTAAAGTTTCAGAAACCCTAAACTGGGTTGCTTTAACTTGGAACTAACTTAACAGCACATAACAACAACACAGAGCTTTTCTACCATTTGTTTCCACCGATGTATTCAATTTGATTTGTGTGTATTGTATCTGGTAAAGTCCAGGTGCATAATTTTCTTTTATTTTGTTTTAAAAAGGTATTTGCAATGAAGAATTCATTGACTTTGCAAAATTATGTCATGTGACCTGTAACATCATTTCTATCTACCAAGACCATATTTGTCAACTACTGATCCTTCTTTGTGTCCAAACTTTGCATTCTAATAACCAGTAATTATCAGTAGATCTTGATTGCATGTTTGATCAATTTTGGACTGAAGAAGTTGGTAAAATTCTTTAAATTCATCATCCTTAGTAGTTGGTGAATAAATTTGAATAACAGCAGTAGGATTAACTAGTCTTTCTTGTATATGGATATTTTCTTATCACAGACAGCATTTCAAGATCGATCTTGAAATGCTCTTTTTGATGATGAATTTGACACCATTCTCCTTCAATCTGTCATTCCTGGCATATCAAACCATGTGATTGTCAGATTCAAAAAGTGCAATACCAGACCATTTTAGCTCACTAAAACCTAGGATGATATAGATGTTTATGCATTCCAGTTAATTTTTGACAACTTACAAGTTTCCTAGATTCATACTTCGTACATTCTATGGTCCAGGTATTAATGCATGTTTTCAGCTGTTTCTCCTCATTTTGAGTTGTGCTCCATCAGCAAATGAAGTTTCTGAAGGCTTTAGTGTCATCAGTCAACTCAACTTTGAGGAAGCAGGTCTTCCCCGTCGTATTTTGAATGCCTTCTAACTTGAGAAGCTCATCTTCTAACACTATATTTGACAATATTCTGACGCTATTTATCATGTTTCAACATTCAGTATTCTGGTGCTATCTGACAGTGTTTTCCTGCTATTCATAAGATTTTCAGTGTTTAAAAGCAGTCCACCTCTCCTTCTGAGTTTGTTTTAGTCTGGAAGCTTGGCTGAAGCCTGTCCATCACTGGTGTGACCCTGCCACCATTCAAAATACCTATGTTATATATAATTTCCAGCCTCACAGCAACAAACAGGCCACCAGAGTATAAAAAACTCACAGACAAGTTGTAGATTTTGCTCATAGAATCATTAAAGATTACAAGCCAAAGCTTGAATTTTTCTTCAGTTCTTAAGAAATGCTGAGTATGCTTTTTCTTTTTGGTTTTCTAACTCCAAGTTTTTGCATTTTTCATATCATACTTCACTTTGTCTTCTTAAGCTGCCCTTTGAAATTTTCTGTTCAGTTCTTTTACTTCCTCATTTCCCGCATTATCTTTACTTTTTTCTAAACTCAAGCACAAGTTTCTGACTCTCTTTTGACACAATTTTGGCCTTCTCTTTACTTCCTCTCTCTCTTTTTTTTAATCACTGCTGGGTAAGATGGAGGGTCAGAGAAAAAGAGAAAGACCCCCAATGAGATGGATCAGCCAGGTGGCATCATTGATGGCGTCAACTGTGGCAGCGGTAGTGAAATTGGCCCAGGATCAGACATTGTTTCATTCTGCTGTGCATGGGATCTCTATGAGTCGGTTCTGACTTGATGGCACCTGACAACAACAACAACAATTCACTACATATTTTAAAATTTTTAATTGTAAATTGAGTAAAGGTTTACAGACTAGATCATCAGTTTTACATTCAATAAATCATGCACACTGTTTCATCTCAATAATGTTGCAATCCTCTCCATGCCACCGCAGTTATCCCACTTCCCCCTTTGTTTCCTGTTTGTATTCCACCTACCTTCCTATCCCTTAACTTTGTTTTGGTTGTTGTTAAGTGTTATTGAGTCAGTTCTAACTCAAAGCAATATGGTTTTGGAGGAGCTGCTGGTGAGCTTGAACTATCGACCTTGTGACTCAAATCAACTTTGCAGTTCAGTGCATTAATCCACAAAGCCACACCAGAACTCCATCCTTAACTTTATCCATAGTCAAATGCTGCTCTTTAGATTCTGAACGACTGACCATTCCGTGGTGAACATACCTTATTAGGCTATTGTTTCCCTATATACCTACTACTGCTTGGTTGAAAATTGGACCATGTGAGTAACTTTCTTTCCAGAAGTGAAGCGTGGCTGAGAGCCATAGTCTCAGATTCCCCTAGTCTCTTTCTGACCAGCAAACCTGGTCTATTTTTTCACAATTTTGAGTTTTGTTCTATATGTCCTTTTCTATATCTGGGACATTCTAATGTTATCCCTTTCAGAGCAGTTGGTAGTGGTAGCAGGGTACCATCTAGTTCTTCTGGTCCCAGAGTCATGGAAACTTATGTTCCATTAATCCATTGGACTAACTGATTCCAAGCATCTTCAGTTCGCATCACTCTTCCTTCTTTGCATATGCAGAAACCAAAAGTTGCTCCTTAGACGACCACTCATTAGCTTTGAAGATCCTAGACATTACTCACCAAAGTAGGACCTAGAACACCATCTTTGTGGACTATGTTACACCAATTGACCATGGAGTCCCTTGAGAATATTGTCCTGAGCCCCCAGGTCCAGCAACTTATTGCCTTAAAATGTTTGGTAATATCTAAAATGTTTTCATCACTTTGTCCACTATATGATCCATCATATCCATAGGTGTGTTTGGATATATTATATATATTACATATATTAAAGGGGATATATATGGGTATACTCCCACTTTCCTCCCATACTCATTGGTCTTGTACATTTGTCCATGTACCTACTCTAAGAACACTGTTATTCCAAGTCTGTGTATATATATCACTATTTATCTCTATCTCCTTTAGCCCTTGTGTACTTTATTGTATCTTCACCTGTCTTCATGAATTCCTTTGCCAACCTCTCTCTCTGTATACTTCCCTCCACTTCACCCAAGTTAACATGTGTCTACCATCTAGCCAGTGAATTACTTACTCTCCCTTCCCTCCCACTCCTGGTAACCACCAATGGAATCCTTTTCTTGAGTTTTTACGATACTGGTTTCATATAATATTTGCCCTTTTGCTGTTAACTAATTTCACTATGAGGTGTTTCCAGAGTCTTCACTGTTGCATAGTATTTCATTGAGTGCACGAACTAAAGTTTGTTTATCCATTTTTTCAATGATGGGCATTTAGTCTGTCTCCATTTTGCTATTGTGAATAAAACTGCCAGGAACATGGGTGTGCATAAATCTGTTCATGTCCTGGCTCTTATTATTATTTTTTTGTGAGTGGAATACCAAGAAAAGAGATTACTGGGTGATACAGTATTTCTATTTCCAATTTTCTGAAGAAGTACAATAACCTTTCCAGAGTGTTTGAACCATTTACAGCCCCACCAGCAATATAGAATGATTCCAGTCTCTCCACACCCTCACCAACATGTGTTATTTTCTGTTCTTTTGAGCTTTGCTATTAATGATATCATATTGTTATTTTGATCATGACAAGCTATGGACAACATTGAGAAGTATGAGTATTCCAGAACACTTAATTGTACTTCTAAGAAATCTGTACCTAGACCAAGAAGCAGTTGTTC
>NW_006408735.1:4079027-4093355 GCF_000296735.1 Chrysochloris asiatica
GAGGTTGGCCCAGGATCGAACATTGTTTCGTTCTGCTGTGCATGGGGTCGCTATGAGTCGGTTCCGACTCCATGGCACCTGACAACAACAACAATTGTTATTTTGGAGTCCTGGTGTGGTGCTGTGGGTTAATGTGCTGGACTGCAAGGTCAGTTTGAACCACAGGATCAGCAGTTCAAGCTCACCAGCTGCTCCTCAGAAGCACTTTACAGGGTTGCCATTGATTTGATGGAACTTAACAACAACAAGTTGTTAAGTGCAGCCAAAGTGCTCCTTGGAGGCCAGGATGGCCAAACTTTGTCTCTCAGACTTCAGACATCTTTCTTGTCAGAACAGATTAGTCTCTAGAGAAGGATATCATGTTTGGTAACGTGGATGGTCAGAAAAACCCAGCGAGATGGATTGGCCAAGTGGCAGCATCTTGAAATGCTCTTTTTGATAATGAATGGGATTCCATTCTTCTTCCGTTTGTCATTCACCATAGTAAGCCACATGATTGTCAGATTTCAAATGGCAATCCCAGTCCATTTCAGCTCATTTCAGCCTAGGATATTGATCTTTATGTTTCATTTAATTTCTGATAACTTCCAATTTTCTTAGATTCATACTTTCCATGTTCCAATTATTTATGGATGTGTGCAGCTCTTTGTTACCATTTGAGTTGGGACCCATCAGTAAATGAAGATCTATAAAACTTTGTTGCATTCATATCATTATGGTCAACTCTACTTTAAGGAGGCAGCTTTTCCCTAGACATATTTTTGTGTATTTCAACCTGAGTGCCATATCTTTCGGCGCTATATCTGACATGTTCCACTGCTATTCATAAGGTTTTCAGTGGCTAACCATTCAAAGTAGTCTGCCTTTCCTTCTTCCTAGTCTGTTTTAGTCTGGACCTTAGCTGAAATCTATCATCATGGGTAATCCTGCTGCTATTTAGCTTCCAGCATCAGAGCAACATGCAAGGCACCACAGTAGAACAAACTGACCAACTAATGATGGGAAAAATTAGCTAGACACCCTTTAACACATCTAATGTGACCAATATTATGAATGCAATGTCATGTTTCTGAGGAATAAATAGGACATTGGAAAAATAATACCAGGTTAGTAGATGCAGAAAAATTGAGAGCATATATGTCTGTTCCATATTTGTTTGACATAGAAATGAACATAAAAAAGACTTAATTATGAAATTATCATATTTTTAGAAAATCTGTTTCATATCTTATATCCTTTATAGTTATATTAATTTATATTGCATCCAAATGTAAATGGGTTTAAGGCAGTGTGCTTATAATTGGGTATCTAATATAAATATAACTCTGTTATTCTTGTTAGGTGCCATTGAGTCAGTACCGACTCATAGCAACCCTATGCACAACAGAACGAAACAATGCCTGGTCCTGGCCAACCTCACAATTGTTGCCACACTTGGGCCCATTGACGCTGCCACTTTGCCAATCTTGCTGGGGGTCTTCCTCTTTTTCTCTGAACTGTTCTAGCTTCAAGGGAACACTTGGGCTGCACTTCTTCTGTTGGTTCTATTGGCAGCCCATAGCATTTTCAATAGTCTCCTCCAACACCATAACTCAAATGCATCAATTCTTCTATGGTTTTCCTTATTCATTGTCCAGCTTTCACATGAATATGAGGTTATTGAAAATACCATGGCTTGGGTCAGGTGCACCTTAGACTTCAAGCTGACATCTTTGCTTCTCAACATTTTAAAAAGCTCTTGTGCAGCAGATTTGCCTAATGCAATACATTGTTTGATTTCTTGACTGCTTCTTCCATGAGTGTTGATGGTTGATCCAAGAGGAAAGAAGTCCATGACAACTTCAATCATGTCTCCGTTGATAAGAATATTGTTTATTGGTCCAGTGATGAGGATTTTTGTTTTCATTACGCTGAGATGCAATCCATACTGAAGGCTGTGGTCTTGGATCTTCATCAGTACATACTTTAAGTCCTCTTCACTTTCAGCAAGCAAGGTTGTTTCATCTGCATATCACAGGTTGTTAATGAGTCTTCCTCCAATTCTGATGCTATGTTTTTCTTCATAGAACTCAGCTTCTCAGATTATTTTCTCAGCATACAGGTTGAATAAGTATGGTGAAAGAATACAACCCTGTCACACAACTTTCTTAATTTAAACCATTCAGTGTTCCCATGTTCTGTTCGAACAACTGCCTCTTGGTCCAGGTACAGATTCCTCATGAGCACAAGTGTTCTGGAATACTCATACTTTGCAATGCTGTCCATAGCTTGTCATGATCCATACAATCAAAAGCCTTTGTGTAGTCAATAAAGCATAGGTAAACATCTTTCTGATATTCTCTGCTTTCAGTCAAGATCCATTGGACAAATCAGCAATGATATCCCTCATTGCATGTCGTCTTCTGAACATGGCTTGAACCTCTCGAAGTTTTCTTTCAATGTATGCTTGCAGCCATTTCTGTATTAACTTTAGCAAAACTTTACTCGCATGGGTTGTCAAAGATATTGTCTGATGATTTCCACATTCCATTGGATCAACTCTCTTTGGAATAGGCACAAATATGGATCTCTTCCAATCAGTTGTCCAGAAAGTCGTCTTCCAAATTTCTTGGCATAGATGAGTGAGTGCCTCCTGTGCCACCTCACTTTCTTGAAAGATTTTAATTTTTATTCCATCAATTCTTGGTGCCTTGTTCTTTGCCAATTCCTTCAATGCACCTTGGACTTCTTCCTTTAGTATCATTGACTCTTGATCATATGCTACCTATTGAAATGTTTGAACATCAACCATTTCTTTTTGGTACAGTGACTCTGTGTATTCCTTCCATCTTCTCTTGATGCTTTGTGTATCATTCAATAATATTCCCAGAGAATCCTTCAATAATGAAAGTCAAGGCTTGAATTTCTTCTTCAGTTACCTCAGCTTGAGAAATGCTGAGTCTGTTGTTCCCTTTTGGTTTTCTGACTCCAGATCACTGCACATTTTGTTGTAATATTTGACTTTGTCTTCTTGAGCTGACCTTTGAAATTTTCTTTTCAGCTCTTGGACCTCTTCATTTCTCCCATTTGCTTTAACATCTCTATGCTGGAGAGCAAGTTTCAGAGTCTCTCTAACATCCATTTTGATCTTTTCTTACTTTCTTGTCTTCTTAAGGACTTTTTGCTTTCTTCCTGTATGATGTTTTTGTTGTCATCTCACAAGTTTTCTGGTCTTTTGTCTTTAGTGTTTAATGTATCAAATCTGTTCTTCAGATGATTTCTAAATTCAGGTGGGATATATTCAAGGTCATATTTTGGCACTCATGGACTTGTTTTCATTTTCATTTTCTTCAGCTTCAGCCTGAATTTGCATATGAGTAATTGATGGTCTGTTCCATCAATGTAGCTTAGGGCAATTTTATGTCTTTAAAGATTCTGATACCTTCCTCTTATTAAGTACTGAGAAGAATATACCATCATTTCTGTATATTCATCATCTAAATTTTATTAGGAGGAAATGCTGATAAACACAAAGTAAAGGGATATTCTACCAATTAATTTGTCAGGTCTCATTAAAAGCATCTCATTCTTAAAATATAAAGAAAAAGGGAGGGACTGCTCCAGCTTAAAGGATACAAGGAAGTAATGACAAGTAAATACAACTTGAGATTCTAGATTAGATCTCAGACCAAAAATAGAACATTTTTTACAATTGGCAAAACTGAATAAGATGATTATATCATAGTATTGAATCAATGTAACATTTCCTAATTTTGGTAAATGGACAGTGTTGGTATAGTTGTTAAGTGCCATCAAGTTGATTCCGACTCATTGCAACCCCGTATAGGGTTCCCATGTAGCAACTCGTAGGTTTGACCCATCGACCTTATGGGTAGCAATCCAGTGCTTATCCTATAGCATTACACACCAGCACTCCAGTTGGATGTAAAATATTAACCTGTGGTAATCATCTGGGCAAAGAACACACAAAAACTCTTGTAATTATTCTCAGACCACAGTGGAGCGTGGTGGCTCTGTACAATAAGCACTGGACTGTGAACCATAAGGTTGACAGTCTGAGTCCACCAGTCATACTGCAGGAGAAAGATGAGGCTTTCTGTTCCTGCAAAGATATACAGCCTCAGAAACTCTATACAGGATTGCTATGAGTTAGAATTGACTTGGTGGCACTTCACAACAACAGCCTTTATACAGACATATATTGGAGATATTACAGATTCTGCTCTAGATCATCACAATAAAGTGAATACTACAATAAAGCAAATGATGCAATTTTTTTGTTTTGTTTTCCCATATACATAAAAATATATTTATAATATCTTATAGTCTATTACATATACAATAGCATTATGGCAATTTGAAATATATTAAGAATTACAAAAATGTGACAGTCATGCAGTGAGCACCTGATGTTGGAAAAATGGCACCAACAGATTTGCCAAGTGCAGGGTTGCCACAAATCTTCAATTTGGCAAAAAAAAAAAAAAATATAGTATCTGCAAACCGCAATAAACCAAGTTCTGCCTCTATACTATACAGGCACACTGTGGCACAGTAGTTAAGACCTTGGCTGCAAACTGAAAGATCCACAATTCAAAACGACTAGCTTGCTCTACAAGAAATCTTTGCTTCTGGAAAGATTACAACCTTGGAAACCCCAGGAAGCAGTTCTACTCTGTCCTATAGCTCCTATAGCGTCTAGAAGACAATGGGTTAATACACTGTACACTACTGTGAATGAAGGCGTTAAGAAATCAGTAATGTATTTTATTAAGAATTTTTTGAAAAAAACAAAACTAAATGAAGCACTCAGTCATTTCCAAAACATTAATATACTAACAATATTTGTATGTTGTATTTGGTACTTACTTCATTAAATGTAAAATCTTCTAGATCTATTTCTTCATATTCTTCAGATTCTTCACTCTTAACAGCTTCTAGAGCTGTTGTCAGTTTTTTTCGCAAAAGAAAGCCCTTCCAAACTGCCTAAACAAATATTTAAAGCATGTTATACAAGGTTATAGATCAAACCCTAAACCAGATTCTCTGTGTTATCCCATTAGGAAGATAAAACATCTGAGACCTTAGTTTAATGGCTCAATAATCTGTTATTTGAACTTTATGTGACACTTAGAACTATAAGATAAATTAAATGGCTGCATGTGTCTAGAGTTCTGAATCTCAGGAGACTTTCCTCCTGGCAGAAAAGAATCTTTAAAACTCCCTCAACTGAACAAGTAGGTCAACCAATTAATTATCTGACAATTCCTCCAGGACCCATTACAAACTAAGACGAAAGAGATACAAAGGAAAACCCAGTTTTCTAATTTTAAAATTATTATATGTAAAATAAACTAAAGCTCATTTAGGAAAGCTTCAACGTGTATGAACAGCAACATTCGTGACAGTATCCTGGTCCTTAACAATTAGCTAATCTTATTTTTAAATAAACTAAGCACAGAACAACAGAATTGAAAACAGATTCCTCAATAGCCTTGCAGTGAGGAAGCTTTCATAATTATAAGTGTAAGTACAATGTAGCTTTAAACAGTTGAGTATCCTTTAAATAATGCTAAAATGTGATCTCCAGGATATATTTTTATGTATATAAGCAAGGTTGAAATGAGTATGTATTACATGCTACCATTAATATCTTAAAGTTGTCATATAAATATATATTTTGAAATTTTACGTATACATATTTAAACATATATATGTACTTGGTTATTTTAAAATGGCATTACATAGCATAAAAGTAATGTTAAATTGCTACATATGGAGGCAGAAAACAGGGTAAATAGTACAGCAATATAAGCCAAACTTCTTAAATATATCTTTATATATGGTTTGATTTGATTTGATTTTGGAACCATGCACATTCTTATGATAATTGTAAAATGAAGTTAAAAAATATAAAATAAAAAATTTCTAGAAATAAAGAAAATGTATTTCAAGTTGTAAGTATAAACACATAGCCATTCAGATTCAAGAGCAAAATCTGTTGCTCACAATGAATTAGGAGTCCTGGTATGGCACAGTGGGCTAATGCATAAGACTGCAAAGTCGTCGAACTGCAAGGTCGGTGGTTCAAGCTTACCAGCTGCTCCTTGAAAACCCTATACAGGGTCACTATGGGTCAGAATTGACTCTATGGCACTTAACAGGTATAACACTCATGGAAGCAGCAATCAAAAAAATAAAATGACCTACCTATTGCTTTAGGCAAATCTGCTATTAAAGATCTCTTTTTAAAGTGTTAAAGAGCAAAGATACCAGTTTGAGGACTAAAGTGGGTTTGACCCAAGCCATGGCATTTTCAATAGCCTCATATGCATGCGAAAGTTGGAAGGAAATAAGGAAAACTGCAGAACTGACACATTTGAGCTGTGGTGTTGGAGAAGAATATTAAAAGTATCATGGATTGTCAGAACAACAAACAAATCCATGTTGGAACTTCTTCCATAATGCTCCTTAGAAGCCAGTGTAGCCAGACTTCGTCGCTCTTATTTTGGACGTATTATCAGGAGAGAACAGTCACTGGAGAAGGACGTCATGTTAGATTAAGTGGAGAGTCAGTGAAAAAGGGAGGCCCCCAATGAGATGGATTGTCCCAATGGTAGCAGCAATGGGCACAAGTGTTAACAATGATTGTGAAGATGGCATGGACCTGGCTGTGTCTTGTTCTGTTGTGCATAGGGTACCTCACAACAACAACAACATGTAAGCCATTGTTTTTGAGAATAACCCAGTGAAAGATGAGTAATACACAGTTACCAAAAGACTGAGACCAACCTGAATACGAGTAGCAGCCTTCTCCTTCTGTTCTTCAGTATTCATACTATGTTTTGTTTTTTCTGCCTTTAAAACAGTCTGGCTCTTGATGTGGGAATTTGGCTGGGATGTCAGTGGTCCTTTTGCAGCAGTATGCAGCCTGGTAGATAAATGGATCTGTTTGCGCACAATGTAACCACGCCAACGTGATTGGATTATCAACGCTGCCGTGCTATTAACAGGAGAGAAAAAAAAAATGCTTGTGGTATCCTTATAAACCATATGTAAAAGCATGAGCCACATAAACTATACTTAAAAATAAGACAAATTCTTTCATTTAACTGTAGTGATAAGAAAACAGTTATCCTGGAAACTTTCATACCTGACGGTGACAAATGGGCTAGTATCTGAAAAGGGATATGGATACAATGAAGTTTTATTTTTTTTGTCTTAAGAGGGTGATATCACAGAGTATTTGTATGATAGTGAAGATGCTGATCCAATAGACTAAATTAGCAAGAAAGGAAAAGACCTTCTATACATGGAGAGATTAATATTAATTCTGTACGTTAGAGAGAAAGGAAGTGTTGTCACTATAAGAGGGAGGCCCTAGTCCTTCTAACTTCATTTCCCTCCCTGTCCTTAGACAAATATTTAAATCACCCTCTAAATTCAATAAAAGTACTATATCAGTAGAGTCCCTGGGTGGGACACATGATTAAACATTGGACTACTAACTCAAAGTTTGGCAACTCAAACCCTCAAAAGTGTGGTGTAACAATGTGTTTTCTAAACATTACAACCTTGAAAACACAGTTCTACTCTGCACACATGTAAGCTCTGAGTCAGAATCAACAGCAACTAACATTTATCAATGCAGAAAGTTTTCTTGCTCAGATCCCTCCACACTGTCCAACAAAAGCAGTAAAATCTGTATGATATACACACTCTAGCTGAGTTCTTTTAATCACTTGGTTCTTCCTAATTGGATATATTTTGCTTTTCCCTTTTGCAGGAGTAGAATCAAGGTAGGATCCCTGGCAGCACAACAGATAAGCACTTGGTTGCTAACTAAAAGGTTGTTGATTCAAACCTACCAAACAGCTTCTTGGAAGAAAGATCTGTTGATATGCTCACGTAAAGATTCCAAACCAAACAAACATATTGCAATCAACATGATTTCAGCTCCTAGCAACCATATAGGGCAAAAGTAGACCTGTAACTCTTCATGGGAGCAGACAGCCTCAGCTTTCTTCCACAGAGTGCCTAGTGGGTTTCAACCACTGACATTACAGGAGGCAAGGCAATGCTTAACCTTATAAAGATTGTTGTTGTTAAGTGCTGTCCAGTCGATCTGAATCACAGCGAACTTATACAGGGTTTCTGAGAAGCAGTTAATGGGTTTAAACAGCCGACCTTGCAGCCAGCAGTTCAATTTTCATACAACAGTGCCACACCAGCCTAGAAGATCCTATGGCACAATTCTTCTCTATCACATGAAGTTGTTATTTGTCAGAATCAACTTGATGGTACCTTACATCAACAATAAAAATAATCAAGGGCAACAACAATAAAAATACAGTCAAAATGCAAATTAGTGTCATAATTCCTTTCAAGTTTCTATGTAAGGAATTTACAAGGTTCTGGTTGTGTAGTGGTTACAAGTTGGGCTGCTAATCTCACAGTCAGCAGTCCGAAACTACCAGCAGTTCCACGGGAGAAAGATGAGGCTTTCTGCTCCTATAAAGATTGACAGCCTGGGAAACCCTATACAGGGTCACTATGAGTTGGAACTGACTCTGGCACATATCCACGACCACAACCACAGATAATAAGTGATAATTCATTGATATAATCAACTTTTTCACTACTCCCTAAATTTTCCAATAATTTAATAGTTACAAAGTCCAATAACTTTTTCCCTGTCTTAACAGAATTTAAGGCAAAGTAAACTTAAGTGATCAATTCTTTTCAGATACGACTACCTGATCTGGTGTGGCACTGTGGGTTAATGCACTGGACTGCAAGGTCAATTTGAGCCACAAGGTCGACGGTTCAAGATTAGCAGCTGCTCTTCAGAAACCTTATAAAGGATAGCTGTAGGTGAGAACTGACTCCATGTCACTTAACAACAACAGAAATCTAGTAATATATTTGGGAATATTAGAAAAGAATGATTTTTTGTTTTTATTTGGCTTCATTACTGTTTTTAATATTGTCATCATCATCATTTTACATAATGCAAGTAGAAAGAAGTCTTTAATCTATTTTCCTATGAATAGAAGATTGATGTTAATAGCTATATCTTCTCTCTAAGAAGAAAACTTGTACCTCTAATACGTGAGAAATATTTCTCTTCCAACAAATCATTTTCACCTCCTAGGGTAAACAGATTTTGTGAATTTAACTGTGGATTTTATTAATGTGCCACCATTTAATAAACATCCATTCCTCCTTTCATCTATTGACCAAAATGCATTAAGAAATTTTAAAGCATTATGATAGGTACTTTGGCTGATAAAGAAAACAATTAGGAAACATGTTTGCAATATATAACTACTACTAAGGAAAGGCCAGGAAGGAAACACATCTGTTTTCTCTACAGACACAAGTCTCACTGACTTTAACTGTGAATTCCGTTTACAGCTTCCTAGTCATTGAATTCCTCACCCCGCTCCAAAATTCACAATGAATAAAAGAAAGATAGAAAGGAAACACAAAAAAGACAAAATGCAGATGACAAATACACAGGCTGTTTTGCTTATAGAGGGAAACAGGCAAAGAAGCTGACTTTAGGACTTCCTGAACTTAGGATGCTCTCCATATTGACAAAGACAACATTCATTATATTTTTTTAGGCAAAAATTCCAATGTTTAAATGTCCTAAGCATTACAGACAAATGTCAATCATGCTTAGGAAACTCTTTTTGTTTTGTTTTGTTTCAATGATTTTATTGTGAATTGAGTGAAAGTTTTTTAAAACTTTACAAATGTAAAGTTTTACATTTAACAAATCATACACCTTGTTTCATTACAATGATTTTAATCCCCTCCATGTACCATCAGTTAACAGTATTTCTCTCTATTCATTTTAGCTCTTAAAAAAAAAAAAAAATACTCGGGCATATATAATAATTTATACCACCAAAAGGCACATTCTGCAAGTCTGCCTCCTGGCAGCCAGCCCTTAGTCCCTCTCTTTCCATGAATCTAGAGTTCTCAGCTGCTCCTCTCTCCATGTCCCCATCTCTGCCTCCATCTCTGCCGTTACTGATTCTCTGGATAAGGTCCCGCATTCTGCTTGTGCTCTTCTCCCTTGATGGTCCTAGGGTCCTCTGTTTCTGGACTGTAAGATTAACTACTCCTCATTTTTGATAACCAAACTTCTACCTTTACAATCATGACAGTTGCAATTTGTCTTGATAACAATTATTCACCATTGAATCATAAGAATCATATCCCCATCTCTTTTCACCAGACCCATCAAGACAAGATGAAAACTATTCAGTGGACATTCTATCTTCCCCCACACACTATTAAACTAAAATCCCTCTTGAAACCTTGTAAGCCAGTCACTTCGTGGCTTTACCATCCCCTCATTTTAGGTATCCAATGTCTAAGTTGCCTGTCCCTATCTACCCTGTTTACAGAGGGGATAGCGTTGATACTTGATGTGAAGATTCCTTCCCTCTCTGCTGGTATTTAGAGCAACTATCTCTATGAGTATAGGTCAAGTTCATCAAATTGTAGCAATTTACCCTCGTTTCCTTTATCAAAAACTGTTTTGTTTTGTTATCTTCCTCTAGTCAATTTCTGATCATCAAGCCATTCAGGCTAGGTCAAATGGGTACTATCTGCAAGTCTGGGTGTTCTTGTACGTCTAATAATCTCTGATACAGTGGAAAGGGAATCTTTCTGAATCACTGAATAGCAGGAATCAAAAAGTGGGTGTAACTTTGATTATGCCTTTAATTTCTAGGTCTTTGGCTCAGTTACATTTTGAGTTCTTCATTGTTACTTATTAACACCATTTGGGTATTTTATTGATAATACATTAAGAGGTTCACTGACCCTTGAAAACCCTATGCAGGGTGGCTATGAGTCAGAAATCGACTTGATGGCACTTAGCAACAATAAATGTGCTACGTTAATTTTTGCCAGGCAATGTCTGAAGTGCTTAGAACAAAGGCAATCAATGAAATACATTGATATAATATAATTTATTGTTGTTGTAAGGTGTCATTGACTCAGTTCCGACCTCTTGCAACACTGTGTACAGCAGAACCAAACAATGCCGGTCCTGTGCCATCCTCACAATCACTGCTGTGCTGGAGCACAATGCTACTGCCACTGAGCTAATCCATATCATTGGGGGTCCCCCTCTTTATTGTTGACGCTTCACTTTACCAAGCATGAAGTCCTTCAGTAACTGTTTCCTTCTGACAATATGCCTGAAGTATTAGTGATGAAGTCTGGCCATGCTGGCTTCTAAGAAGCATTCCCATTGTACTTTTTCCAACATAGATATGTTTGCTGTTCTGGCAGTCAATGGTACTTTTAATATTCTTTTCCATCACCATAACTCAAATGCATCAATTCTTCTATGTCTTCCTTATTCATTGCCCAACTTTCAGGTGCATATAAGGTTATTAAAAATACCATGGCTGGGGCCAGGTCCACTATAATCCTCAGACTGACATCTTAGCTCTTCAACACTTTATAAAGAGATCTTGTGCAGCAGATTTGTCAAATGTCATATGTTGTTTGATTTCTTGATTGCTGCTTTCATGAGTGTTAATGGTGTATCTAAACAAAATGAAATCTTTGACTTTAATCTTTTCTCCATGATGCTATTTATTAGACCAGTCGTGAAGATTTTTGGCCAGGTAGCTGTTTTCCAACTTTCTTGGCATAGAGCGGGTGAGTGCCTCTAATGTGCATCAGTTTGTTGAATGATTTCAATTTGTATTCCATCAATTCTTGGAGCCTTGCTCTTTGTCAATGCCTTCAATATACCTTGGACTTCTTCCTTCCGTAGCACTGGCTCTTAGTCATATATTACTTCTTTATATGGTTAAACATCTTTTTTTTTTTTTTTGGTACATTGACTCTGTGTATTCCTTTCATCTTCTTTTGATGCTTGCTGCATCATTCAATATTTTGTCCAAAGAATCCTTCAGTATCTCAAGTTAAGGCTTGAATTTTCCTCAGTTCTTTCAGCTTGAACAATGCAGAGAATGTTCTTCCATTTTGGCTTACTAACTCCAGATCTTTGCATATTTTATTGCAATATTTGTCTTTGTCTTCTCGAGCACTGCTTTGAAATTTTCTGTTCGGCTCTTTTACCTCCCCATTTCTTTCATTTGCTTTATCATCTCTGAGGATGGCCAAACTTTGTCTCTCATACTTCAGACATATATATCATCAAGAGAGACCAGTCACTGGAGAAGGATATCATGATTGGTAAAGTGTCAGGTTGGAGAAAAAGAGAAAGGCCCCAACAAGATGGATTGGCACAGTGGTGAAAGTGATGGGCTCAGGCTTAACAACAATTGTGAGGTTGACCCAGGACAGGGCATTGAATCATTCTGTTGTGCATAGGGTTGCTACAAGTAGGTTCTGACTCGATGGCACCTAACAACAATGCTGGAGAGCAAGTTTCAGAGTCTCTTCTGACATTCATTTTGGAGCCTTTTTTCTTTATCTTCTTAATGACCTTTTGCTTTCTTCCTGTATGATGTTCTTGATGTCATCCCACAACTCTTCTTGTCTCCAGTCATTAGTGTCTAATGTATCAAATCTGTTCTTGAGATGATCTCTAAATGAAAGTGGGATATGTTCAAAGTCACATTTTGGCTCCCATGGACTAGTTTAATTTTCTTCAGCTTTGGTCTTATCTTGCATATGAGCAATTGATGCTGTATTCTACAGTCTGCCCCAGCCTCGTTTTGACTGGAAATAATGGAGTTTCTCCACAGTATCTTTCCACCCATGTAGTCTACTTGTTTTCTGTGTATTCCATCTGTTTAAGTTCTTGTGTTGTTTTTAAAAGGAATTTGCGATGAAGAAGTCACTGCTCTTTTAATATTCTATCATGAGATCTCCAGTGTCATTTCTATCATCAATGACACATTTTCCAACTACTGATCCTTCATCTTCATTTCCAACCTTTATTTTCCAATCATCAGTAATTATCAATACATCTTGATTGCATGTTTGATCAATTTCAGACTTAATAAGCTTATAGAATTCTTCAGTGTCATCAGACCAATCAACTCACTATGCCAGATCAAAAGGGCAGCATTTGGCCAGAAAGAAATCTCAGGAGGCAGGGGATAATAGATAAGGAGGATCAATGTAAACTAGAAACAGGAGAAAGTGGGAAGAGTGCTATTATATTATGGGGGAAAATCTTCTAAAAAATAAACATAAATAAAAAATAAAAACATAAGTAAAAATAAAAAATAAACCTAATTATTTAGAAAAAGAAATCCTATACCATCCAAACTATTACAACTTTTCAGGAAGTTTAAAGAATTATTTTTGGAAGAATCTAGTCTTTTATTTGTCTTTTAAAAACATAATTTAGACATTAAAAGTTGGAAATAAATAATTTCATATTTCTTCATTTAAGATCAGCTGCTCCTAAGAAATTATACACAGGGTCACTATAAGTTGGAACTGAATCAATGGCACTTAACAACACAGCAACAGTAATACATCAGAACCTGTCAGCATTCAATCAATTTAATCTGTACTGTCATTAATAATTTGTGTACATTATCAAAAATATAATTAAGGAGATATGAAAAAGAATAGTTATTTAAATTTTTATTAACTTATTATTTAGCAACATTGACGAGGATCAGCAATAAAAGACCAAACACACAACTATAATAGAAATATAGCTTATAAATCTTACCTTTTTTCATTATGCTGAATATCTAGGCAGTTCTTCAGCAAAGAAGTAGTCATTACATTTTTTGTGAATGGGATTCTTTTAGTGAGGATTTTGTTTGCCTGAGTGTCTTCTCTTTTTTCATTTATTATTTGTTCTTGTTCTTGATTCCTTATTTCCACATTGATGCACATGGAGGAATTAGCTAATGGGGAATCATTGGAACCAAAGTTGATCCATTTCTCAGAAATATCTGATGGATCTGGTTTATGTTCGCTTGCACATGAGTTGAGAACCGTATTTTGCAGTAAGTTGTCAGTTTGTGTATAGACCAAATGATTTTCCTTGGCTTCTGATTTATCTTTGCCCATGATATTTATAATCATATTTTCATGTGCATATCGGTATTCATTACTAAGTGACATCAATTTCTTAAAATAATGAAAGAGATTTTCTGCACCATCCATGGAGAACACATTCCTGAACAAATAAATAAGAATATTTAAAAGCAAGATCTATATAGTAATTATTAAGATGTATCAGTTATGAAAATTTCCCTAGGTGTCCTGAAATAAACATTAAATTTTACTACAATTACAAACTCATTATAAACTTACTTCTGGTAGTTTGTATAAAAATTGATCACATTAAAAAAAAAA
>NW_006408735.1:4093455-4096642 GCF_000296735.1 Chrysochloris asiatica
TCAGTCCCAACAAAATGTCTGGAATTTTAAAAATTCATTTTTACTTAGGTATTTTTATTTACAAATAAACATGGAAAATCCATGCTTTTACTACCATAAACATGAGGAATCATGGTAGCCTAAATTTGGAGAAGTTATGAAATAAAGTAAAAATATTTATGCTCTAGTTTTTAATAAAGAACTTATTTATACTAAGGGAAAGTTTTTATTTCGTTTCTTCTCTGGAAAGAGAATTCAAATACTGAAGACATAAATTGTTGTGGTTCTCTTGAACATTTGTTAGATTTCTATCTTATAAAGGTTATGACTTGTTTAATTTATCAGTTTATCAAATTCTAGGTTCTCAAAAACAAATAAAAAATAACTTTGAACTTGTATGAGCCTTATTCCTGATTAGATTTTATTTATCATATCTTTTTATTTTAAAAATATTTATATGCTATATTTATATGTAGCCACAAGCTGCCTTAAATTTTTCTGACACTATGAAGGAAACAAATAAATACACCAAAAATACAATCACAACAACAAAAAAGAAAGGTATAATTTTCTTCTAAAACAGAGATAATTAGACATTTTCTATATTCACAAAAGTAAGTATTAGATAAAAACATTGGTTCCTTGAAAATATTTTGGTATTTTGAATTTCATCCACTTGATTGAAATTGACTAATAAGTTAAGAAAGGGTCAATTCAATATTAAAATATTAACTCTGTTTATGGTTAGTTGTTAAATTCACCACCATTTACATGTTAAATTGATAAAATACATTCTATTGTCCATTTTCATTTTTGAGACAAAATTTTTAGTTGTAGTGACCATAATAGTACAAAGGAATTATAAACCTAAAAGTCATCTTGAGGGATGTCAAAGGTCACCTTGGCAAACACAATTTTATGTTACCACACATAAACAAGGAGCTATCAACTAGAATTACATACACAAAAAAATCAGTGCAAAAACATTAGTATTTTTTTAAAGCAGACATTCATTATTTATAAGAGTTGAAAATATTTCTAAAGTTGTGACGTATTTTAAGTTTGAATAAAGTATATTAACACATTGAAATTTAAAACCAACTCTTAAATATGATCAGCATGTATGAAAATATAAATACTATACTCAAAGAAGGAGTACTGATGGGCACTGTAGAATAAGCACTGGACTGTTCACCACAATGTTGGCAATTTAAACCTGCTAGCCACTCCTCTGGTAGCATAGTGGTTACGAATCGGGCTGCGAACCTTAAGGTCAGCAGTTCGAAACTACCAGCCGCTCCGTGGGAGAAAGATGAGGCTTTCTACTCCCGTAAAGATTTACACCCTCAGAAACCCTGTACAGGGTGGCTATGGGTCGGACCCGACTCGATGGCACTTAACAACAACAACAACAGCCACTCCTTAGAAAGTTTATACAAAGTCGCTGTGAGTCAGAACCAACTGGATGACACTTAACAACCATATGTGCTTAAAGAAAAAAGTAATAATCTAATTTACATATATGTTTGGAAGCATATATAATAGTTTCAGTTCTAATGTAGTTATGTTGCTGCTGCTGTTAAGCTCTGTCCAGCTGGTTCTGACTCATAGCGACTCTACCCTTTATATGGTTTCCAATGAGTGGCTGGTGAGTTTGAATTGCCAACCTTGCATTTCAAACCGACCTAGAGGTCCCAACGCATTGGTCTGCAGCATCACACCAGTATAGATAGCTATAATTCATTCCGATATGGCGCTGTTGGATAAGTGCTGGACTGCTAACCACAAAGTAGGCGGTTCAAACCCATTAGCTGTTCCTAGAAAACCTTACACAGGGTCACTAGGACTTAGAACCAACTTGACAGCACCCAAGAACAATAACAGCATAATTCATTCCTACTTATGTGTTTAGTATTCAGGGTGAGAAGTATAAGTTCTCCTTCCTTGATATTTCATTAGAATGCTCCCTTCGCTTCTATCTTCAATACATGCATGTTTTGACTGCTATTTTTCACTATGATTTCATAATTAATTTACTTATTAAATACATATAAGACTGGCCTTGCTGCATTGTAACTATTTTTATTTGATTGATATTCTTTTTTGTTCACCTGTAAAACTTTTCATGATAGAATCCAACAACTAGCAAACACTATTGGCTACAATAGTTAATGAATAAATTTTTGTGATTATTGTTAAGTGCCATCGAATCAGTTCTAGCTCAGAGCAACCCTGTAGAGGATTTCTGAGGTTTTAAATCATTGAGAGAGCAGAAAGCATCAACTTTATCCAGTGGAGAGGCTCATGGGCTTGAACCACTGACCTTTCGGTTCACAGTCCAGTGCTTATTATACAGAGTCACTGTGATCCCACTGAATAAATTTATGAGTGATTAATTGAATGAGTGACTAAATAAGTGATTCCTTCTTGTCTTGAAGCTATATTAATTTTTCATTTATTGTACCTAACATTTTAATATTTTAAGTATATTGTAAATTATATTCAAAATGCATATGAATATATTTAAGAAATAAAAAGATGATGTCCATAATTTGTTTTGCTTTGTTTTTTTTAGAAAACATTGTCAATACAAAAAGTATAATCATGTTAATGAGAATAACTTCAATCATATACATAAATTATTTTATTTCTTTCAATTACAACAATGCCAGAATATAATCTTACCCATTTCCAGTTATATAGTTTTCAATTAGTGTATTTAATTCTTGAATCTGTGACCGACAAACTGCCAGAAAGCTTCCTGTTTCTTCCTGGTACTGTCCTTCAGTGTGGCTCTCTGAATAAGATTTAAGTATTTCACCATTGAGGATCCTTAGAGCAGGTAACATTTTAAGCAGAGAAGGCCTATTGAAAATAGTGGGTGGGGGGGATTATTAAAAGCTTGATAAGGAAAATTTATTTCTAAAATAGCTATAAACCTATCGCTTATTAGCATAAGAGTATACACATACCACAAAAATTGCTATTGATCTCACAGAGAAAAAAATACTCAGAAATTTGTTAATCTTTGTACAGTTCCTGTCATATAAAAGTATTTTTAGAGTTCCTGTTTGTGGTGGTGGTCAGTTCTGACTCATAGTGACAATAGAACTAAACACTTCCTGGGACTGCACCATTCAAACAACTACTGTTATGTTTCAGCCCATTGTGCCAATCCAGCTGAGTGGGAATCTTGTTGTTCGATGAC
>NW_006408735.1:4096902-4099209 GCF_000296735.1 Chrysochloris asiatica
GAGGCTTGGGTCAAGCCCATATTAATCCTCAAACTGACCTACTAATCTTAAACATTTAAAGAGATCTTGTGAAGCAGCTTTGCTTAATATAATACATCATCTGATTTCTTGACTTCTGCTTCCATGAGTGTTGATAGTGGATCCATGAAAAATGAAGTCTTCGACAAGTTCAATCATTTCTCTATTTATCATGATATTATTTGTCCAGTAGTGAGGATTTTTGTTTTCATTACATTGAAGTGCATCCTGTGGTTTTGGTCTCCATCAAAAAGTATTTTAAGTTCTCTTCACTTTCAGCAAGCAAAGTTGTTTCATCTGCATATCAGAGGTTGTTAATGAGTCTTTTCCCAATCTTAATGCCATGTTCTTTCCCATATCATCAAGCTTCTCAGATTATTTGCCAAACATACAGATTGAATAAGTACTGGGAAAGAATACAACCCTGACACACACTTTTCCTAATCTTAAACTATTCAGTGTCCCCTTGTTTCGTCTAACAATTGTCTCTTGATCTATGAGCATAATTGAGTGTTCTGGAATAACCGTTCTTCACAATGTTATTTATAGCTAGTCATGATTCATAGAATCAAAAGTATATCCAATAAAGTACAGGTAAACATCTTTCTGGTTTTCTCTGCTTTCAGCTAAGATCCTTCTGACGTCAGCAGTGATATTCCTCATTCCACATCCTTGTCTGAATCTAACTTGAACCTCTAAAAGTTCCCTGTCAAAGTATTGTTGTAGCCACTGTTTGTCTTTCACAAAAGTTTACTTGCATGTGATATTAATGATACTGTCCAATGATTTCTGCATTCCAGTGGGTCACCTCTCTTTGGAATGGGCACAGATACTGATCTCTTTCAATCAGTTGGCCAGGTAGCTGTCTTCCAAATTTTTTGGCATAGATAAGTGTGTACCTCAAGTGCTGCGTCAATTTATTGAAAGATTTCAATTTGTATTCCATCAATTCCTGGAGCCTTGTTTTTTGCCAAGGCCTTCAGTGCACCTTGGACTTCTTCCTTACATACCAGTGGCTCGGGATCATATGCTATCTCCTGTAATGGCTGAATATTGACCATTTCTTTTTGGTATGGTGACACTGTATTTCTTGCATCTTCTTTGGATATTTTCTTCATCATTCACTATTTTACCCATAGAAATTTCAATATTGTACATCCAGCAAGATGGTTGACTAGGCAGACACATTACACAGACCCTCCATAATAAAGATTTGAGAGACAGAATAAAACAGACACAGATGGAAATGATGGCACCCTGAACAACAGAAAAAGCATTAGTGAGGTGGGCAGAGTGCTTGGTTGGTGGAAAAGCCTATCAGGGACAACATGAGAGGGGATACTGACTGGTGAATGGCTGGGCACACTCAGCTTGACCATCTTGTGAGCAGATATGGCAGCAAAGAAAGGCCTAGCAGGGCAGATTCACATGGGTGATAGAAAAGGTACAATTTCTACTTTGTCCTATGCGTCTCTGGTGATTAGAGATGTGGCCAGTTCCCACCATTATCCACCTCCAGAGTAGATCCTCCTCCTCAGGAGTTTGGAGCCACATGGTTAGAAGCCACACCAGTATGAGATGAGGATCAGCTGTGCTGCTTTGGTGTCTGTATTCAGGTGGGCTTAACTCCAGACCTACAAAGCACGCAGAACCACACGTCCAGCATTTAACCCAAAACACTACCCACAGCTGTCCTGTGGTACTAATAGACACTGAAACCCAGTCCATGAAGGGCCCCCATAAACTACTTCCAGATTGAGTACACTGGATATAAATCACACTGAAGTCAATAAAAACTGCATTTAGGGATAGGAACTCTGCTGTCATATCCCTTCCACAAACATCTCATAAGCTCTTTGAATTGCAGGAGCCCCCCAGATATTTCTCCCCTCCAGAGCCAACAACTTCACTGTTTGTTTTCACAAATATGACAACCCACAATGCCCTAGGGACAACAGACAACTTTAGCTTACACAAAGAAACAAGAAAGAATGGCTCAAACAAATGACCGTGTGCAAAGCTGAGAAAAAAAAAAAAGATAATGGAATTAACTGAAAATGAATTCAAAAAAAGAAAATTAGCTACCTTAAAGGATTGATAGAAAGATCGAGGAAAGCAAGGAAAACACAGCAAAATGTTTAGAAGAATTTAGGGAACACTAAAAGAACAAACAGATAAATCAAATGCAAACATCCTCCAATTAGAAATCGAGAAGATTAGTATTAAGATCTCAGAAATGGACAATACATTGAAAGAGCAAAAGATTAGATGTGAAGAAATGCAAGTCTA
>NW_006408735.1:4100429-4102008 GCF_000296735.1 Chrysochloris asiatica
CGGAACAGCTGGTAGTTTCGAACTACTGACCTCGCGGTTCGCAGTCTGATTCATAACCACTACGCTACCAGAGCTCCGTACTCATGAAGGTAGTAACTCTAAATACCAACAGAGAGGGAAGGAGTCTTCACATTAAGTATCAATGCTATTCCCTCTGTATACAGGGTAGATAGGGACAGAAATTTAGACATCAGCTACCTAAAATGAGGGGGCAATAAAGGCACAAAGTGACTGGTTTACAAGATTTCAAGAGGGAGTTTAGTTTAAGAGTATGGGAGGGAAGAAAGAGTCCCCATTGAAAAGCTTTCATCTTGTCTGATTGGGTCTGGTGGAAAGAGATGAGGATAAGATTCATATAATTCAGTAGTGAATAATTGCTATCATGACTAATTGTGACCGTCACAATTGTAAAGGTAGAAGTTTTATAACAAAAACAGGGGAGTGGTTAATCTTACAGTCTAGAAACAGAGGACCCTGGGACCATTAAGGGAGAAGAGCACAAGCAGAATGCGGGACCTTATCCAAAGAAGCAGCGACTCCAGAGACTGAGACAGAGATGGGGTCATGGAGACGAGTTGCAGCTAAGGACTCTAGATTTATGGGAAGAGAGGGACTAAGAGCTGGCTGCCAGGAGGCCGACTTGCAGAATGTACCCTTTGATGGTATAAATTATTATATATGCCTGAGTGGTTTTTGGTGTTGCTGTTGTTGTTGTTGTTTTAAGCTAAAGTGAATAGAGAGAAATAGTGTTAACTGATGCTACATGGAGGGGATTATAATCATTGTAATGAAACAAGGTGTATGATTGTATGTAAATGTTGAATGTAAAACTGATTATCTGCCCTGCAAACTTTTACTCAATCCACAATAAAAACCTTAAATTAAAAACATATATATATATCCTGTTATATTTGGCCAAAGATTTCATTAACACACCCCTAATGTGATTGTTGTTGTTGTTAAGTGCCATCGAGTCGGTTCCGACCCATAGCGACCCTGATGTGATAGCAGGAACTAATTTTCTTTTTGGTGAGTCGTGTGTGATGGTTAATATTGATGATGCTGATACTCACAACTGCTTTTTCAGGTTTGTGTTGGAAAGTCTGTAGCACAGTTAACTCTTTCGATGGTAATTTTTTAAAAGAACTGCTCATAGTAGTAAGTTGCTCTAAGCACAGATGCATATTTCAAAGCATGTCTCCTCAAAGTGTGATATTCATTGTTGCTTATAAAATATTTATAGAACTACACCAGTGGGAGGTTACTGTACCTAGCTTTCAGCTCCTCATCACTTTGCAATTGAATGAGTTAATGTTGCAGGTTACCAGGCATATTAGCTGGTTCCATATTGAACAGTATAGAAGATGCTCAGTTCATTTGTTTACTTTTCACATCCTTGAATCTGTCATTACACACCTCAATTACTTTCCCACATTCAAGTGTTGTAGAAGGTTTTTGTCCTTCCAGAGTGGGGAAATGCACCATGTTATAATCCTTTCAAGTTGCACTTTCCACAGCCTTAATTTAGCTTCAAATTATTTCACGTTTGAAAGCAGGAAGCTGAGAAGCTGGTTGGGGC
>NW_006408735.1:4102535-4105362 GCF_000296735.1 Chrysochloris asiatica
TCTTCCAAAACGGATCTTTTGGGTCTTTTGGCAGCCCACTGCACTTTCAATATTCTCCTCCAACACCATAACTCAAAAGCATAAATTCTTCTACGGTCTTCTTTATTCACTGTCCAGCTTTCACATGCATATGAGGTTATTGAAAATACCATGGCTTGGGCCAGGCTCCTTACACTAGAGGCTGTTAAACTCTCTGCTTTTGACAAAATTTATGCATGACACTACTGTTGTTGCCACATTGTTGAGCTGCAATGACTCTGCACAGTCTTTCTTGGTATATGATGCAGTGACATATAATTAAATCACTTGGCTCAAGATAGATAATTCAGTTCTTTCTTTACAAATGCAATTAACCCTTTTTGCATGCTAATTGCTGGGTCTCCATCTGTAGTAAGGCCACATAACTTTTCAAATACTAGTTAAACTATTTTTCATTGATAAAACAAGTCTCTCAAACAAGTCCTCATCTCTTGTAGTGCCATGTGTGGCTTCCAGTGACAGCATTTCCTCTCACATATCAAAATCTGCAGTTATCCCACTAATGAAAATGGCCAGTTGGTGGCCTCTGTTGTATCCATTGTCACGTCACAAGCCAGAGAGAAGAATTGGAAATCTCCTGAAGAATCCTTCAGTGTTTTTTCAACATGTGCTAAGTCAGTTACCTGATCTGAGATTGTTCTGAGACAAACTAACACTGAAACAATTTTACTTTGGTACTAACAACTATGCAGCAGCCACTGTGCACTCTTTCACAAACGCTCACTCTACATGAGACCTCAGCCTTTTTGCGATTAGCTGTTCACTACATGAGTTATGTGAATAATGTTCTCTCTCACAAGGAGGCCTAATAAAAGAGACTTGCTGTGAACCCAAACTCCACTGAAGAGCACTGATTTCATCCATATGCATTTGGTCTACCAATTCATTGAGATTGGCATGTTCTGAGCTGTAATGACACTCCAGATTGGCTTTTTTCATTACTGTCCACACATCGCCACAAACTAGGCACACAGGCTTGCCTTTGACTTAACAAAAAATAGTAATCATTTGTCCATTTCTCTTGGAAAGATCAACTCTCTTCAACAACTTCTCTTTTCTTTGTAATCACTATTTGTATGATGTCACACCACTTAACTTTAAATAACTATCCAGTGTGTATGATGCCAGTGACACAATTATTTTGCTTTGATCGCAGTTCTAACCCTGCATCTTGGATTTGGAACATATCCAACGTTCATATCATCAACTCTTGAGGTCTTTTCTGTGTACTGTAATTTCCTAAATCTTCATCTGAGATTTAGTTTTTGCAAGGATTGTTGACCATGGATGTGTGGGTAAAGATTGTATTGTATTGGAGTTATAGTCTGTATCAACAAAGTAGTCAACAACATCATCATCAATGATGACAACATCGGTCATCAATGTCGCCAGGAATATCATGGTATCTTCTCTTATCTTCACCTGATTGCCATAGTTTTGTCACAGTGTGTTAACATTTGCACAATGTGTACACTCCCAGCCTCCCTGGCCCTGAATATCCCCTAAATCACCTCAATTCAGGCAGATGGTAGCTGACTAAAAGCATACGTATCAGTCCCATCATGTCCTCACTCATATGTGTCCTGTTTACCCAGTAATGGATAAACTTGTTCCTTACTTGTCCCTCAAAATTTATATTATTACTATGAATCACTTAATATAAATTTATGTTGCTATGGCAAAAACTTCTAGATTTATTGAATTTTGAGTCTCACCTGAGGTTGCCTTGGAAGAGTCAAATGATTTTGTGAGTCTTATAAACCCATTGAGCCAGATGTTCCCAGCCCCTGTTTTTGGTTTTCATTATAATACTTTGTCTTCTGGAGATGCATTTTGAAATTTTCTGCTCAGTGCTTTTACTTCCTCATTTCTTCCCTCTGCTTTTGAATAGCTATACTGGAAAGCAAGTTTCAGATTCTCTTTTAACATCCAATTTTGCCTTTTCCTTCTTTCTTATCTTCTTAATGACCCTTTACTTTTTTCCTGTTTGATGTTCTTGATGTCATCTTACAACTCTTATGGTCTTCGGTCATTATAGTGTCTAATGCAGCAAATCTATTCGTGAGATGATCTCTGAATTCAAGTAGGATATGTTCAAGGTCATATTTTGGCTCTCAAGGACTTGTATTAATTTTCTTCAGCTTTGAGCTGAACTTGCATATGAGCAATTGATGGTCTATTCCAGTCTGCGCAGGCTTCTCTTAGCTGATTGTTGTTGTTAATTGCTGTCGAGTCAGAATTATTGTCAATTCAATTTCTGTGTATCCCATGTGTAGAGAATTCCATGTGCATAGTCATCTTTTATGTTGTTTGTTTTAAAAATGTATTTGCAATAGCTAAGTAACAGGCCTTTCAAATTTTATCATGTGATCTATAGCAATGTTTCTATCACTAAGGTCATATTTTCCAACTAATGATCCTTCCTCTTTGTTTCCAACCTTTGCATCCCAATCACCAGTAATTAACAACACATCTTGATTGCATCTTTGATCAATTTCAGATTAGTGAAGTTGGCACAATTCTTCAGTTTCATCATAAATGGCATTAGTGATTGGCACATAAATGCAAATGATAGTGGTATTAAATGGTCTTCTTAGCAGGTGATTGCATATTATTCCATTACAGACCACATTATACTTCAAATAGATCTTGAAATGTACATATTGCATTAGGCAAATATGTTGTACAAAACCATTTTAAAGTTTTGAAGAGCAAAGATGTAAGCTTAAGGACTAAGGTGCACCTGACCCAAGCCATGGTGTTTTCAATAACCTCATATGCATGCAAA
>NW_006408735.1:4105687-4128627 GCF_000296735.1 Chrysochloris asiatica
TTCTGTTGTGCATAAGTCGCTATGGGTTGGTACCGAATTGATGGCACCTAACAACAACAACAACAATTAAAACCTACATATTGCTGTCACATTTATTCTGACTCATAGAGACCCTATCAAACCTACTGCTGTCAAATGAATTCCGACCCACAGCAAGATTGTAGGACAGAGAATTGCTCCATAGGGTTTCTGAGACTGTAAATTCTTATAGAAGCAGATAGCCTCGTATATCTCCCCCAGAATAGCTGGTGGTTTGAACTGCCCTCCTTATGGTTAGCAGCCCAATACTTAACCCACTGTACCACCAGGGCTCCTTTAGCTATCATGTTGTGACACTATATAATTCTATATACAAAAATATAAGAATATGTTTTCTTGAATTATGGAAAAAAATTATGGCATTTCATCAAATACTGAGTTTTTAAATGGCTTATTGATTTAGATAAAATCACATACAGTATTTTAGATACTGGGAATAATTCTATTGAATCATGAATGAGCAGAGCTTGCTTGAAGTTTTATATTTGGAATATATTGATGTTACATTCATCACTTTATATCAAAAAAGACACCAGTTTATTTTATCAGAAATATTTTTTATAATGTTTTGTAACTACTCTTGGATTCAAAAATTTACTTTGTTTGGATATTTAATACTATGACAAGTAATAAATTTTAGATTTACAAGTAATCAATATTCAAATTAGAGTTAGTGTTTTATTTAAAATTTTTCTTAAGGACAATCTATCAGTACTGCATAATAATCTAGCAGTGCATGGATTGGTCTTGAATTCAAAATTCAGACATATAAAAATGCATGATGAATATATTAGAGTATGTTGTAACAGGTTGATTAATATTGGAAATGAATCAATTAATGCTATACGATATCAACATTAGTTTTTCCCACTGGGCTCCGCCTACACAAGAGCTAAATCAATATTTCATTTAGCAAAAATTTCCTGGTGAATATTTTGTCATTTAAGAAGTCCTATTAATCATCAATGCATCGAAACACATTCCCAAAGGAGATTTCAAATGGAGCCTGTGGATTAAGTTATAAAAAGGAATTTTCTAGTCCATCAGTTTGGGCCATGTTATCATTGGCTGGACATGAAAGTAAGAAGCCAAATGGGAAAATCTATAACTAATCTCTTTGTTGGTATCAGAGGGTTATATAAAGTTCGCTGGAACACACTGCTTAGAGTCTGAGTTGATGCTGTCTTTAACAAATCCATATTTTTATTTTAGTGATGTATAGATTTTAAACCCTTAGATGATAGATGAAAAATCTCTTCTTGAAAGTATAAAACCTCTATTAGCTCAACTGATCTGAATAAAATTTTATATGTAAAATTTTCATGTTGGGATTATACTAGTTTAAAACAGTTCATTTATACATAGAAATTATAATAACCAAATAATTATACATATAAGAAGCTTCAAAAAGTTCATGGAAAAAATGGAATTAAAAGATAACAGAATTATTACCTTGAAATGGGTACATGGTTATGTATGTTTAGGAAAACATTCAATTTCTAGAGATAAGAAAAGTATACAGTGTATAAAATCAAATAAAATGTACACTGGATAGGATTAACAACACAGAAGATACTTATGAAAGCAATACGAGAACTTGAAGTCATAGACATAGTATTATTCAGAGTAAAGGATATATATATTTTTAACAAGCTTAGGGTTAATAATAAAATAATTAAAACAGCAACAGCTTCTGAGACAGTATTTATTGATCTAATACTGATGTAACGTTTTAGAACTTATTTGGAGTCCTAAAAGGAGAAAAGAGAAAATGGATCACAAAGAGGCAGAAAAAATATTTGAAACCACAATGTTCAAAATTTATAAGAAGGGTAAGTCCATATATCCAAGAGACTCAATAAATTGTAACCAGCATAAACTTAAAGAAAAGTAAACCAAAGTATAGCATAATCAAATATCTGAAAACCAGTGATAAAGAAAACATCTTAAATGTATCCTGAGACAAAATGAACCAACATAAAAATTCAAGCTGGCTGCTTGTCATAAACTGAAATTCATAGGACAGTGAAGAAATATTTATAAAATACATGAACAGAGGAGGCTGCAAAAGGCCATGAGGAAACTGACTGGGGTAATAGAAATGGGCATTATTGTGATTGTGGTTGATTTACACAATGAGTATTTTGTGGAAACTTGTCATATGAGGGTAGGAAGGGGCAGGTGGAGCGCCGGGTAGGGAATAGACACAGGATAGCTTGGGTGCTGGGGAGGTGGGTAATACAAGAAGAGGGATGGGAATGGAAGAACAAGGTGGATGGGAGAACAGTTAGGCAGATTTGCATGGGCTAAGTGGGACAGAGGTAAATAATGATGTATGCACAATCTTGGAACAACAGGGCTCTGGGATACAGGCATTAAGGCATGGTTTGAATGAGTAAAAGGGAGGAAATAATGTTAAGATGCTTCAATGTCTTTTGAATCTTGGTTTTCCTTGAAAACCACTATAAAATAGACAGTTGATGGGGAGAGATAGGAATAGCCAGAAATATCACCATAGAAAGCTTGTAATTCCTTCTTCTGCCTATAACTGATTGGAATACCTAAAATGGGGTTACAACTTGCCCAGTGAAGGAGGCTTCCTGTGGAGCCTCGGCATTGTGTAAGACCACAAGTGGAATTCTGAACCCTATCCAGAATCTTCTGAGGTAAGAAATCTCCACTTGAAAGGACAAGCAGACAAGCCTGGAGCAGCTAGAAGAACAAGATACTTCTTATAAGACCGACAGGAAAAATAAAAAACAATGGCAGTCCGACTGATTATTACAAGAACAAGCAAGTTGCTTGCCCCGGAGACATCAAGGCAAGTGGTCAGGTGCCCTCAGGGCAAACCCCCTTCCAAGACTAAGACTCAATGGGAATACACAAGCAGACATGCCTTCTGACTGGTGACCACGTTGGTCACTGATAAGGGAAAGTGATGGAAAAACAGCAATGAAGCTGTGAGCTAAGCACTACCACGTTCAATAGACTCCTATAAACCCAGGCGGACACCTGGTTGGCCAGTAGTATGGCAAGACCTGGTGACTCCTGGGACCAGAGTAGTGACACAGCCACAGAGGGCTAGAGCGTAGAGTGAAGTGTCCAGCTGATAAGTGAGGGCATGTGCAGAAGAACATCCACACTTGTAGATAGATAATATGCACTTGACCTGGCTTCAATGGCTGGATGATCAGAACTCAACTAGAAGAAGAAAGAAGAGGAAATAAAAAGAGTAATCTGATACAATTTGATGAACTTGACCTATACCTATGGATGTAGTAGCTCAAAAGAGGGAACAAATCTTTACAGCGAGAATCATTCCCATCCCCTCAATACACAGGGTAGACAGGGATGGGCAACTTGGATATTGGCTACCCAAAATGGGGGACTACATAGGCAAGAAGTGACTGGCTTACAAGCTTTTAAGAGGGAGCCTAGATCCAGAGGGCATGGAGGAAGGTAGAATCTCCACTGAGTAGTATCCAATCTGTTTGGGTGGGGCTGATGAAAGAAGATGGGGATAGGACTCTTGTAGTACAATTGTGAATAACTGCTATCAGGACTGACTGTGAAGGTTGGAAATGTAAATGTAGATGTTTTGTATCAAAAGGAGTGGAGTGGTTGACTTTGCAGTCCAGGAGTGGAGGTCCCTGGGACCATCAAGGGTAGTACGGGACCCTACCCAGAGAAACAGTGATGCCAGAGATGGAGGCTGAGATGATGACGTGGAGAGATGGAGCGGCTGGGGACTCTAGACCAAGAAAGGGAGAGGGTCTGTGTGCTGATGACAGAGGGGCAGGCTTGCAGGGTTGTTTGATGATGCATGGAAGGGATTGTAACCATGGCAATGAAATGATATACAATAGGATGAATGTAAAGCTAATGTTCTCCCATGTAAACTGTCACATAATTCACAATAAAACTTTAAAAAAAAATAAAACTTATCATATGATATACAATTGATGAAGTCTAGAAAGGCTGACCATAAAAAATAATGCTGACCATTTGGAAGAAATGGATGATTCCATAAAATCCGTTGTTAGGTACCACTGAATCTATAACAACTCTATGCAGAACAACGAAACACTGCCTGTTCCTGCACCAACCTCACAATCATTGCTACATTTGAGCCCACTGCTGCTGCCACTGTGTCAATCCATGTAATCGGGGGTCTTCCTCTTTTTCTTTCACCCTCCACATTACCAAACATAATATCCTTCTCCAGTGACTGGTCCCTCCTGACAATATGTCCAAAGTATGAGAGACAAAGCTAGGCCATCCTGGCTTCTCAGGAGCATTCTGGCAATACTTCTTCCAACACAGATTAGTTTGTTCTTTTGGAAGCCCAATGTATTTTTAATATTCTCCTCCAAACACTGGCCAACTTTGAAAATGCATATAAGATTTACTGAAAATACCATGGTTTGGGTCAGATGCACATTAGTTGTCAAACTAACATCTTTGTTCTTCAATAATTTAAAGATGTCTTGCACAACAGATTTGCCTAATGCAATACATCATTTGATGTCTTGAATGCTGCTTTCATGAGTGTTGATGGTTGATCCGAAGAAAATGAAGTATTTGACAAGTTCAATCATTTATCCGTTTATACGGATGTTGTTTATTGGTCCAGTGGTGAACATTTTTGTTTCTTTAGATTGAAGTGTGACCCATACTTAAGGCTGTGGTCTTGATTTTAAGTCCTCTTCAGTTTCAGTAAGCAATGTTTCCAAAGTACTTTAAGTTCTCTTCAATTTCAGCAAGTAAGGTTGTATCATTTGCGTAATCCTGGTTGTTAATGACTCTTCCTCTAATCTTTAGGCTTTGTTTTTCTACATATAATCCAGCTTCTCAGATTTTGTGCTCAGCATGCAGACTTAATAACTATGATAAAAGAATGCAACCCTGGTATATACCTTTACTAATTTTAAACCATTCAGTGATCCCATGTTGTGCTTGAAGAACTGTCTCATGGTGTTATGTACATGTTCCTCTTGACCACAATTAAGTGTCTCAAAAAACACATTCTCCACAATGTTGTCCATAGCTTGTCATGATCAATGCCTTTGCATAGCCAATAAAGCACAGGTAAACCCCTTTCTGGTATTCTCTGCTTTCAGCCAATTCCATCTGACTTCAGCTATGATAGCTCTTGTTCTACATCCTCATTAGAATCTGGTTTGAACCTCTGGCAGTTTTCTGTCAATGTACATTGGCAGCTATTTGTGAGTTACCTTTTGCAAAATTTTACTTGCATGCGATATTAAGGACATTGTCCGATGATTTCATCATTCCATTAGGTCACCTGACTTTGGAATGTAAATATAGATTCCTTCCAGTCTGTTGGCCAAGTAGCTGTCTTTCAAACTTCTTGGCATAGATGAGTGAGTGCCTCCAATGCTGCATTACTTTGCTCACAGATTTCAATTTTTATTCCATCAATTTCTAGAGCCTTGTTTTTTGCCAATGCTTTCAAAGCACCTTAGACTTCTTCCTTCAATGCTCTTAACATATACTACGTCTTAAAATGGTTGAACATCAACCATTTCTTTTTGGTATAGTTACTTTGTATATTCCTTCCATCTTCTTTTGATACATTCTGCATCATTCAATATTTTTTGCCCATGGAATCCTTCAATACTGTAAGGCAAGGCTTGAATTTTTTTTTCCCCTTTCAGTTCATTCAGCTTGAGTAGTGCTGAGCATGTTCTTTGCTTGTGGTTTTCCAACTCCAGATCTTTGCACATTTTTTTAAAATAATAGTTACCTTTGTCTTTTCGAGCTGATGTTTGAAACTATGTGATTGCCAGGTTAAAAATGGACAATACTAGTACATTTCAGCTCACTTGTTATTGTTAATTGTCACTGAGTTGGTTCCAACTTATAGACCCTGTACAGGGTTTCAGACAAGCAGCTGGTGAGTTTGAACCACCGACCTTGGGATTCAAACCAACCTTGCAGTCCAGTGCATTATCCTGCAGCACTGCACAACTGTTTATGTGTTCCATTTCACTTTTGAAAATTTTCTATATTCCTATATTCATACTTCATACATTCCATGTTCTGATTATTAATGGATGTTTGCAGCTGGTTCTGTTCACTTTGAGTTGTGCCCCATTGGTAAATGGAATGTCCCAAAGACTTAGTATATTCATGTCAACATGGTCAACTCTATTTTGAGGAGGCAGCTCTTCCCCAGTCACATTTTGAGTGCCTTAAAATCTGAGGGGCTCATCTTCTGGCATTGTATCTGAAGATATTCTGGTGCACATCATCATGTTTCAATATTCAATATTCTGGTGTGATATGACAGTGTTCCACTGCTATTCGTATGATTTCCATTGACTAAATGTTGAGAAATTGTCTGTCTCTCTTTCTTCCTAGTCTGTCTTTGTCTGGAAGTGTTGTTAAAGCCTGTCCACTATGGGTGACCCTACTGAGACTTGAAACACTGGTGGTATAGCTTCCAGAATCACAGCAGCACATAAGCCACCACAGTAGGACAAACTGACAGCCAAGTGGTGGTTGCATAATATGAAAATTTAGAATTAGAAAACTTGTTTTTCTACAAAGAAAATTTCATTTAAAGTTATAAGTGTGGTAAGGTTGCCAGTGAATGAAAAAGGTAACATAGTATGATATTTAAGTTTGTTATAACTTTCTTGGTTTATAGCTAAATACTGCAGTATTCCAAATAGAGGGATGAATTCACAGATTCTCATAGTACATTATTTTAGACAGACATTAACATTCCCTTTTAATATAATTTATTGTTAGAAAGGAAATCATTTTTAGTTTAGATAATTCATAAAATGCTCCATAGGAACAAGAATAGCAAGACTTTGTCTCACATACTTTAAAATATGACTAATAAAATGTTTGTCTGTAAATTCACTAACCAAATTAATATCATCCTAAACTTGTCACATGGTGTCCTGGTATGGTGCTGCTGGTTAATGCGCTAAACTGCAAAACTGGTTTGAACCGCAAGGTTGGTGGTTCAAGTTCACCAGTCGGTCCTTGGAAACCCTATACAGGTTGCTATGGATCAAAATCAACTCCACAGTACTTAACAACAACAATAAACTTGTCACATAGCTAATGATTTGGATTACAATTATAGTTTCAAACTTTCTTTAGTTTATACATGTGTAAGAAGTTTAAATAAGTGTTTTTTGAAGTCTTTAGTAAAATACAAACCTTAGTAGCATAATGAGTTGGGCTGCTAACTGCAAGGTCAGCTGTTTGAACTGCTAGTTATGCTGTGGGAGACAGATGAAGCTTTCTGTTCCAATAAAGACTTACAGTCTCAGAAACACTACACAGGGTCACTATGATTCAGAACCAACTTCACAGCATACAACCACTACCAGTTCATTAATATACATAAAGCAATTTTCATCCAAGTGTGCTTTCTGCAGGTATAATAAAGACTGCACACACAACACAATAATGCTTCTTACCTCCAATTTATTTCCTGGAGAAGTGGGTTTCCAGTGAGAGACAATTCACGGAGAGAAAAGCAAGCATCAACCCCCCTTATGGCACTGGTAAGATCTAGGAAACATATACATTATGAAAGGTATCACAAAGAATTTTAAAACATTATAAATTATATGCTAATGAATTCAAAGTACTCATTTCTTGTTGCCAATGTCAGAAAACATACTTAGGTGAATTGAACAAACTATCAAAGCTAATTTGGGATTGAAGTGGAAATTCTACATAATCAAGTGTGGTAAAGGTTGCCAGTGAATGAAAAAGTGAATATAGTATAATATATAAGTTTGGAATCAAGCATTCTTGCTTGGCTTTAAATCCTTATTTGTACCGATATGTACTGGAAGCATGGTGGCTCTGTAGGATAAGCACTGGACTGCAAATCACAAATTTGGTGGTTTGAGCCTACCTGATGCTTTTCTGGAGAAATATGAGGCTTTCTGCTTTCACAAATATTTACAAACTCAGAAACGCTAAACAAAGTCTTTATGAGTCATAACCAACTCAAAAGTACTTAACAACAGCAACATATCTTATAAGCTCAGATAAATGGCCTAATTTCCCTAGGTAAATTCTGTCTCCCAATGTGACTGTGCCAATTAAATGTACCTGCCATATTGCAGCAGCTCCATTAAAAAAAAAAGATAAATTAATGACCATTTTATTTAGCTATGGAATAGAGTCACTATGAATATTTTTTTCTGCAGAATTGCTGTTGTTGAGTATTGTTGAGTCAGTTTTGAGTCAATAGCAACCTTATATAGGGTTTCTTTGCAGGAGAAAGCCTCATCTTCTTACTTTGGCGTGGTTGGTGATATTGAACCACTGACTTTGTGGTTCACATTCATGCTATGATCATACATGCCACCACTGCACTCCATCTATCCCATAGGGTCAAGATAAATAGAAGTAATGTATGTAAAGGGCTTAGAGTAGTTCTTGACAGATTACAATCACAAAACCTGAAAAAATGTAATCTAAAGTTATACTGATAATCATTGGCAATTGGAATGCAAAGGTTGGAAACAAAGAGGAAGGATCAGTAGTTGGAAAATATGGCCTTGGTGATAGAAATGATGCTGGAGATTGCATGACAGAATTCTACAAAATCAATGATTTGTTCATTTCAAAAACCTTCTTTAGACAACATAAAGAGACAATTATACACATGAACCTCACCAGATGGAATAAATAGAAATCAAATTGATTACATCTGTGGAAAGAGACAATGGAAAAAGCTCCATATCATCAGTCAAAACAAGACTGTGGAACAAACCATCAATTGCTCATATGCAAATCTAAACTGAAGCTGAAGAAAATGAAAAAAAAGTCCACAAGAGCCAAAATATGACCTTGAATATACCCCACTTGAATTTAGAGATCATCTGAAAAACAGATTTGATACATTAAACACTAAAGACCGAAGACTAGAGGAGTTGTGGGATGACATCAAGAACATCTTACATGAAAAAAGCAAAAACTCATTAAGAAGACAAGAAAGAAAAGGTGGAAATGAATGTCAGATGAGACACTGAAACTTGCTCTCCAGCATGGAGATGCTAAAGCTATTTGGAAGAAATGAGGAAGCACAAGAGACGAACAGAAAATTTCAGAGAAAAAGAAGAAGACCCCCCCGTGAGATGGATTGGCAAAGTGGAAGCATCAATGGGATCAAGCGTGGCAACAATAGTGAGATCAGCCCAGGCTCAAGCAGTGTTTTGTTCTGTTTTGCATAGGGTAGCTATGAGTAGGTACCAACTCAATGGCACCTAAAAACAACAACTAAACTTAAGGTCAGTAGTTTGAATATACCAGTTGTTCTGCAAGAGAAAGATTAGGTTTCTGCTTAGATAAAGGTTTATCGCCTGGGGAACTCTATGCAAAGTTGCTAAGGATCAGAACCTACTCATTGGCAGAGAACTACCACGACCACCAATACAATGGATTATGCTCAGCAACAAGAAGAAACTATTCAATTAAATAGTATGTAAAAAATTTCATTTGAATGGTAAGCAAAGAAAACTGGACACAAAATAGAACATACTTTTGGATAACATTAATATAAAAATGTAATCCAAAAGAACACATTCATTATTGTGGTTGATACTATAAGGAGACTTACAGGGAAGGTGTTGGGGGATTTTATTTTTGAAGAGTGATACAAATATTTTTAGTGGACCAAATTAATTCATCATTCTTTAATAGGCAAATTTTTAGTAGGTGTCTGGTATGGCACTATGGGATAAGCACTGGACCACAAAGTCGATTTGAACTACGAGGTTGGCAGCTCAAACTCACCAGCCACTGCTCAGAAACTCTATACAGGGTTGCTGTGAGTCAGAACTGACTCAAGGATGCTTAACAACAAACAGCAACCATAGACGTCTACTTTATAGCTGTTAGGGGACAAGTCAGACAAGTTTGTTTACTCATCTTCATTGGGCTATTTATTTCATACATAATAGGTAACAGATTTAAAATTGAAATACAATTGCACAGGGCCACCAGAAAAATATGAAAGTCATTGATTGTAAAAATGGAAAGAAAAAAAAATTGAATTAGTTTAGCAGGCTTATCATACAGATTTGGAGCCTTGGTGTAGAACTGTAAGATAAGCAATGGGTGATTGACTGCAAGGTCAATGGTTCAAACCTACAAAAAGCTCCTTGAAAAATCTATGCAGGGTTGCTACAGGTCAGAGTCCACTCAACGGCACTTAACAAAAACAACATTATACACATTAAGAAATTCTAGTGGTGGAGTCGTGGTGTGGTGCTGTGGGTTAATGCGCTAGACTGCAAAGTCGATATGAACTGCAAGGTTGGAAGTTCAAGCTCACCAGCTGCTCCTCAGAAATCCTATACAGGGTCACTATGGGTCAGAACCTACTCAATGACACTTAACAAAAATGGTGCAGTGAGTTAAGCCCTGAGCTGCCAACCTAAAGACTGGCAATTCAAATCCACCAGCTCCTCTTGAGGGAAGGTGATGAGGTTGTCTATTCTTATAACTCTTTACAGTCTCAGAAGCCTAAAGGAGGTATTAGTTAGACTCTGTCCCATAGCGTCTGTGTGAGTTGGATTTGACTCAGTGGCATTTTATTAGGTTTGGGTATTACACAGAATGATGATTTGTTAATGCCATTTACCCATCGATGAGTTGTAAACAGCTCTTGACCATATTAAGGATGTGTGGTGGCACAGTAGGTTAAACCTTGGTCTGCTAGCCACAAGTGGGTGGTTCAAACCCAGCAGCCACTCCAAAGGAGAAAAATGAGGCCATCTGCTTCTGTAAAAAGTTAGTCTTGGAAAATCTAAGGAGCAGTTCTGTGTTGCCCTTAGGGTCACTTAGATTCAGAATCTTGAAATGGGTCTTTATCATATTTAGAACAAAAACTCAAAAGTCTATTATTTTTTAAATGATAAACTTACCTGAAAGGCAATTGTTGCTGACATCCAGTTTCTCCAAAGAAACAAAATGAAAAAGTGGTATAATTTCTGTTAAACTGGAAACAAAGACATAGATTCACAAAACAATTAACTTGGAATGTCTTCAATATTACTAATGTACCTACAGTTACTATTATATTATATTATACTATCATTTATTAACAGTACATATTGAAAATGAATTCTAAAAACCTTCAATATTTATTCTACAGTGTTGTTGCTCTTAAGTTTCATCAAGTAGGTTCAGACTCATAGTGATCCTTTACAGGGTTTCCAGTGGCTGGTGAATCTGAGCTGCTGAACTTGTGGTTAGCAGTCCAGTGTTTAACCTACCGTGTCAAACCAGATTCCTATAATAGAAGATCACTATTCATTATTAAAGAAAAATTGTCATGGATTTACCAGTTTCAATAGTAAATTTCATGAATGTGTATTTGCTATTTGGAGTCCTGGTGTAGTGCTGTGGGTTAATGCACTAGATTGCAAAATCAGTTTGAACTGCAATGTCAGTAGTTCAAACTCACTAGCTGATCCTCAGAAACCCTATACAGGGTTGCTACGGGTTGGAACCGACTTGACGGCACTTAACAACAACAACAATAACACCATTTGTTATTTAAATAAAAATTGTTTTGCTTTTCTGTTATCTGTTTTTGAAATTCCAAATTTACAGAGAAACTATATCATTTCTATATTTTCTTCTTAGTTCAACTACAAAACCTAATTCTTTAAGATAAAAAAAAAAACTACGCATAAATAAATCACTTATTTGAACTTTTCAACAGTATAACTAAATAGAGATATTATTAGTTGTTTCTTAATTTCAAAAAAAAGTTTTGAGAGCATTTTAAGTATTGTAAGTTTTCAAAGATATACTAGAGACATTTCTAAATTTGAAACATGTTCAATATTTAGACAATGAATCTAAAGAATCTAATAACAGAAAATGCTTTATACTGATATGACATAAATTTTGTACAAATATATCAGTATTTAAAATTGGTAACATTATTATTGAATGGTTTTAAATCAGAAAAGGTATGTATTATGTTTGTATCCTTTTATCATATTTATTCAATCTGTACACTGATCAAATAATCTGAGAAACTGGATTATATAAAGAAGAACATGACATCAAGTTAGAGGAAGACTCATAAACAACCTGCAATATGGAGGTGACACAACCTTGTTTGCTATAAGGGAAGAGAACTTGAAATACTTACTAATGAATATCAAAGACAACAGCCTTCAGTATGAATTGCATCTCAATGTAAAGTAAACAATATCCTCACAACTGGACCAGTACATAACATCATTATAAATGGAGAAAAGATTGAAGTTGTCAAAGACTTCATTTTGCTTTGATCCATAATCAAAGCTCATGGGAGTTGCAGTCAAGAAATCAAACAATGTTTTGCATTAGGCTAATCTACTGCATAAGACCTCTTTAAAGTGTTCAAGAGCCAAGATATCACTTTGAAGACTAAGGTGCACCTGACCCAAGCCAATGTATTTTCAGTAGCCTCATATCCATATGAAAGTTGGACAAAGAATAATAATGACCAGTGAATAACTGATGCCTTTGAATTATGGTGTTGGCAAAGAACATTGAAAATACTATGGACAGCCAGAAAAACAAGTTAATCTGTCGTGGAAGAAGTACAGGCAGAATGCTCTGCAGAAGCAAGGATGGCAAGACTTTGTCTTTCATACTTTCACTATATTATCAGTAGGGACCAGTCCCTGGAGAAGGACATCATACTTGAAAAACTGGAAGGTCAGTGAAAAAGAAAAAGACTCCCAATTATACAGATATTGATATAGTGACAGCAACAGTGAATCAAAACATAACAATTCAGAGGATGGCAAGGACCAGTGTTTTGCTGTTGTGTAGCTCACCAGCTGCTCCTCGGAAACCCTATACAGGGTCGCAATGGGTCAAAACTGACTTGATACCATTAATAACAACAACATAGGGTTGCTATGAGTTGGATGTGCTTCAATGGTACCTAACAACAACTATCCTTATTATACTATCCCAAAACCAAAACCTACTGCCATAAAGTTGATTCCGATCCATAGCAACTCTGTATATTGCTATGAGGCTGTAAATCTTTATGGCAACAAAAAGCCTCAACTTTCTCCTGCAGAAAGGCTGGTGGGTTTGAACTGCCCACCTTGTGGTTGGTATTCCAAGACTTATCCTACAGTGCCATCAGGACGACTACATATAAATTCAAATAATAATGAGCTTTCCTCCACTTTTAAGAGTTTCTATCATTTCCTAAGTTATAAATTGTCATTAAAAACTCATTCAAACAAAAAGTATAAGTAGTATTCAAAATATTCTCATCATTAGCAATAAAGTGAAAATTTATTTCAGTTGTAGTTGCACTGCATTTCCAACTTCTATGGAAAATATATTTAGACATTAACACTAAGCCAGATGATCTAAATCTTTAAATAAGACAAAAATTCCTTTGCAGAAAATATATTCCCATTATATTTACAAAAGTGTTCTGAATAATATAGTCTATAAATGTCAGAACTCCTTCTACTCAAAATAGCCTTGGCTAAAGGAAAAATTTTGGTATAAAAAGAAAGGCTAACATTGATTGTCATGTCTTTTACTTTCCTGTTTTGATAGTTAACTCAGTTACCATAGCAGAATTCTTTTCTTTTTTATTTCTACCATTAAAATAAACAAACAAACAAAAACTACTAATATTCTAAGATCAGAAGCCAACAGAGTAACATTGTGACTGGAGGCCTCGTGGTATCTAGCATGAAACTGATCCTTGTATTGAACTTGACTCCTCCCTTATACTATCCTGTTCTGCATTAACAGACAGACAGAAAATACTACTGGAAAAAAAAAAAGAAAAAGAAAAACTAATAATAAGACTGGAAGACGATCACTCTAGATGTAAACAATCCTAAGTAAATCATTACTATTTATATGAAACTTATACAATACCATTTCTTCAAAAGTTTCCAGGAAAAAGCAAATCACAAAATTAAGTAACTATGAGAAAAAGTCATAAAATATTAGCCATTTCATTTGTAGGTCTTCATAATTTCAATGCATACTTTTTACTAGTAAAATTTGCCTGAATGTCCTCCGGACACTTAAAAAGAAGAAGAACAACAAAAAACAAACTAAAACTTTGTTGATAAATAATTAATGAATTTAAGTCCTAATATTATGACATTTTCTATTTAAACACATTCGGGATTATGATAAGCAATAATTCAAAATCTTTAGATGAAAATGTAATTCTACTTAATATGTTTGGTGTTCCTGCTGTATCTTTGATATCTTCCTAATATTAAATCTTTGCTATTCTATTTATAGAATTTTGAAAGAGCAATAGATCGCAATATATTATAGCCTGCAAAATGCAGTTTCCCTCTTTTCAAACTATCTCATGTTTTAAGACCAATAAATTATATGGTGATATATAGGCTACATAATCAATGAAGTTTTAGAATGAAAAACAATAGTAATTATCTTTGCAAAAATCAATCCAAGGAAAGAAATACCTGGTTTGGCTACCCTTCTAAAACTGAAATTTTAACTTTTTAAATAATTATGGTTTATAATCACATTCTTTTTTTCTTTTTGAAATATTAATCAAGCAACTGGTTACTCACTTGCCTTAATTCCTTAGAATGCTGGGAACATAATTGTAAAATCTTAAGGAAAAAAGAATCAAAACTTTAACTTTTCCTTTTACTGATGTTCTGTGTATATTTTTTCCAAGAAAATTCAAACCAGAAAGACAAAGGACATTAGTGAAAACCTAATACCATTTGACCTTGTCACATTAGCCCTGGGCATAAAAAAGATATAAATTTCAAAGAAGACAAAAAGCAAAAGATTTATACAATGAGCAGCCAATGGGTAATAGTTTCCACTTTCTGCTCCTGTTTAGAGTCACACTGGAAGCAAAAAGGCTATGAAGCTGGAGACTCTTCTAGTTAGAACATCATTGAGTCAAACTTAAAACAGTCACATGTTCTAAAGAAAATTAAAACAAGAGTTAGGATGAAGCAAGTGTTTCAAATAATATGTACTAAATATCATTCTTTAGATATATTTCATTTATTGGAAGAAAAAAGCACACAAACACAATGTCTTCATGGTGATGAAAATATTATCAAAAATTAAAAGAAAAATGTTTGCAATTTAAAAGCCATACCAGACACTGCAAATCAAAATATTACTTTGAAAGAATTCTTGTTAGTTTTACAACATATTGTTGTTGTTGTTGTTGTTGTTGTTAAGGGCCATCAAGTGAGTTACAATTCATAGGGCCACTATGACTTTATAGTTTTTCCAAGCAGCTGTTGGTGGGTTTGAACTACTTTGTGGTTAGCAGTCCTGTACTTATTCTATGCTGGTGGTGGGGTGGTGTGCCGTGGAGTCGGTTCCAACTCATAGTGACCCTGCATTGGATTTCTGAGCTGTAAATCTTTATGGGAGCAGAAAGCCTTATCTTTCTCCCATGGAGCAAATGGTAGTTTCCAGCTGCCTATAGCACTACTCTATAAAGTCACATATGTTTTCTTTTTGGATCAACATGAAAATCCCATAAAGTCTGTTGTTCTTGTTGTGGGGTGCCTTAGAGTACAACAGAACAAAACACTGTCTGGTCCTATACCAACTTCACAATCATTCCTACGTTTGAGCTCATTGTTGGAGCCACTTTGTCCATTCATCTTATAAAACAAAAATTGAGAATGTTAGGACTCAGAAAGCGAGACTAGACTGACTTGTTCAACATCAACTGACCTAAAACTCAAACCTAATCTGCTGTTTTTGTTTTCATCAAAGCTCAGATATTTGTACAAGTAAAATGCCAATGTACAAGTAAAACCATAATGCAAGATTAATAAACTGTATTGTTAATGGCATTAAGCTTGTTAAGAAAAATTCTGATTGAAGATTTTCTCAAACTATGACTCTTAAGAAATATGTAATTACTCTATATGTCCATTTCTATCACATATCAGTGATTCCCTCAGGCCTTCTCCCTTTATGCACTCAAAAATAAGAGATTGCATGTTACAAAGAGCTTTGAAAAACCCAGAAAATTATATATTCAGATGGGTTGTTGTTCTTGTTCAGTGCAGTTTAGTTGGTTCCAACTCATAGCAACCCTGTGCAGGGTTTCCAAGAATCATTGGGGAGTTTGAACTGATTTTGTGGTTCCCAGTCCAGTGTTGATCCTATAGTGCCTCACCAGAGTATTATTTAAATACTCAAAATTTATAGTGGTGGTGTGCCATGGAGTCGGTTCCAACTCACAGTGATCCTGTACAGGGTTTCCAAGGCTGTGAATCTTTACCGGAGCAGAAAGCCTCATCTTTATCCTCCAGAGCCGCTAGTAGTTTCAAACTGCTGACCTTGAGATTAGCAGCACACTCGTAACTGCTACTCTATCAGTAAATACTATACAATTATTTCACTTCTTTTTTGTGCAGAAAAGCTTAAAAGATAAAATTCTTACATTGCTGAGTTCTATAAGGGTTTGTTGTTGTTTTTAAGTGCCATCAAGTCAGTTCTGACTCACAGCAATCCTGATAGGGTTCCAAGGAGCAGCTAGTGAGCACTGACCTTATGGTTCAAACCAATCTTACAGTCCAGGGCTTTGTGCTGCCGTGCCATACCAGAACTCCAGAGCTCCTCTAAGAGCCCTCTAAAATGGTGCAGCACCAAATACCTCAGTGTTAAATGTTATAAAGCAAAGCAAATATACATTAAGAATTATTTGGATTCAGTATTCCAATTACTGCTATCAATTCTGAAATAATTTTTATACTTGAGTTTATACAATTCCTTGTTATGTTAGACTGGTATTAGCAATAAGACATACCAGATAAATAGAATTCATAAATATTAAGTTTTAGAACTTGCAGTTGCTATTGTTAAATGTTGTTGAGTCCCTAATAATGACCCTGTATAGGGAAATCCTATACAGGGTTGCTGTGGATCAGAATTGACTCAAAGGTACTTAACAACAACAACAACAGGGTTTCTGAAGATCGGCTTGTGGGTTTGGATCACAGACAGTGTGGTTAACAGTTCGATGTTTATCCTACAGTGCTACACCAGGTCCTCAGTTTTAGAAGTAGAATGTTTTCTAAATTATTTAAATTGTCCACAGAAAATAGAGACATTGCTTTTCAAAAAAAAAAAAAAAAAAAAAGTCCTTGTTTTACAATAAGCACTGGACTGTGAACCACAAGGTCTGTAGTTCAAGCCCACCAGCCGCTCCCCAGGTGAAAGATGAGGCGTTCTCTTCTCCCACAAAGCTCACTAGAGCTTCAGAAATCCTGTAAGTGGTCACTATGAGTATGAACCGACTTGATGGAACTTCTAAACAACAACATGTATAATAAATGTGGTATATTCAAGTTAATCAAGTTTAACTGTTATGGTTGAAAAGCTATTTCTCTAGCACAAATTAGGTAAGTCAGTTACTGAGTGATTTACTATATATGCTCAAATTGTAGGTGAGGAGTTTACTTTGAATTTTGTTTCCTGACTGGGAAATATTCTGAAAAGAGCCAATGGATCAGTGCATGGTCCAAATTACTTAAACGTTGTTATGTGATGGAGGTGGCTCTGGGAATAAATGTCCTTTTTAAAGTACACATTAACTTTCAAATATTTGATTTAAACAATTTAAGGGAATTTTTGAACACAGATTCAATTATCTATTTTTCAAAGTTTACTATGTGGAAGTTAAATTATGTGGGGTATGCATGTTCAAAGGATGGACATGACTATAGCATGCATTGTTTTATATATTTTTAGATTTTATGTATTTTTAGAATAAATGCATATACACTAAAATCTGGTGTTCTTGTTCACTTATTTTTTAAAAAAATTATAGAACTCAAACAAGTAATTTTTTATTAAAGGTGGTTCCTTTTCCCTACTCCATGTGCCTTTGATGAATAAATTAATCATATTAGAATGAATAGGTCTCAATGAAATATTAAGCAGAGGCAGACACACACATATTGTGTCCCTGTTTTGGTTTTAGACAGTTATTTTCTGCAACGATCCAGATGTTTGGTGGTCTCAAATAGATCTTCTGTGGCAGGTACCCATTTCAATTTAATGTTAAGGCATTTTTTTCTAAGTGTTACTTTATATCCTCAGGGAAATCAAATTTAAATCAATCTTAACAGTTACAAAAAGACATGCAAGTTGAGAGCAGCTTTAAAATCGGTCTTCCAGGACTTAATAAGTACCATTTGAGAGAATGAGACATCCTTCTGAATTAAATTAACTACCTCCTGTATTTTCTGAGGACTATATTCTTTACAAATATAAACAAACCTAACCTGAGAGTTCTCTACAAGTGCATCTTTGAGAAGAAACAAAATGAGAATCAACTGACAACTGATTGAATATTCTACTAATATTTTAGGATACGTCAAACATTAAGTTTTAGAATTCTTTTATTTATTGTGATGAATTTTCACTGGTAAAATCCAGCAGCATTTCTGGTTGTTTCTGAGCGTCACATAATAGTTTTATGCTATTATTCACTGTATCTATTGTTTAAGCAAAGTATATTTTTACCTGTTTTGAGAGAGAGTAAGGTTTTGTAGTAAAGGCAGCCAATATGAAGAAAATGTTTCCACAGTTGAAATGCTGTTATCATCCAATTGCAAATCTCTTAGTAGAACGTGATTCTCCAATGATGGAAGCTACATTCAAATTTACTCCATTAGTTATATTAAACAAAATATTTTATCACTGATAGAATTTTAAAAATATAAACCTACCAAAACAGACAATAGATATCTTATGGTAAGCTGTATATCATAAAACAAAGTATAATGTAATTAGACTTTTTTATGAATTAAATTTCTAATAATTAACTTCGTAATGTTTTAATTAGCTCTTTTCTCTTTTATAAAAGCTATTCATGAAGAATAGTAATCAGAATTTCTTAAAAGTTAAATTTAGTTCCACTAAAGTACTGAAATATAACTAAAAAGTCATGATTTTTTATTTACTAGTATTATGAAAATGCTAATGGATAAATTAGATTCATTAATAAGACATTGTTGAACTGTGTTGAATTTTTTTTTAACAGAGAAAAGTATGCAATAAAGTAAATTCAAAGTTAAATGCAGCTGGTGAATGGGAAAATAAAAGAAAAACTGAAAGTACTCAACATCACTTTTAATATGTGTGATCAATATTTTCACCAAATGAAAATTATTGCATTAATTACAGAAATCAATTATTCAAAGCAATCACCTCACTTAGATAATTTCCCTGTAACTTCAAAATCTGGAGTAATCCACAATTTGCAATGCCCTCAAGTTCAGTTAGATGATTATACGAGCAATCCAGGTAAATAATGGTGGGAGTATCACAAAGACCTTTTGTACTAATTAGCTGATTGTGGTCCAAAATTAATTGCTGAAGATTTTTCAAAGATTCTAAACCACCTGAAAGAAAAAAATTCAAGATTGCTTGTTTCATCCGTTCTTCCAGACTCTAAAACTGAGTTTTAATTGTGTCTCTCCTAAATTGTTACATTTATATATTTCCCATTATTTAAAACTATAAAGACTTAACCCACATTCCTGGTGAAATTTACCTCATGAAATGTGTTATTATTTCAGTTTGCATTTGTGGCATATATTTTTGAATGATATAATACTTTTACTTTCAAATGACAATAGAACACAGTGAGAGAGAAATGACTCTAAAAACAAAAATTTGCAACTCAACCTCAGGGTCTTTGGAGACTGAATGCCTTTGTTGCCCAAATTAGCTCTAAAATCAGTGTGATGTTACATAATGAATATTAGTGAAGATTTTTTAACTAAGGCTCAGTGGTAAGACAGAAAGTGAGGTTTTAAAAAAAAGCCATCAGAAGTTAGCATTGAAAATAGATGTTGATGGACTCTATAAAAGTTTATGGATGATAATCAGAATCTTGATTGTTTTTACACCATCTTTTCTCTACAGGTACTGTCCTATTGTATGAATGAAAAAAATGTGAGTGAATGAAAAGACGGTTTCAGGTCTAAAACAAGCACTGATAAGCAGAATATCTTCAATGAGGTTTGTACTCATGAAAGTCACTGAGGCTACATCTTGAAGAATCTAGCTTTATTCTGATTTTCTTATCAAACTCCCACAATTTTTTAAAATTAAAATTTCAAATTGCTGTTAAGTGCTGTCAAGTTGATTCCAACTCATAGCAACCCTGTATAGAGTTTCCAAGGAGCAGTTGATAGGTTAGAACCACCGACTTTTCAGTTAGCAAACCATTACGACACTCAAATAGATACGCATTATTTTACACACCTAAAGGTATTTGATAATAAATTGATATATTTCATTGTGAAAAGAAACAAAATTTAAAATATAGAATTTATCAATAATTTATTTCTGAAGCAATTTATAGCACTTAACCTAAGATTTATTCTTTTGATTACATATTATTCTTAATAAATGCAGAAAGTCGGCTTATACAATAGATGAAGAAATTTTGAAACCATCAAGTAACATTACCAAAACCTGACAGGAGAATCTAATTCTGAACTAGTTCTAGAATTCAGATAATATTATAATTAGAGTTATGAGCGTATTTTATGCAGACACATTTCAAGTAAATTGTATTTCAAAAATGTTGGATACTAAATAATTCAAGTTAAGTAAAGCAAAATAATGTTTAGATTACTTTCCTCATAAAAATGCTTGTATTTAGGTTTAGGAGATGGAAGCACTGCTTTCAAAGTATACAGACCTAGATGGAGGATAATAATAGTTGAGAAAAAATAGTTTCACATTTTGACATTTTTGTTTAATAAAGGCTTCTATGATTTTGCAGCAATACTTTTTTACGTACCCTCATATATATGTTGTTGTTAAGTGCCATCGAATTGGTTCTGACTCATAGCAACTCTGTATAGTAGGGGTTGGGTACTTTTTTTCTGACAAAATTTATAAAATCATTGGCAGGCCATACAAAATTATCAACTTAAAAAGTAGCCTGCTATATTTGGTCAAACTCACCCCTAATGTGATGGCTGGAACTGCAGTTGACTTGTCAAGACCAGACCAAATGGTTTTGCAGGCCTTATATGGCCCACAGGCTGGACGTTCCCTACCCCTGATGTATAGGGTTTCCAAGGAGCAGCTGGTGGCCTTGAACTGCTGACCCAGTGGTTCAAAGTCTAGTGATTACACATCTCCAAACCAGGAATCCTGAATATGAGGAGGTTTGAAAAAGCTTATGGAAAAATTAAAAGATAATGATTTTTTTCCCCCCACAAACTTTCTGAATCCCCTTGTTTGCATGTGTGCATGAATGCACGCACACATATAGGGGCCGTCCCTTGGTTTTGAACACTCTGATTTACAAATGAGTTGCCATCTGTGTTTCCTTGAACACAAACCTGGAGACTATACACAGGAAGGGGCCGAGTTGCATTTCCTCTCATTCCTCATTCATTCCTTGTCCTGTAGTGGCCAGCCCACACTCACCCAGCCCTGGACCCAGTAGAGTATGACTTGAACCAAACCCAGAAAGTTATGGTGTTGCCTGGAGGGTGCATTGCAGGTAGCAGAGAAAATGCAGGCTCCAATATGGTCAGGAGGCATAGGCACAGTCCCAGATTCACTCTGTATCTATTGGGGCAGTTCATGCTTTGGCATTATTTGCAGTAGAACATAGTGTGGAAAGTATGGCATGGCAACCTGTCTCCCAGACAAACCTCGTATGTCCCCAGCTTTGTCTCAGTCTTATCTTGGTCAAATATCATGTGGCCGGAGCCAGGTGTCATGCTCCCAGTGATGACAGGTGTCAAAAGAACAAGACACTAGCTACCGCTACCAGAGGTAGGCAAAAAGCTCAACATAACTGACCACCAGCCACCTGGGACTGTGTTCTCACCGATTACACAGCAAACATACAATAGTTCATAATAACAAATGGGTGCTATGGTAAACACATCAAAATGCTGCTATCATTAGTACTACATTAAAGATGTTTGAGTGTATCTAGAAATGGTTCTTTAATTTTTATGCATAGAAAGCCACACTATATACTATGACAAGCATTAGACTTAACATATGAAATAAACTAACTCTTCTCACTTAATGTGCAAATTTGCCTTACACAGAATTAGGAACTACATTTGTTAGTAATCCAGGACTACCTATATTTGAAAAAAAAAAAAAAAAATGCAAGTTATACAGCAAGTATTAAAGAAAACAGTTATTCTTTCTCCACCCTTGACCAATAAGCAAAAAGTGAGTGTTGAACAAAAATACTGAAAAACCTGATGATGTTACCCATGGTTTTACCAGTTCTTACGATGATTCTGACCCATGAGGGCCCCCTATTTGTCAAAGTAGAACTGTGCGCCATAGAGCGTCCAACAGCTGATTTTTTAAAGTACATTGCTAGGCCTTCCTTCCAAAACACCTCTGGGTGGAGTCAAACATTTTGGTTAGCAGCCAAGCAGGCTAATCATTTGCACCATAAAGGTTTATTATAGCCAAAGTAGAAGAATACTGTTCTGGTGTGATGCTGTAGAATAAGCAGTGGACTACTAACCATAAGATCAGCAGTTCAAACCCACCAGCCACTCCTCAGAAACCCTATACAGTATCTCTATGAGTCAGAACTGATTAAATGGCACTTAACAACGACAACAGCAAAACGGTGTACATAGTCTGGAAGATATATTTCAAATTTTAAGATGAAACATTTAAAGGAAATTCAGAAAAATAAAAAAGGAGATTTGGTAAGGTATCTAAAACAATGCCCAAAGTGTAAGTAAGGGGTGTATGAATTTCAAAAAAGAAAAGCTGTTTTTAAACAAATTTTGATTACATAATTTATTAGCCAAGGGAAAGAGCTGTTGTTAAGTTTCCTTGAGTGGGTTCTGACTCATAGCAAG
>NW_006408735.1:4130167-4142086 GCF_000296735.1 Chrysochloris asiatica
TGTTGAATGTGAAACTGATGATGTGCCCTGTAAACTTTCACTCAATCCACAATAAAAACCTTAAATTAAAAAAAAAGAAAAAAAAATGCTTTGAGTTAAAGAAGACCATATTAAAGAAACTAAATAAAAGAGTCCAAAGACATTAAAACAGCAAAACTAGGTACACAAATGATCTCTTCAGTAGATTAGGAACAACATTGTACAGAATAGAGAGGATAAAATTGAATGAGCCTCAATGAGGAGATCATCCATCAAGTTTAAAAAGTAAAGCAGAAGGAAAAAAGACATAGATTAAATCACTTAACAAATAATAATCAACATGAAAGGCAGATAAAGAAATCCAAAGTACGAATCACCAATGACTGAAAAGTAGAACCAAACCTAAAAAGTTTTCAAATACAAACCAACTTTTTGAGAAATTAATAATAACCTAATTACTAATTTGAATATGACATCATGTTCCAATAAAAACTTATTAAATTGACTGACAATGTGATTTTTTATTTGTTTGTTTAGTTTCCAATGAAGAAAGGAAAATATTATTCAGTTATCTAGAAAGATAACACGTGGACAGAAAAATCAAATTGTTTTTAGGTGCTTTCTAATAGTGACCTTATGTATAACAGAAAAAAACATCCTTGGTCCTGTACCATCATCACAATCATTGCTAAATTTGAATCCATTGTTTAAGCCAATGTGTTAAGTTTTCTCATCTAGTGTTTTCCAATGCAATGCACAACACCATATATGCAACAGTATAATTTATCCATTGTAACAAATGAAAGAAAAGGTCATTTAGAATTAGAATGAACAGCTACAATCTTATTCAAATATGAATGCAGCTGACAAGCATTTGCAAATATAAAATAATTCAGGGAATCCATTATTCCATCTTTGACAACAAGATTTTTCCACATACTTATTCACTCTGTATATTAAGCAAAGAAACCAAGAAGCCAGACTATATAAAGAAGACTATGGCATCAAGATTGGAGGCAGACTCATTAACAACCTGTGATATGCAAATGTTGCGTACTGAAAGCAAAGAGGACTTGAAGAACTTACATATGAAAATAAAAAACTAGAGCTTGAAATGTGGGTTACACCTCAACATAAAGAAAACAAAAATCCTCACAATAGGATGAATTCATAGCATCATGATAAACAGAGAATTGAAGTTATGGGGATTTCATTTTACTTGGAGCCACAATCAATGTCCACAAAAGCAGCAGTCAAGATATCTAAAGACATTGCATTTGGTAAATCTGCTACCAAAAAACCTTCTTTCTAAAGACATAAAAAGCAAAGCTGTCACTTTGAAGAGTAAGGTATGCCTGACCCAGTCCATGGTTTTTCAATGATCTCCTATACATGCAAAAGACAGACGAGCAATTGATGTCTTTGAATTACGGTGCTGGCTAAGAATGATAAACATACCATGTCCTGTCTAAAGAATGAACAGATCTGTCTGTAAAGAAGTATAGCCAGAAGGATCCTTGGGAAAAAAGGATGGACATGGTATCTTTGGACATGTTATCAGGTGGGACAGTCCCTAGAGAAAGAAAGACATCATGCTTGGAAAAGTAGAGGGTCAGCAAAAAAGAGGACGATCTTCAACAAGATGGATTGACAGAGTACATATAGTAAGGAATTCAAACATAGCAATGATTATGAGGATGGCACAGAACTGGGCTGCTTTGTTCTGTTATACATAGTCACTATGACTTGATGACACCTAACAACAATAACAATGAACTAAATAATCCAGACAAGGAAGAGATGAAAACAGAGACTGTTCCAGAAAGAACTGGTGGTGACCAGTTTTCACTTAACTCTAACGCTGCTATGGGACATATGGATAGAATAAGTAAAAGTCATACATTCTGATATGGATAATAACAAAAATTGAAAGGGGAAAAGATGATCAAAGGAAGTATAAATATTTTAATTTACTGTATTTCCTAAAGAGGAGTTAGTAGTTAGAATCTGAAATAGATTACCTAAAAGAAAATGTCTTAAATTGCTAAACAAAAAAACAGATCTTAAGTGGCAAAACTCAGGTGCAAGAAAATATAAATATGATGAATATATCATCTTTTTTGTTTTAATGTTTTACTGTGAATTATGTGATAGTTACATGGGAGAACATTAGCTTTACATTCATCCTGGTGTATATCATTTTATTGCCATGGTTACAATAATAAATATGATGATTATATCATCTTTAAATAAGGAAATCAATAGTCTAAATTTTTTTAAATGAGAACACTTTTATCATTTCCCTTCTCCATTGTTCAGTAAGCTTTCATAAAATTTTCAATGCTATGCCACCATCTTAGTAAACTGTAAGAAAATTTCAAATGAATTCTTCCAATCAATAATTCACATGTTGATTATTTTTATATAGGGAAAGTAGGTATCACTAACTGACTCATTTTTGTTGTTAAGTGCCGTCAAGTCGGTTCCAACTCATAGCAACCCTGTATAGGGTTTCTGAGGAGCAGCTGGAGAGCTTGCACCACTGACATCGTGGTTCAAACTGACCAAGCAGTCCAGCACATTAACCCATAGCACCAACTCATTATAAATTATGTTCATTTCAAATAATTATTTTTATTAATTTGCTTTCTTATTATATGTCTCCTTCATAAATAAGGATATTTCGTTTTCTATTTTAGATTTGTTGTTCTTCAGATATTTTGGGATTTATACTTAGGTTTTTACTATGTTTAATACAATTTTATTTTCTCAAGAATAGTAATACTTCTACTTTGTTGAAATAATATACATACAGTACTTTATATGTGAACAGATATAAACCAGTTACATTCTTCACATTTCCACCACAAATATGAAAAGTCATTTTTCTAAAAATAGTGTTACATCATCAGAGACGAGCTCTATCCCCAGAACTGTGTTTGGTACTGTGGAAGATAGAAAAATGGCAGGAGACAGGATTCGAGCTTTCAGGTATCCTTCATGGGATTAAACCCACCTTGGAAAAACAAAATGACTAACATGTGAAACATTAACAATTTTTCTTAGGTGACTAAAGTAAATTCTAAAACAACAGTATTTTCCATCTCATCACAAGCATCCGAAAGCTGGACAATGAATAAAGGAAACTGGAGAAGAAAAGATACCTTTGAATTATAGTGTTGACAACGAATACCATGGAATGTCAAAAGGATGAACAAATCTGTCCTGTTTAAGTAATATAGCCAAAATGCTCCTTAGATGCTAAGAAGGTGAGACTTCATCTCACATAGTTTAGACATGCTATCAGGAGGGAACAATCCCTAGAAAAGTACATCATGCTTGGTAAAGTAGAGGGTCAGTGGAAAAGAGGAAGACCCTCATCATGATGGGTTGGTACAGTGACAGCAACAATGGGCTCAAACACAGCATCGATTGTGTGAATGGTGCTGGCCTGGGCAGTGTTTCATTCTACTGTGCCAAAGGGTCACTATAAATTGGAATCAATTTGACAGCATCTAACAATATATTTTTTTTAATGTGGAAAATTCATCAATATTTGTTATATTTGTATGAGACAATTATATAGTATTGCTTTTAATTTATACATCTTACATTATAATTGTTAGACAACAATGCATTAGTATTAATGGTATAAATTTAAACCTCCTTGTCGATGTAAATATAGAATTATATTTCCAGAAATTTCTGGTCAGATAGCCTGATCTTCCTTACCTCTGAAAATAACTAAAATTAGTGGGTATACATTTTTTTAAAAAATCTTTCTAAGCAAGCTGTTAACAAAGTAAAAAATTCACAGTCTGAAATATAAATAATTAAGACACGCTAAAACAATAACAAGAGGAGAGGTAAGAAGAGAAGTCAAGAGAGTTTTCAACATGAAGAAATGTGTTAAGCCTGATGAACGAGCATCAGTTTCTAAAACCTTACCGGGTAAGGAGATGAAACCCTAAGGGTCACCTAAGGTGAAATGGGCAAGTGTAACAGAAAATGGCACATAAAACTGTAAGCCAAATTAGCCATATCCAATTAGAGAATAGAAAAGCAAACTGCCTGTCTTAAATGTCATTACTCAGTACAGAGGGGGAAAAATCCACCATGCAAAATAATATGCAAAAGCTGTCTTTCCCATAGATGGGTCTGCCGCTCAACTTCATTTAAACAGTGGTCTGAAAACACCTAACAAAAATTTAGTGTGAATGATTATAGATCCTTTGTATTACAAGGCATCTAAGAAAAATTCTGTAAAGTATAAATTTTCATCCCAGATATGAGAATAGAAACAAAGTTTACATTCCATGAAAAATGAATAGTTGGTGGCCCACAAGAAAAGTCCCACAAAATACACAATTTAGTGAAATGCTCTAAGTGAGAATTAGCAGAAACAAACCAACCAAGAAAAAGCCAGCAGAATCACACTTACGTGGAAACTAGCATAATTGAAATTAAAAACGTAGTAGTCTAGATTAACTGCAGGTAAGAATCTGTCAGTTAGAATATAAATAATTTATCTAGAGACAGCATAGAGAAAGGGAGATAGAGCTAACATATAGGAAATGCAGAAACTAGTGTCAGAAGGTCTAAATATCTAGTGTTCCAAAAAGTGAAAACAAAATAAGGAGGAAAAAATATTTGAAAGAGATAATGACTGACAAACATCCAAATACTTTTAAAAGACAAAAATAAATAAAAGTAAACTACATATTCATGAGCTACAACAAAACCCAAGCAATATGACCTAAAAAGAAGCCCATACCTAGGCACAGCAGAGTACAAGTGCATTAACAACAAGGCAATGATAACTTTACAAGAGAGAAAAGACTCACAAAGGTCCAAAAATTTCACTAACAGAGTGAAACATATAATGGAATGATACTGCAAAATTATCAAAACAAAACAAAAAAAGCTTCAACTTAGAAAAATACACGTAGTTAAACTGTGACTCATGTATATTGGCTAAATAAAGATATTTACAAACCAAAAAGCCTGATAAAGTTTTCTAACCGTATCTCATCAGAGAAAATTCTAAAGATTCATAGCAGGGGAATGGAAAGTGGTCCAAGATCTTAAATGTAAAAATAAATAAAAGGTAAGAAAAATAATAATATCAGTATAATAAAACTTTGTATAAAATAGCAATACCTTGGTTGCAGAGTTGAATAAAAATATATCTAAAAGCCTAAATAACAAACACATAAAGCAGTGCAGATGTGTTTAAAATATCCTTAATTTGATATAAAGAATATACTTTATAATTTCTTGGTAACCACTAAATCAGAATAAAATGTATAGTTTCCAAGGGAAGTGAGAATTAAAGAGAAAACAGGAAGGGGAAAAAGCACTCGAAGGAAGATAAGAAAAAAGAGAGCAATAAAGCAAAATGTAATACAGGTTTTCTGCTTCCAATAATAATAAACTAGGTCACGAAAAACAATTCTACTGTGGAGAACTAGGAAAAAAATGTAAATAGGTATGTGCTTAAGGCACTAATAAGTGTAAAAGATAGTGAAGAAAAAAGATCCTGAAGAAGTGAGATGAACAACAAGGCAATGATAACTTTACAAGAGAGAAAAGATTTTTACTATCATGACAGTTTACAGGGCAAGGGAATAAGAATTTGGATTCTAGACTCTGCCACTGAGTCAGATGTCTAATGCTTCCCACCCTACTTTTCATTGAGAAAGCAAAGTGCCACACATTAAAAGCTGTAGATGTTGCTGCTAAGAGTAGGGCAATCCAAATATAGAATGGCTTCTGAGGCTCAGTTTAAAAAAAATCAGACTACTAATACATCAACAATTACACTTAGAATCGTACTTACAAAGAGATGAAAGTCTATAAACAAATGCCAGCCTAGATAAAAGAATAACAAAAATAACAAATTTTCATGTTACATAAAAACATAAAATGAAAATAGCAAAAAGAAAGATAAAGTTATATCATATAAACATTAAACCAGGGGTAATGAAAGTGGTCCAGAGATGGGTTTAAAGTTTCCCTAAGATCAAAACTATGCTCATAATATTTCTGGGACAGTATTTGCTTTTTTCTCTCTCATTTATTCAAGACTATATAGTGGACTTTCCCAGAGGCTACATGACATGTGATATTGTAGCAAATTGAACGCAGAAGTAAATATGGTAATTCAGCTGTCCTCTGTTAAGCCAAACACTAAAGGATTTGCAAATATCTTGAACACTGCCCTACTCTCAATCTACATTTGTTTAAATATAGTTATTTATAAGCAGCTGTAAATGTGAAGGCTTCCTTATTTTAAGTTCTAAGTAACAAATACAAATAAAAATTTCCTCAACACATAACTACCCTAAAAGAAAAAATACAATGGCTCCATTGGGTTTCCAAAGCTGTAATCTTTACAGAAGCAGAGTGTCAAGAGTCACACTATCTGTGTGAATACATGCAACTTACTGAACTTCTTTGATTCTTAGTTCCTATACTTTCGGCATGAGGGTGATTTTCACATTGTTGGAAGGATTAATAAATAATATTTCAAATCACTTTGTGTAGTAATTTCACATGGTAGAAACTAAAAATGGTAATTACTATTATTTAATCACAATTATTCTCATTAAAACACAAATTAATACTTTGGTAACCAAATAAGGCTACAGAGAGAAAGCAGATGGTTTAACTACACCTGGAAAAAGAAACTGGATATTAAGACACATTCAGAAAAGCCTGCAAACAAATAATTAGACAGTACTTTGATCTTGTCAAGGCATTTGGATCAAAAGGGGGGAACTAGATGAGAAGGAAATTAGAGTTAGTTGCCACTCTTCCTCTTTTTTCTTATATAAATCCACTGTTGTCAAATAAGGTTGAAAATTCAGCAACATACACTTACAGCCAACCTTACCTAAGTATACACTTACTTTCTCAACACCTATGTTTCCCAGACAGAGCATTTGATTTATCCTCCACTTCCCAAGCCAAAACAAAACCAAACAACAGTGACAAAAACACCCAAGAGCCTCTTTAAAAAGTTTTAAACACAATATGAATATGTGTAAGTATTTATGAGTTTACTGCTTCATATATTTTTTAAAGCTTACTAGGACCCACAACAGAAAACTTGACTATGTTTATTCTCAAAGGGACCTTGCCCGTGGCAAAATTTGCATTTGGCTATCCATGCTAGAAATATCTATTTCAAAGAATTCCTCTCAAAGAAATGAGCCACTGGCCTGATGAAACATTCCTGCCATGGGGAGCCTGAGTGGGGGGCTAGGGGAGGGGGAGTAGGGAGAAGGGGGTGCCCATGATGACTCTATAAGGAACAGCAAAACTAAAGCTTTTCAGTTAGGCTGGAGGTTTTCTCTATAATTTATTCGGTAAACTTCTACCTCCTTCAGTTGCTCATTTACTGCTGTCAGACAGTTTTTCTTCCACAGGTATAAAAAATATGCAGACACCCAGAGTTGCACTTGAGGTTTGTAATTTCAATGTAAAACTCCTTAAAGATCATATATATTGTATGGAAACAATCAGGAAACTTGGATTCTAGCCCCACCTCTCCCAGGAATTATATGTAAAACTCTGTGGGTCTGTTTTTTCTTTTGTAAATTGAGGAGCACAGCCTGGCAGATCTGTAAAACCCCTTTCAGTTTTACTCTAGGAATTACTTTGCGTTCCAAAGCTAAAAAGCTAGCACCATCTAGTGGACAACAAAAAATTTCCCTAAATAGGAAACGTCTACAAACTGAATTTCCAGCGCTTTATTTTTTTCAAATTAAAAGAACATTTAGAGGCAAACATTAATCCAAGTATATATATTTTTTCTGTGATCCAGATCATAATGTTGTTCCTGTTGTTGTTAAGTGCCATTGAGTCAATTCCAACCCATAGCGACCCTGTACAGGGATTCCAAGGAGCGCTGGTGAGCTTGAACCACAGACATTGCAGTTCAAAGGACTTTGCAGTCAACGCATTAGCCCACAGCGCCACACCAGATCATTATAGCCCAGCTTATATGAGAATGTTGAATTATTTCAATCAATATATTTCCTATTTGTAGTTTACTGTCAACTTTCTAGAAAGCAATACTGTCTGAAAATAAACCAGCAGGGGGGGAAATCCATTAGTGTTTCTATCTATAAAGTTTTTCTAGGTATGCATTATCTGAAATTTGTAAATCAACTAATTTACTTGTAGAAATAAACATTTTTCATATTAAAGTTTTCCTAAAAATATAGCAGAGGCAGAAATTTCATGACTGACAAAGTAAATAAGCTAAAAACAATTATTTGCTTTTACCTATTAATACTGTTTGTGTTCATTTTAACCTAACAGTCATTAAAATGAAATACTGCTATTTGCTCCAAATATTCTGTATGTGTGTGTTTCTCACTATTATATATGCTCAGCAGAGATCAAGATAATCATTTGTTTTTTTATAACCCAAGTTCCTGGAAAAGTGTTTGGTACAGAGTAAGTGCTCAATAAATTAATTGGTAAAACTCAAAATCATAACACTTGTAATAATGGAATGCTACACAGCGAGACAGTATTACTTTTAAGTATTATAGGCATATCTATGAGAGAAGCAGTATATTGTTGCTGCTGCTTTTGTTAAGGACTGTTGGGTTGGTTCTGACTCAGAGACCCTGAACAGGGTTTCCAATGAGTGTCTGGTGGGCTTGAACTGCCAGGCTTTTGGTTAGCAGCCCAGGGTTTATCCTACAATGCCACACCAGGACTCTTGAGAAGCTGTATAATAAGGTAATTATTGGCTTTATAACTAGACGGTGGCATCTCAAATTCTGGTTCTATCACTTTATAGCTATGTAATCACTGTAGGGTAAGTACTAGAGTACAAACCACAAGGTTGGCTGTTTAAATTCATCAATCACTCCTCAGAAACCTATACAGGGTAGCTATGAATCGGAACCACCTTGATGACACTTAACAACAAGAACACTACAACAGTACAAAAATCGTACAGTGACTGGTGAATTTGAACTGCCGACCTTGCAGTTCAAACAGACCTTGAGGTCCAATGCATTATTCCACAGCGCCACACCAGGTCCAAGAAAAACATACTGCTTCTTTAATACAAATACCGCTAATATTCCATATCTTGGCTTCTTAACTTGGAAATAGAAATGAATAGCACGAATGTGAAAAGCAAATTGGTTCATATGTATAAAGAACTTAAAAATAAATATCTAATGGTCAAAATTTTATTTACTATATGAATTATATTAAGCTATATTTTCTGCATGAATACCATTTTTTAAAAAAACTAACCTTTGTCATATAGCATAAACTATTTCAAAATTAATTTAGTTTCAAAATGTTTCTGTTAGAAAGTCAATAAATCAAACACCAAAATTGAAAGAAAGATGAAAACTAGACTAAAAATAACCTAATTTCATTTTTTGTTTTGTTTTTTTTTCCTTAGAAAAACAAAATCAAATTACTAACTCAAAATACTAAATAATTACGACAGATCAATTTTCTTAATACGCAATAGGGACACATCTATTAAAGAAATGTATCTCCACAGTTGGTATACAAAACAAAACTTCATCCATTTTATCTTAATTTTCTAATGGGAAAATACAGACAAAAGTATAAGCCTTAAACTCTAAACTATAACCCACTCAAAGTAAACTCATATATAAAGAGTAAAGAGTTATGCAACTTCAAGAAAAGAAAAATTTTTAATATTTTAAATAAATAAGTATAGTAGACTATCGAGTCTTTTTAAGGTATATCCATCTTTAAAATAATCCACCTAAAATCTATTTTAATGAACTTAAAATTAAAGCAATTATCTTCTCCACTCAAAATGTGCAAGACTAATTCCAGACAAGTAAAAATATTCTGTAATCAAAAAGTTTCTATCAAAAAATATAACCAATTGTAGATAATATATAAGTAGAATAGTATTCTTTCAATTACTACAATTTGTATGCAAGTATATATCTTAATATAGTAGTTTACATTTTTATCTATTCCAATATATATGGAGATAGAGATCATATTCTACAATGATCAAGAATATGAGTGGTATCTCGATATACAAGAAATTTTAGAATTTCTATTTTAAAGTATATTTAAGTTTAAAATTCATTTGTGATTAATATAAAATAATAATGAAACCCATCTATTTCCTTGACCACAGTGAGCAATGTTTAAATAGTAAAGACAATGATAACTTTATAACTTAAAATTTACAGAACTAAAATTTAAACTATTATTTTATTTTTAAAACTATCTCTTATTTGAAATCAGTCACGATATTTTATACTATGTATCTATTCCACAGTAACAGAAAGGATAATATTCAGCATAACTGATTTCCAAATGAATTGCCTTAAAGAGATTGAGACATTTATCATTCTCATTTACTTAAATGCAAGAAAATTGATCAAGTAAAAGTATGCATTAATATTTTCTAACAAAAATAATCATTAGAACTAACATTAGTGTTAATTACTACAATAACCATCGCTTAGTAAGAATTAGGAAAAAATTAAACTTGAAACTAGAAATATAAAATACTATAGTTTTGCTTCCAATTTTATTTCACATCTGTAAGAAATATTATAGCATGAAATGGTAAGCTATTAATGTATAAACACAAATCTATCTTTGTGCCCCTTCACAAGACTTCTTAGTATCAATATATCATTGAAACTGAAAATCTATGCTTTTCACTTAGCTTAACCAGAATCTCTGTAAGCAGTTCCCAAAGATGAAAAAGACTCCAACCGGTCTTCAGAAAATCCACTTTAGCATGTATGCGCTTCTCACACTCAATAAATACAGTGTTTTCATTGTATGCAACCGACAGCGGAGAATTTACCTTGCTTGCTCTGTACTACATAGAGATAGCATAGGTACATCAACTAATATTATGGCAGTTTTCACATAAATCTTCCAGCAATTTATCCCAGGAAATCCACTACCTATAAAAATTCCCAAATAGCAGCGTTGGAAATGAAGATGAAATGAATGGATGGTCAGGCCTTTCTTCTTACAAACAGCCTTTTTCTGTTTTTGTTTTTGCGTTACTTTTTGTTGTTGTTGTGTTTTAAATTTACTTTGGTGTGTGCCTATAAATAATAATATGTTATATCAATGCACCTTTGTGCCAAGACCAACAAAACTATTTCTGTATGTATTTTTAATTTTAAAAAGGTTTATACAAAGTAATAATATTTCCATATGTAAAAAATTGCATGGGTGGTCCCAATGTAGGCAACAGAGTCACATAGTCAAATAAAGAATATTTTACATTATGTTTTCCAAAGTAGGACTTGAAATGTTTGTGAAATAATGACTTGCTTTGGGAAAACAACTATGCAATTTCCGATCTCAAAAAATGATAAAAAATAAAAACTGAAAGGAGATAAAAACTATTGACTAAATCCAAATATTCATAAAGAGCACAAAGAGATGAAAATACCTGTAACTTAATAACCTATATACCTTTGTTGTTGTTGTTGTTGTTAGGTGCCATCGAGTCAGTACCAAACCATAGTGACCTTATGCACAGCAGAAAGAAACACTGCCAGGTGCTGGGCCAACCTCACTACTGTTGCCACACTTGAGTCCATCGATGCTGCCACTTGGCCAATCCATCTCATTGGGGGTCTTCCTCTTTTCCTCTGACCATCCAGCTAAATAAACATGATATCCTTCTCCAGTGACTGCTCTCTCCTGACAAGATGTCCGAAGTATGAGAGACGAAGTTTGGCCATCTTGGCCTCCAAGGAGCAATCTGGCTGCATTTCTTCCAAAACGAATCTGTTGGCTCTTTTGGCAGTCCATGGCACTTTCAATATTCTCCTCCAACATAATAATTCAAAAGCTTCAATTCTTCTAAGGTCTATCCAGCTTTCACATGCATATGAGGTTATTGAAAATACGATTGCTTGGGTCAAGTGCACCTTA
>NW_006408735.1:4144521-4154496 GCF_000296735.1 Chrysochloris asiatica
AAATATTTGGAAGTAGTTCGTAAGTCTTTCTTCCTTGTCTACCTTTGTCTGGAAGCTCATCCGAAACCTATCCACCATATGTGATCCTGCTGGTAGTTAAAATACCGGCGGCATAGCTTTCAGAATCACAGCAACTTACAAGCCACCACAGCATGACAAACTGACAAACCAGTGGTGGCTGTTTTTCACCCTATACCTTTAACATAACCTATATCCATAACAACAATGACTTTCTGCCTCAGGAACGAATCACAGCCTCAGAAACCTCATGAAAGGTTGCTGAGTCAGAACTGCCTCAATGACAGCTAACAACAACAACAGATACCCTTAAAAGTATAGGCTGTAATTACCCAGGAACAATATAATGCAGCCTGCATATGCAATTGTAAAAGAGAACATCCAATAAGAACTGAATATATAATTAGGGAAGTAGAGATGTATCTGCAGTGGCTTAATCCAGGTATTGCCAACAAAGCTTCCCCACAGAAAGAAAGAACATCATTCTAAGTAGGATGACAAACTGAAATTAAATGTATAAGCTAAACTAATAAAAACAAAGGTCTTTATAAAAGAAAAACATAGACATTTAGATTAAAAAAAATAAAAACCTAATGCATGCTGTAAAAAAATATATAGCTAAAATAGTGATTCAGAAAGGTAAAAAATTAAAGGCAAAACATAAATAAAAAGATGGTCCGCTAGGCAAATACAAACAAAAAGCATCAAGGTAGAATTAAAATGTATTTCAAAAGCATTAAAGAGACAAAAGGAATCTTGTAATATTACAAGTTTAAATTCTCAATAAATATCCAACAGTTAAAAAAATCTGTGAAACAAGTAGCATGGCAACAAAATTTATAAAGCAGAAAATGTTGTTGTTAAGTGCTATCGAGGTGGTTGCAACTCATAGTGACCCCATACAGGGTTTCCAAGGAGTGGCCGATGAGTTTGAACAGCCGAACTTGCGGTTCAAACCGACTTTATGGTCGAGTGCTTATCCTATAGTGCCACACCAGGACTCCAAAGCAGAAAATAAAGGATGTATAAAAAGAAACAGACTGATTAGTAACAATAAAACCATTTGAAAATAGCTCAAATCCTTCACTCCAAAGTACAAGTTAGATCAAGCAGACAAAGAAACACCAAAAACAAATTATAAGATAAATTTCATAGATTAAAAATTAATTCCATATCCCAATTTCAACACTCATCTGTCAGTTTGTCGTGCACCAAGTTTGTAATGACTTGTGTGCTGCTCTGGTTCTGGAAGATATTGCTGGTACTTTAAATACCAGCAAGGTCACCCACATGGACAGGTATCATCAGAGCTTCCAGACTGAAACCGAACTAGGAAGAAAGAGAGGTGGACTGATTCTGAATACCTAACCACTGAAAATGCTTTTATTATCAATGGAAACAAAAAGATAACTAATATAGTGCTGGAAGATGAGCCCTTCAGGTTGGAAGGCACTCAAAATATGACTGAGGAGGAGCAACCTCACCAAAGTAAATTTGACTTTAATGACATGAATGGAACAAACTTTGGGGGATTTTCATTTGCTAGTGTGGCACAATTCAAAGTGGGAAAAAAGAGTTACAAACATTTATTAATAATGTACAAAGTATGAATTTATGGAAATTAAAAGTTATCAAAAATGAAATGTCTTGCATAAAGAATGATATCCTATACATTAGTGGGCTGAAATGGACTAGTATTGATCATTTTTAATCAAACAGTCATTTTTTTTTACAATGCTGGGAAAATCAAATTGAAGAGAAATAGTGTCACATTGACTGGCTAAAAGAGCATTTCAAGATCTAGCTTGAAGTAAAATATTATCTGTGATAGGATAATATCTACAGGCATACAAGGAAGACCAGCTAATACAACTATTATTTGAATTTATGCACCAATCACTAAAGCTAGTGATGATGAAATTCAAGAATTCTACCAATATCTTCAGCATGAAATTGATCAAACATACACTCAAAATTAATTGATAATTAATGAATGGTGATTGGAGTGTGAAAGTTGTAAAGAAAGAGGAAGGATCTGTAGTTGGAAAATATGGACTTGGTGAGAGAAACGATGCTGGAGATCACATGCTACAATTTTGTAAGATCAATGATGTATTCATTGCAAATAGTTTTTATCAGCAACATAAAAAGTGACCATAAATGTGGACCTCACCAGATGAAACACACAGGAATCAAACTAATTACAGCTGTGGGAAAAGATGATAGAGAAGCTCAATACCATCAATGAGAGCAAGGTCAGAGGCAGACTATGGAACTATCCCTCACTTAACCCCAAACAAATTCTGGCTGAAGCAGAAGAAAATAAAAACAAATAAACAAGATCCAAAATATGACCTTGAATATATACCACCTTAATGTAGAAACCAACTCAAGAATAGATTTGATGCTTTAAAACTAATGACTTAAGACCAGAAGAGTTGTGGGATAACATCATAAAAAAACAAAGCAAAAATCACCTAAGTGTTTCTACAAAAAACAAAGAGCTAAAACAAAAAGAAATACTGTTAATTGGTGGGGATTATAATCACTGTAATGAACAAAGTATATGATTTGTTGAATGTAAAACTGATGATCTGCCCTGTAAATTTACACTCAATTCACAATAAAAAACTTAAAAAAAAAAATTCCATTAAATAGATTTTTTTTAAAAAGACAGGAAAGAGAGAAAAGACCAAAATGGATAACAGAAGAGACTCTGAACTTGTTCTTGTGTGTAAAAAAGTTAAAGCAACTGAAGAAATGAGGATGTGAAAGAGTTGAAAAGAACATTTCAAAGGGTAGCTCCAGATGTCAAGGTAAAGTATTATAATGAACTGTATTGAAGACTTGGAGTTAGAAAATCAAAATGGAAGGACACAACACTTTTCAAGCTGAAGGAAGTGGCGAAAAATCTCAAGCCTCGACTTGCAGTACTGAAGGATTTATAAGCATGATATTGAATGATGCAGGAAGCATCAGAAGAAGAAATACACAAAGTCACTATACCACAAAGAATAGGTCACTGTTCAGTCATTTCAAGAGGTAGCATATTATCAGAGAACTGACAGTGTTTAAGGAAGACATTGGCGAAAAATAAGACTCCAGTAATTTATGTACTACAAATTGAAATATGTCAACATACTGATGCAATACTGTGGTGCTCTATCATCTATGCCAAGAAATTTGGAAGACAGCTACCTGGTGAACTGATTGGAACATATTTCTGCCCATTCCAAAGAAAGGAGACCCAAAGGAATGTGGAAGTCATTGTACAATATCACTAATATCACATGTAATTAAAAATTTTGCTGAAGGTAATTTCAAAACTGCTGCAGCAGTAAATCAACAAGAAGCTGCTAGAAATTCACACTGGATTCAGGCGAGAATACTGAACTAAGTACATCAATCACTGATGTCAGATAGATCACGGACTAAAAGCAGAGATTATCCGCTACACTACCAGAGCTCCTTGCTTCAGATATGTTGTTGTTGTTGTTAAGTGCCGTCGAGTCGATTCCGACCCATAGCGACCCTGTACAGGGTTTCCGAGGGTGTAAATCTTTACGGGAGTAGAAAGCCTCATCTTTCTCCCGCGGAGCAGCTGGTAGTTTCCAATCGCCGACCTTAAGGTTTGCAGCCCGATTCGTAACCACTACGCTACCAGAGTATGCATTTATAGGAGGCACTAAGAAGATCATGGAGATCCAGACTAAGAAATTAGTTTTCATTTCTGTGTCATTTAGCAACGTTATTTAAAGAAAGAAAAGTTAGTTCAAGAGATATAAGTAGCAGGGAGAATAATAATTATACTAATGAGAATGTGGAAAAGCAGAGGTGAATTTAGGGTCCATAAAAATGTGATGCCATGAAACAGAGATATTATTTCTCCCAGTAGAGCTCACCAGCTGCCCTGTGGGAGAAATATGAGGCTTTCTGCTCCTGTAAAGATTTGCGGCCTCAGTGGCTGTGAGTAGGAACTGATTCGATGGCACACAACAGCTGGCATAGAACTCATAGGACTACTGGGAGTAAAAGGAACAAGGAGGAAAATATACTAAGGAAGAGGGACTGCTGACAGCTGTTTGCTCAGAGGAGGGAGCCCATCCCTTTATGTATGCTAAAATAATTTTATTTTCCAAATAAATCTGAGTTTAAAAAAAAGACTAATGGAATGAATAAAATATACAAAATTAGTTACAATGGTCTATTGTTAAAAGAAGTAAATGAAATAAAATATAATCATGAGAAATTATGCTTAAATATTCAAATTATTGTTCTTACCAATTCGAGTGATTTTATTATGTGACAGTTCAAGATTTTGAATATTAATGCAACCATCCAAACCATGCAAAGAATTGAGTTGGTTTTTATTAAGAAGAAGAATGCTGAGATTTTCCAAATTTTCACAATTGATAGTCTGAATAAGATTTTCCTAAAACAAAGGACAAATATAATTACTTTTAGTTCAGTGACTTATTAATGAAACACTTAAAGCTTGCAAAAAGAGTAAGACTATTATACGATTTCCTAAGAACTGAATATCAAACCTCAAGGGTGGTGATTGGAACCCACCAGTCTCTCCTTGGAACTGTATTGAAGGTTCTTATACAGGGTCTCATATGAGTAGGAACTGGCATGACAGCATGGAACAACAATAACAAAGAGCCCAAGTGTCTTAGTGGGTTATACCTTAGATTGCTAACCGCAAGGTCAGAAGTTTGAATCCACCAGCCACTCTTTGGGAGAAAGATGAGGCGTTCTGCTTCCATAAAGATCCACAGCTTGGAAAACCCTATACTGGGTCACTATGAGTTGGAAGCAACTCAATAGCAACAACCACCACCAACAATGCATATCTAAATCTCTAATCTCTATGGTAACCATACATACTGTTACACTATCTAGAAGGAAATATTAACACTCTAATAAAAATTTACTGATTGTAAATTAATTCATGAACATTCTCTTAAAATGCAGAAAATTCACATGATAATACAATAAATTACTTAGTTTTTCAAATGACCTAAAGGAATAAGACTGAGTATTTTTTATCATAGTTTCCACCAAACTTCTTTTTAGGATTCAAAATATTAAAAATGTTGAAGCTCCTTGATTTCCCCCTTTCCAGCCCATTTTGCCTGTTGCCTTTCCATAGATTCAATATTCATGAATTAGGTGTATATCTCAGCATCGGTTTATACTTTCATTACACATACACACACATAGATATGCACATGTCTACAATACATAATAGTGGCCTCATGGTCAAGATCACATCAAGTATACTCAGCAAGATCCATTATAAGACTTCAAAAAAATAAACACGCTTCTATAATATTTACAGTACAGTCCCACAACACCCCTTTAAAAAGGTTTGTTTCCAAATATTTTTAAGTCCCTTGTCTAATATAATAAGCTAATAAGCATAACAAACCCATAACATTTTTAAAAGAAATCATATTGAGCTGCTCCTCGGAAACCCCATAACAGGATCACTATGGGTCAGAGCTGACTTGATGGCACTTAGCAACAACAACAAATATTGATGGAAGGACTGTTGGTTTGAACCGAAAGGAATAGAGAGTTCAAAATGAAAAGATGGTTCCAGATTCTTCCCCGCTTCCCAACTTGTAAGGGAAGTTCTGAGAAAAATCCCAGCCTCAAAATGGGAGACTTCTATGGAAAGGGAAGTTTGCACGGAAGATTGTGTCAAAGTCCAGAAGTAAGAAACAAAGATTAGGATCATTCCAATAGAGTGAAAAGTAATTTGAAACAGGAGTTCATCTCTGGACTCCAGACTGCTATGAGCTTTCTCTTTTTTTACAATTTTAAATGAGAATGACTATAGCAGTTAACTGAGGTATAACGCACCACTGTATGTAGGTGTGTGTGTGTGTATGTGGGTAAACCTTTTTAATTTAGTTCACACATCTGAGTTAACAAGAGCTGAACCTAAAATGCACCCAAGGAATTACACCTGAGTAGATTCAGCTGAACCTGGACCTGATTTAGATGAGAAGATCCTGTGCTGCAAATCTGACCCAGAAACCATGGTAGAAGAGACTTTGGGGATATTTAGAACATTCGTGTACATTGCATGTGGGAAGGATGTTGATCATTAAAATGTAAAGGTTAGGGTTTGGTACTGTTACTTTGGTAAAACCAATCCAGTTGCTACTGAGTCGATTCCTATTCATGGCAACCCTATGTGTTTCAGAGTAGCACTGTACTCCTAAAGGTTTTCAATAGTACTGGTACGGCAATGTAGGGTAAGCACTGGTCTGCTAACCACAAGGTCTGCAGTTCAAACCACCAGCCACTCTTTGGAAACCCTATGTAGGGTTGTAACCGACTCAATGACACTTAACAGCAAAAACTATCTTTTGGAAATAGATCACTAGGTTCTTTTGAGGTGTTTCTGAGTAGCTCATGACAAACCCTATAGCCCAGTATTCATACAACCATACAGTCTTCTGCCATACCAACTCTGGGTTGGCAAACAGAACATTAAAAGCCAATACTTGATAAGAAGTTGCATTTTAGAGCTTACATTAAAGAAGCCATATGAGAGAACCACAGAGACAGGGAGGAGGGGAGGAAGTGAAGAAAAGAGAGAACAAGAGAAAGAGAGAGTCAGAGAAATTACATGAGACCCAGACACCACAATATGAAGCAGAAGAAATTCCCAGCCAAGAGTGCTTGAATGCATGGCGCACATAACCGTAAGCAAATAACATGGTTGTTGTTTTAAGCTTCTAAGTAGTGGGGTTGTTTGTTATGCAGAAAAAGGTTACAATAAATAAATAAATAATCATATTTTTTTCTAACAGAAATGCAATTCCCAAGTCACCTAGGCATTGTCCATCTCTGGTTCTCACAAATTTAGGCCTTTGATGTCTTTAAGACCTACGTTCTGGCTGATTTTAGGAAATGTTTCTCCAAAACTGTCATTTCAGAAACATAAACATTAATCCATTTACATTTTATTGAAAGATACATAATGAGTAGACATAGGACATACCTGTACATCAATGTATTTTATGTTTTTACAATTACTCAAGTTGTGTAAAGAAGTTAATCCACAGCGTCTAAGAGACAGAAATTGAAGATTTGTACACTCTGCCAGTGTAGACAGATTACATCCCGGCAAATCCTGAAAAGTAACTGTTGTAACCTACACAAATTCAAGAAAATTGGAATGCACATTATTTCACAATATTAAATATACTCTATATTACCCTTGTAAAATTTACCTAAGAAAAGTAATTCTATAAAACCCATATTTATTAACAACTCAATTGTAGTTATGCTATCTGGACCATTTTGTTCCCCACATAGAAAGGCAAAATAATGCAATCATTTATAACCAATTGAAATTCAAAACTAAAATGCATAGCCGCAGTAATATAGTCATTTATTAGCTCCAAACCAAAACCCCAATCCACTGCCATTGAGTTGATTCCAACCCATACAGGCCTTATTAGTGGCACTAATTGCTCCTGGTGTTTCCAGGGCTGTAAAACTTTACATGAGTACACAGCCTCATCTTAGTGGATCCAAACTGCTGACTTTAAGGTAATAAGCAGCCCAGTGCTTAACTCACTATGCCACCAGGGCTCCACTTATAAGCTCACTCCCTAATTTTTCAAATTCACTTCCCTTATTTTTTATGTCTTTAGCACATAAATTATCCTTCTCTGTGGGACTGTGTTTCTGATCTGTGTTTGACAGTGCCAGGGATCCCTGGATAATCCCAGATGTCACAACAGATCAGAAGATATATTTTGAGTCTAACCTTTAATGCTTAAATTAGAACAGCTCAGCTATATTAAAGAAGAAAAAGAAAGTATGATTGAGAATAGCTATTTTAGAAACTATAGGAAATACAACTATGTAAAAACAACCAGGGAACAGAGCAATATAAACAACATCCTATAATAAGTCTTACGTATTACAAAAGCATGCATCCTGAATTACTAGTGAGTAATGTAATTTTACCCACAGCATACAGAATTTATGGCCCATAAATTATCAACACTGTTTGTTTTTTTCTCTGTATTTTTAAGCCAATCCATACATATTTTTTTAGATTATGATAACATAGGAGTCCTGGTGTGGGCCTGTAGGATAAGCACTGGACCACAAGGTCAGTTTGAACTGCAATATCAGTGGTTCAAACTCACCAGTCACTCCTTGGAAACCCTATACATGGCTGCTATGAGTCGGAACTGACTCAATGGCACTTAGTAATAAAACAACATATATTTACATATACATATATGTATATTTAAGGAGCTCTGGTAGCGTAGTGGTTACGAATCGGGCTGTGAACCGCAAGGTCAGCAATTCGAAACTACCAGCTGTTCCACGGGAGAAAGATTTACAGCCCCGGAAACCCTGTGCAGGGTTGCTATGAGTCGGAACCGACTCTACAGCACTTAACAACAACAACAACAATATGTATATTTAAAATCATATAGTATTTTAAAACAGCATTCCTACAAAACAGGTATTGTTCTTTCCAATTTATGGAAGACAAAAACAGAAAGATCAGTCACCTTTTTGTAAAGGTGGAACAGCTAGCAAATGACAGAAATAAAATTAGAACCCAGATCTAATGCAATAGAGCACCTGTAAGTACTTTATTAGATAATGTTTTCTCACATAATTTTTCTTCTTAATAAACACACTCCATCTAAACTGTGAGGCTACTAGTAATGAGATAGGATTAACATTGAATGGACTACCTCTTGGATTTCTTCATTCATCCCTTTGGCCATTTTCCTACCCATTCATCCCATAATTAAGTAATTAAAGCCACCATTTGCCTGTCAGCATACACAGAATTGTGGAAAAGAGAAAGATCTAACTCATGCCCTGAAAGTTAAAAATAAGAGATTAAGATGGAATTCATTACTGAGTAAATTAGTAGAATAGATTTTTCTCTTCTAAATGTCCTTTCCAGGAGAGTCTTTCAAAAATGGTCCTTGGTGATCAGGTTAAAGGCAGAGATGTGAAGCGTATATGTTAGAAAATCAAAGTAAAAAAGCACTGAGCCAGGATCAGTAGGGAATGAGGACACCACAATATGCCATCTGTCAAAGTGAATCATTTTAGTTGTTTGGAAATTTAAGATGATATTTGACAGTACTTTTGTATTTATATGGGATATTCATCTATTTTTTAATCATAATACAGGATAATTGCTCCTTCTAAGAAAATTAAGTGTTTGAAATATTTGATTTGAGCATATTTACAGGATCCTCTAGAACATGGCCACTATCACCAACAGCATCACCTATGAGCATTGTGTCAAAATTTACAATTTAACAAGTTCCCAGATGATCTATACACACATTATAGTTTGTAAGGCTTTGCTCTATAAGTAAAGAGAGTTAACTTCCAGTTTATGTAATTGACAAAAGTTTCTATAAAGTAGGAAGAATGGATTAAGAAAAGGCAGAGGTTCACATATCTTACTTTCCTCACTGTTATTCTTATTGGGTAGGTCTCCTGCAATGAAAGGGGAAAACCTAATGGTTTTGGTAACTTCCATTTTACCTGTGAAACAAGGCATGAAGTTGTCACTCTTAGCCTAATTCAGGCATTCATGAGAAGAATTATTTTAAGCAAAATAGTGAGTAACTAATAAGTAGGTGTAGTGTTACAGAGTCAGCACTGGATTGCTAAATGCAAGGTCAGCAGTTCAAAGTCATCAGCCACTCCTCAGAAACCATACACAAGATCACTTTGCTATGAATCAGAACTGACTTGATGACACTTAACAATAATAATGTCATCATGGCAGAAAATCAGCAGCAGTGTATTAGGGAACGGAAAGTAAAAAGAATGAGTCCAGAGATGACAGAGCCCAGGGGAGAGGGATGCTGTTGTTGTCGAGCAGGTTTTGTCTCATTTTTGTTGTCAGGTGCCATCGAGTCGGAACTGACTCATAGC
>NW_006408735.1:4156466-4166467 GCF_000296735.1 Chrysochloris asiatica
ATATTTTGGTTCTCGTGGACTTGTTTTCATTTTCTTCAGCTTTAGTTTCAATTTGCATATCAGTAATTGATGGTCTGTTCCACAGTCTGCCCCTGGTTTGTTTTCACTGATGATATGGAGCTTTTCCATCTTCTCTTTCCACAGATGTAGTCTATTTGATTTCTATGTGCTCCATCTGGCGAGGTCCATGTGTAAAGTCGTCTGTTATGCTGTCTAAAGAAGGTATTTGAAATAAACAAATAATTTGTTTTGCAGAAATACATCATTCGTTCTCCAGCATCATTTCTATCACCAAGTCCAAATTTTCCAACTACTGGTCCTTCCTCTTTGCTCCCAACCTTTGCCTCATAGCAACCGTATGTATAGGGTTTCCCAGGAGCAGCTGTTAAATTGGAACTGCCAACTTTACAGTTCAAACAATCTTTCAGTCCAGTGTTTAATCTACAGCACCACATCAAAGGAGAGGGGTAGGGAGTGAGATAAGGGAAGAGATGATGAGAGATTGTATGTGCAGCTTCAGAGAACTGAAAAAAACAGCAAATACATTGACTAGGATTTAGAGTACTTCATGCATCTGTCCTCATTCTTGTCCCTTATGATAATTGTTCTTTCATGTCCCAGGAGTTTCTCTAAATCCACTTTCTTAATATCCTTTCTTAGAATAGCCTCAAAGCTTATTCGTAGCAATGATCCAGATCCACAATTATATATTTATCTGTGTATTTATTTACTGAATACCTGCTTCCCTCAGAAAAGTAATCCCCATAGGTCAAAGATTAGACCTTTTTTGTTGTTGTTTCTACCCCCTTATTCTAATAATAAATACTGATTGATATTGTTTCTGAGTGCCATTGAGTCAGTTCTGACTCATAGTGACCCTATCCACAACAGAACAAATCACTGCCAGGTCCTGAGCCATCCTCACATTTGTTGTTATGCTTGAGCCCATTGCTGCTACCACTATGCCAATCCACCTCATTGAGGGTCTTCCTCTTTTCCACTGGCCCTCTACTTTACCTAGTATGATGTCCCTCTTCAGGGTCTGGTCCCTTCTGGTAATATGTCTGAAGTATGAGAGACAAATTCTGGCCATTCTGGCTTCTAAGGAACATTCTAACTTTGCTTCTTTCCACACAGATTAGATTGTTTTTTGGAAGGTCCATGATAGTGTAGTGGTTATGAGTTGGGCTGCTAGCCACAATGTCAGCAGTTCGAAACTACCAGCCATTCCACGGGAGAAAGATGAGGCTTGCTGTTCCTGTAAATATTTACAGTCTCAGAAACCCTATGCAGGGTCGCTATGAGTCAGAACTGACTCCACAGTACACCACACCACACCATGATACTTGTAATATTCTTCTCAATACTATACTCAAAAGAACAAATTCTTTTATGGCTTTCTTTATTCACTGTACAATTTTCATATGCATATGAGGCTATTGGAAATGTAATGGCTTAGGTCAGGGACACTTTAGTACTCAAACTGGTATCTTTACTCTTGAACACTTTAAAGAGGTCTAGCGCAGCAGAGTTGCCTAATGCAATTAAGTCCTTTGATTTCTTGAATGCTGCTTTGATTTGTGTTGAATGTGGATCCAAGCAAAACAAAGTCTTTGACAACTTCAATATGTTATCCATTTATCATGATAGTATATATTTGCTCAGTTGTGAGGATTTTTGTTTTCTTTACACTGAGGTTCAATCCATACTGAATGTTGTAGACTTCACTTCCATTTAGCAAGTTTTCATCATCTGTATTATAACACAGGATGTTAATGAGTCTTCTACCAATCCAAATGCCATGTTATTCTTCATATAATTCAGCTTCTCATATTATTTGATGAGCACATAGACTGAAAAAGTATGGTGAAAGAATACAACCCTGGTGCACAATATTTCTGATTTTAAACCATTCAGTATTCCCTTGCTCTGTTCAAATGATTGCCTCTTGGTCTATATACAGGTTCCTCATGAGCACAGTTAAGTGCTCTGGAATACTGTTCTTCACAACGTCATCCATAGCTTGTCATGATCCACACAGTTTAAAGCTTTTGCGTAGTCAATAAAGCAAACTAAACGTTTTTCTGGTATTCTCTGCTTTCATTCAAGATCCATCCGATGTCAGCAATATCCCTAGTTACACGTCCTCTTCTGAATCATATTTGAGTTTCTGGCAGTTCCCTGTTGATGCACTGTTGTGGTCATTTAAAAAGTATAATCAGCAAAAAATTAAATAAACATGATATTAATGATATTGTTCGATGATTTCTGCATTTGGTTGGTTCTCCTCTCTTTGGATGGGCACAAATACAGAAGGTAGCTGTCTTCCAAATTTCTTGTCATACGTGAATGAATGTCTCCAGTACTGCATCAATTTATTGAAATTTTTCCATTTGTATTCTGTCAAGTTCTGGAGTCTTGTTTTTTGGCCAATGCCCTCAGTGTAGCTTGGATTTCTTCCTTCAGTACCATTGGTTCTTGATCATATTTTGCTTCTTGAGCATGGTTGAAAATAAACCATTTCTTTTGCGTACAACAACTCTGAATAAAACTTCCATTTTCTTTTGATACTTTCTGCATCATTCAATATTCTACCTATGTTGTTGTCATTGTTAAGTGTCATTGAATCTGTTCGACTCATAGCAATCCAATATAGGGTTTCCGAGGAGCAGCTGTGAGCTTGAACTGCTGATCTTGCAGATCAAACCAACTGTGCAGTCCAGTGCATTAACTCACAGCACCACACCAGGACTCCAGTTCACTTATTTGCTGTTGTGGTTGTTAAGTGCCTTCGAGTAGGTTCTGAGCCATAGTGACTCTGTATAGGGTTTCCGAGGAGAGGCTGGTGAGCATGGATTGCCCATCTTGTGGTTCAAACTGATCTTGCAGTTTAGTGGATTCACCCGCAGTACCACATCAGGGCTCCATTTCACCTACAGAATTCTTCAATATTGTCAAAGCTTGAATTTTTCTTCAGTTCCTTCTTCCTGAGAGATGCTGAGCCATGTTCTTCCCTTTTAGTTTTCTCACTTCAGGTCTTTGCACATTTCATTGTAATACTTGACTTTGTCTTCTCAAGCTGACCTTTGAGTCAGAATTGACTCCATGGCATGGGTTTTATTTGATTTTATATAAAAGTCTAGGATCCTCTCTCCTTGTAAGTCCTTCTTTCACATTCTTCTATCCTTATAGGTTCTTCTTGTACAGGGAAGAGCATTTCACTTGAAAAAGAGCTACTAGGTGATATGGTGGCCCAAACCTAAAGCAAACTTCTAATTGAATATCAAGCCCTGCTTCCCCTTCTAATCCAACTCAAAATCCCCATATGTTTCCACTTTTAAGGAGCTCTGGTAGCGTAGTGGTTATGAATTGGGTTGCTAACCTCAAAGTCGGCAGTTCAAAACTACCAGCTCTTCCCCGGGAGAAAGATGAGGTGTTTTGTTTCCATAAAGATTTGCAGCCTCAGAGACCCTGTGCAGGGTCACTATGAGTCAGAACTGACTCCACAGTACTTAACAACAACAGGGACCTTGAACACAGACTTCAAGATAATATGAAAGATAACTCAAAAAAAGTTTTTTTATTTATAGTGTACCACTGAGAGAGTAAAATGTCTTGAATTCAACTGAGAAGATCTTGAAACCTTATCTTTCTTCTAAAGGTGTTAGCACCTCCATGGATTAAGAGACAGAATTATCAGATATAAAATATGCCTTCTGCTAAGAGTTGACATGTTATATTTTAGAGAACCAATAGCAAATAAGTATGAAAAAAATATTTTAAAATAAGACATACCTGTTTCAATGTATTCCAAGGGCCAAACTGAAGAATTTCCAGTGTGTTCAAAGGGGGCATGGTATTGGCTGGACATTTCACAAACCTCTTTTTTTTAACAATTTTCTTTTGCTGATGTTTCTTGAAAATTTCAAGCCAGGGTTTAAATGATTTCTTCCAACTTAGTCTTTTTTCTTCAATAGCAGATAGAATGGTTGGTTCTGGTTTAAAGCAGGCCATGATGCCGTCATGTTCGGGTCTAGTCTCATGGCAACCTTCTGAAATGTCTTTAATCTCAGAATTAACAGAGTTTGTTTCAACAGAAACCAAGGAGCTTTCTGCATTATAGTCTCTTGAGTTTTCACAAAGAGTTTGACTACCTAAAACAGAATCTTGCTTGTTTATATTGTTTTCTATATTTATTATGGTATTACTTGTATTTATAATCACAGCGTCACTATTCAGAGCGTTGTCTTTTGAGTTCTTAATTTCGTTAGATTTTAAATCAATTACTTCTTGTAGCACCACATCTTTTCCTATATTTTCAGAAGTTTCTAATTCTAGTTGCCCTAGTTTTCGTTTAGCTGAAATCACTGAAGTTTTATTCTCTTCACATAATGTTCCATTCTGTTCTGGTATCCTTTCTTTTTCTACTTCTTGTACCTTTGTCTGTTGATTGTCTTTTATTATTTTCTGTGTTTCATTGTTTTTTGCCTGATAAAATATGTCATTATGTCCTAGTATTATTATTTCAGTTTCTTGTTCAATAGTCTCATCCATGGCATATTTTAATTTTCCCTCACTTTTTATTTGAGATTTTAATTCCTGTAACTTAAACTTTTCTTTCATATTTTCTATTAGATCTGGGCTTTCCGATTTAAGTTGTTTGTCTATATTTTCATATTTTCTTTTTATATTGATCAACTTTTCAGAATATTTCTGTTTTGCTAGATTTTCTTTTTTTTCTTCCTCATTTAATTCTGCCAAATTTTCTTGGTTTGATATATGTTCTTTTAATGTTTCTTGGACTAATTCTTTCAATGCTAGTGGTCTACTTTCATTTTCCCTCACATCTAATTTCTTATCTATTACTAGCCAAAGAGGGGTTTCTTCCTGGTTCTTTGATTTCTCATCCACTAACTTTTTGGCTATATCACTCTTTTTCTTTGATGTATCTTCGACACTTAAATGTTTGGAATCGTATTCTCCTTTTTCTAATGTCTTACTTGTTAGTTGCTTACTTGCATCTTCTCTGATTCTTACTTTTTCCTTGAATAACACTTGTTCTCTTTCTAGTCTCAGAATTTTCTTTTTTTCTTCATATTCTTTTTGTCTCTTTTTAAGTTCCTCTTGTTTTTGCTTTTTTTTCTCTTCTTCTATTCTTTGTTCTTCTTCCAGTCTTTTTTGTTTTTCTTCTTCCCAATGTCGGAGTTTTGCTTCCTTTTCTTTCCACTCTTGTGCTTTCTTTTTCTTATTTTCTACTTGTTCTTTTATAACTGGGTTATATTTTCGGTAAGCTACAAAAGCTTTATAATTAGCTTGGATTTTTATAGCTGAATTATGCTGTAGTTTTAACAAACGCATTTTTTCCTTTTCCTGTAAGTCTTTCAGTCTTATTCTTTCCTCTTCCATTTGTAATTGCAAGTTTTTAATGAGCTCCTAAAACAAAGTAATATAAATAACAATAAGGATACAATTAAAGGTGAAATGTATTACAGCATCATCTAAATAGCAACTGAAAGCAAATATCAACACTAAAGTTTCATAAAGAAGTTACAATGAAACTCACTTAGAACAATAAATTATTGAATTTTAATAGCATTATTTTAAAAATATTTGAGACTGAATTAATAGGTGATTTAATACTCTAATAGAACAATAAAGACATAGAGCATACATGTATATATGTGCATATACATACAAATATATAAGTTTTTGTTGTTGCTAAGTGCCACCGAGTCGGGTACAATTCATAGTGAACCTGTATAGGGTTTCCAAGGAGTGCCTGGTGAGTTTTGAACCACCAACCTTGCAGTTCAAAGTGACCTTGCAGTCCAATGCTTATCTTATTTCTTAAAAATATAAAGCCTATGAAGCCCAAATGACACTTAAAGGAGGTAAATTAAATCAACAGCCAAACTTCAAATAGGAGAAAATTATTTCAAAGCTTCTGCGACAGTATTCTTACAAAGGAGACTGACTACCAGAGCTGGAGCTAGGACAGAAGCAGCAGGCAATTATCCTGTGATAGTCAACTACAAGCAAGCCAAGGGAGTTCACACATAGAAACAATATGCAGAGCCAGAATAGCCATACATTTTATACCTCTTCAACTACCAAGAATCAAGATTCAAAGCTAATACTATATGGTGAATTAGATCATTTAAAGTTAAATGAGAAAATATCATTATTAGTAAAGTCATGAAACAAAACAGACCAACAGATTTAAAAAAATATTGGAGGGATTATGGAAAATTTTATATTCTTTATTCTTGCAATTACTTAAAATATTTTCAAATAAAATTGTGAATAAAAGCAAAAACTAAATAAATTATCACTGGAATCTTCTAAAATTCAAAGGAGCTATTTAACATAGTTTATTAAAGAAATGAAGCAATCTTTCATAATATAATCTTCAACCATAATGAATTGTTCAAAAATGTCTTTCTTCAAATCTTAAAAAGAAATTTAGAATTTTAATTTTATATGAGCATGCTTACTCACTGAGTTAATTTAGTTTTATTTACAGGATGTTATACTTCAAGGAAAGTTTCTGATGATTAGTGAGCTTTTAAAGCTTTGATAATTAAATCCTACATCTGCTAGACACTATTATATTAATGTGCATATTTAAAAGACAGCAATTTATTTGAAATGGCAATTATCACACTGATTAAAAACAATAAATAAGTACCTCATGCTGTTTACATTTCTCCTCCCACTTTTTTTCTTCTTTATGTAGCTCATCATTCATCTTGTCCTGCTCTTGCTGAACACAAAATATTTAAATACTGTTATATTCAAATATAAAATAATATTAAGTTCATCATATATGATTCTCACAATACATAGTTGTTTAGGAAATGTTCAAACAATGAAAATCTATCCAGTGATTCTTAGTTATTAGCATTGAGGCAACAACTGTATTGATTATTATTATTATTACTATTAACTTTTTGGTGAATTGAATGATGTTTATAGAGCAGATCATCAGTTTGACATTCAACAACTCATAAGCATTTTGTTTCATCTCACTGACTGCAGTCCTTCAATGTAACAGCTCTCATGCCACTTCCTCTCTGTATTTCCTGTTCCCATTCCTCCTTCTGTCCTAACTCTCTGAACTTTTTCCTTGGGTGAATGCTGTCCATCTGGGCTAAAATGGTTCATTATTCTGAGGTGTGTACATCTCACAAGTGTTACTACTGTTCCTTTTCAGACGTACTTGGTTGAAAATTGAGCCAGAGTGGGGTGTAAATTTCCAGACAAAGGACCAATGTTTCGGGGGTTCCACCAGTCTCTGAGCTGCCTCACTATCTTGAAAGATATCAATTTTTATTCCATGAATTCCTGGTGTCTTGTTCTTTGCCAATTCCTCCAATGCACCTTGGACTTCCTCCTTCACTATCATTGGCTCTTGATCATAGTTACCTCTTGAAACGGTTAAACATTAACCATTTCGTTTTGGTACAGTGACTCTGTGTTTTCCTTTCATCTTCTTTTGGTGCTTTCTACATCATTCAATAATTTGCCTAAAGAATCTTTCAATAACAAGAGTCAAGACTTGAGTTTTTTCTTCATTTGCCCCAGCTTGAGAAATGCTGAGCATGTTCTTCCCTTTTGGTTTTCAGACTCCAGATCTTTGCATATTTTGTTGTAATATTTGGCTTTAGATTCTCGAACTGATCTTTGAAATTTTCTGTTCAGCTTTTGGACCTCCTCATTTCTTCCATTTGCTTTAGCATATCTATGCTGGAGAGCAGCACAGAAGCTGCAATCAAGAAATCAAACGACATATTACATTAGGCATATCTGCTGCACAAGACCGTTTTTAAAGTGTTGAAGAACAAAGATGTCAGCTTGAGGACTAAGGTGTGCCTGACCCAAGCCATGGTATTTTCCAATAACCTCATATGCATATGAAAGTTGGACAGTAAATAAGGAAGACTGTAGAAGAATTGAAGCATTTGAGTTATAGTATTGGAGGAGAACGTTGAAAGTGCCATGGGCTTCCAAAAGTACAAACAGTTCTGTGTTGGAAGAAGTGCAGCCAGAGTGCTCCTTGAAGGCCAAGATGGCCAAACTTTGTCTCTTATACTTCGGACATATTGTCAGGAGGGACCAGTCACTGGAGAAGGATATCACGTTTGGTAGGGTGGAGGGTCAGAGAAAAAGAGGAAGACTCCCAATGAGATGGACTGGCCAGGTAGCAGCATCGATGGACTCAAGCATTGCAATAATAGTGAGGTTGGCCCAGGATCGGGCTGAGTTTTGTTCTGCTGTGCAAAAGGTCACTATGAGTCGGTACTGACTCTACGGCACCTAACAACAACAACACCAGTCTCTATCCAAGCACTAAGCATGGTCTCTTATGATTTTGAGTTTGTTCCACATTTTTCTACTGATTTATCCAGGCCCTTCCAATGTGATCCCTTTCATAGAAGTTGGTTATGGTAGCTAGGTACCATCTAGTTCTGGTATCTGGATTTTATGGACAGATATTCATGTGGTCCATTAGTATATTGGACTAATTATTTCCATGTGTCTTCTATTTTCATCACTCTTCTTTACTCCAGATGGGAAGAGGAGACCAATAGTTGCACCTTAGATGGCCATATTGTTGTTGTTGTTGTCAAGTGCCTTTGATATGGTTTGGGCCCATAGCAACCCTGTTTCTGAGAAGTGACTGGTGAGCCTGAACCATTGACTTTGCAGTTCAAAATGACTTTGCAGTCCAGTGCATTAACCCACAGTGCCACATGAATGTAGAACACTGTCTCTGTGGACTATGTTATGCTAATTGCCTTGGTGTCTCCACAAGACTATGGTCCTGAACTCCCAGGCCCAGCAACTCATTCCCTCCAGACGTTTGGCTATACCTAAGAAGTTTACATAACTTTGCCCCCTGTAGAGTTAACTACATTCATGGGTATATTCACAGTAAAGATAAATACTCTGTACAAATATCCTCTGTCAAACTTAGATATCACTGTGGGTATAGTCTTATTCTCCCTCCCACACACATTCAGCCCATTTGTATATCCATGCATATACTCGAAGATCACTGTTATTTATATATATGATAGTATTGTATATATAATAGTATTAACCTCTGTTGCCTTTAACTCTTACACTCCTCCCTGCTCTCCATCATTTTAGGAATAACAATTTAAATCTCAATCTAAAGTGTCATATAAATGATAGCATTCCTATTCTGAACACATAAAAATATTGTTTGAAATCTGAAAAAGTTATATAATTTACGTAAATTCATTACATAACAGAATTTGTTGAGTAGAAATATTGTTGGGCATAGCAAAATCTTCAAATAATCATTTACAAAATGAATTTATTTACAAGTTGTTTTCTCCACACATCATACCACTTAACTGCAAACAACACAATGGAAATAGGTACAGTTAGTAAAGGATCATGAAAGACTTCATGTCAGAGTCATTTCATAGGAAATAACTAGGATGTCAAGCAATGTAGGACACTTTGGACAATTGTTCATTTAAAGTTTCTGAACTAAAAACATGATTATATCTATTTTTGGAAAAAAAAATCACAGGTCTTAGTTTGGACAGAAATAAGGAGAAAGAGCCAGTAAAGGGATCAGGGAAGAAATACTGGAGCTCTTCAGGTGAGAATCAATGATGACCTTCCATATGCAGTGTACCAGCAGTGAGAGCAAATGCAAAGACACATAAATGTGAACTTGCCAGTTCACAATATAAAAGGAAGTAGGATAAACTCGTTTTTTGTGTGGGGGCAGTATATTTGATTCCTGTGTATTCAATGCTTCCATGCAGTGAGATCGACCTGTATAGTTGCCATTTATATTGTTAAAAAAAAGGTATTTATATGAAAGGGATCACATTAGAAGGCTGTGGATAAAGTGAGAGAAAATGTGAAACAAAACTCAAAATCATAAAAAAAGATCAGGTTTACTGGTCACATTTGATTTTGTTGTTGTTGCTGTTGTGAGGTGCCATCAAGTCAGAACC
>NW_006408735.1:4191344-4192460 GCF_000296735.1 Chrysochloris asiatica
TATTAACTACTCCCCCTTTTGTGTTACAAAACTTCTACCTTCACAGTTGTGACAATCACAATTAGTCATGATAACAATTGAGTCATAAGAATCTTATCCCCAACTCTTTTCACCAAACCCATCTAGACAATATGAGAACTATTCAGTAGGGATTCTACCTTCCCCTACACACTCTGAAACTAAACTCCCTCTTGAAAACTTGTAAGCCAGTCACTTCATGCCTCTATAGCCCCCCATTTTAGGTAGCCAATGTCTAAATTGCCCATCCCTATCAACCCTGTATATAGAGGTGATAGGATCAATCCTTGATGTGATGACTCCTTTCCTCTCAGTTGGTATTTTGAGCTACTACATCCATAAGTATAAGTCAAGTTCATCAAATTGTAGCAATTTACACTTGTTTCCTTTTTCAACATATTTTTTCTTCCTCTAGTCAAGTTCTGATCATCAAGCCATCGAAGGTAGGTCAAATGGGTACTATCTGCAAGTTTGGGCATTCTTATGCATCTCCTCTCACATCATATCAGCTGGAAACTTCACTCTTGTGTCTAATATGCTTAAAGACTGAAACTTGAAATTTATTTCACATTCCAAAGAAAAACATAAAATAAAATAATCCTTTAAATCAGTGAGTTAATAACATTAACTATCTAGAGGAAAAGAAAGATTCCTCAATGTAATATTGAGCACTTTCAGTTAAATTTTGAAAGCATACCTTCATCAATTGCTCAGGATTTTCTTGAAATTCAGTTGATAATTGTATCCTTAAATGCATATGATTATTAGAAACTGCTCCATAACTGAAGCCTAAAAATGAAAAATACCATTAACTTTAAATATTAGAGTAGGAAACATATTAAAATCTCAATCCCTTTCATCAACCTCTAATCTAATTTCTATCACAGTATATTCTGAATTAAAAAGAGTAACTATCAAAACAGAATAAAAATGAAAAATAAAGAAAAAGAGGAAACCTGTTATATTTGGAGTCCTGGTATGGTCCTGAGATATGAAGCACTAGACCACTGGTTGGTTTGAAATGCAGGGTCAGTGGTTCAAAACTTACCAGTTGCTCCTCGGAAACCCTATACAGGGTTGCTATGAGTCGGAACTGAC
>NW_006408735.1:4193115-4210271 GCF_000296735.1 Chrysochloris asiatica
CACCTTTGCCCTCATAATTCAACCTTAGGTAACTACTGTCAAATTTTAAAGTATATATAATAAGGACTTCTTGTGTGGTGCTGTAAGATCAGCAGTGGACTGCAAACCATAAAATAGCTGGTTCAAACCCACTATTTGCTCCTTGGAAACCTTGTACAGGGTCGCTATGAGTCAAAATAGACTACATGACACTTAACAACAACAAAGCAAGTCTTTAGCTATCTAGTCACCTAGGTACTTAGGAAAAAATCTTTCTCTTTCCCTTTCATATAATAAATCCTTTTGGTTCTACCTTAAAAACGATTTCTAGAATATGACAATTATTATCATTTCTATCCAAACCATTTTAATCTCTAACCATACTACTACAATAATGTGTTAATGAACTCTGTCTCCACTCTTATTACTATCTTATGCTATTTTGTCTAGACTGTCACCAAAATGACTGTATCCAAATATGTCAAATACTCAAAAATACTTCACATAGTCATAACCCACACATACCTCAGAGATAATGTATGTCAGATTCCAGACCACAGCAATAAAGTAAATATCACAATAAAGCAAGTCACACAATTTTTTTTTTTTGGTTCCCCAGTGCATATAAAATTATGCCTACACTTTAATGCAATCTGTGTGGCACTGTGGGATAAAGCACTGGATCGCAAGGTCAATTTGAACCACAAGGTTGGTGGTTCAAAGTCACCAGCCACTCCTTGAAACACTACATAGGCTCGACATGAGTTAGAACTGACTCAATAACACTTAACAACAATGGCAGTAAGTGTGCGATGTTGTTGTTAAGTGCCACTGCATCAGTTCCAACTCCTAGCAACCCTATATAGGGTTTCTGAGGAGCTGACGAGTTTGAACCACTGACCTTGTGGTTCAAACCAACCTTGTTGTCTAGTGCTTATCCTTCAGAGCCACACCAAAGCTCCATAATATAATGAAAATTTTCAAAAATTATGAGTATTACCAAAATGTGACTCAGAGACTGAAAGTGAGCACATGCTGTGGGAAAAACTGAGCCAAAGACTTGCAGCGCTGCACAAACCTTCAATTTGTCAAAAGGCAGTATTTGGGAAGTGCAATAAGCAAAACACATTAAAACAAGGTAAGTCTGCAGAATCTAAGTCCATCTCATGGTTTACAAAACCCCATAAGCTCACCAGCTGCTCTTTGGAAACCCTATACAGGGTTGCTATGGTTTGGAGTCTACTCAACGGCACTTCACAACAACATAAGACCTTACCCCTTATTTTCTTGGATACAACCACAAAGATTTTTTGCTGTTTTTCAAACACACTCCATGTGGCTTGGCCATTATCTTTATGGAAGTGGTTCTTCATATATCTGTGTGACCCAACTTCTCCACAAAGGAACAACCTCCATTCTCAATCCTTTTACGTTAATTTATTTTTCCTTCCTAATACTTACCACTATTGAAACAGTGTCTATTTATTTAGTTACTTATTTATTTACTCATTCATTCATTCTATCTCCCTCACATTAGAACAGGGTATTTAATTATTTTGGACAGCACTTAACAACAACAACAACAAAATATTCTAAATGACTAGAATAAATTCTGTTACTCAATAATATTTGTCAAATGAATACATATGAATATTTATATTAAAATTTATCCTAATACTAACATAAATGACATTGTAAAACATTTGTGACATATTTTTATCAATATATTTCTTAATTGTTTAAATATCTAAGCAATCTATTTAATCGGATGTATAGGTGGACACATCAAGTACCTACTGAGCATTACATTGTTTCCATTTTTCATTATAAACCAATACATGATTTATGAATTCTAGCAAAATGTTTTACTATTATATTATTTTTAAGATACTTAACAAATATTATATTTACTCAGCTGAAGCAAGTGAAAAATTTTAGTCAAAAATATTATTATACTGTTTGCTGAAAATGTATAAATTGAAATTTATAAAATGTTCCAATTATTAGTTTTATTTTATTTACTATTTCAAGGACAAAGATGTCAGTTTGAGGGCTAAAGTGCACTAGACCCCAGCCATAGTATTTTCAGTAGCCTCATATTCATGTGTAAGTAGGAAAATAAATAAGGAAGACCTTAGAAGAATTGATGCATTTGAGATACAATGTTAGAGAAGAATATTAAAAGTACTGGAGACTGCCAGAACAAACACATCTATGCTGAATGAAGTACAGTCGGAATGCTCCTTAGAAGCTAAGATGGCAAGACCTGTCCTCATGCTTTAGACATTTTACCAGGGTGGACTAATCCCTAAAGAAAGACATCATGCTTGGTCAAGCGGAGGGTCAGTGAAAAAGAGGAAGATCCCAGTGAGACTGATTGGCATAGTGGTAGTAACAATGGGCTCAAGTGTAACGTGTTTGAGGGTGGTGCAGGGCAGTGTTTTGTTCAGTTGTACATAGGTCGCTATGAATGGGAATTGACTCATTGACACCTAACAAGTAGAAGATCTGATGCCAAGTAAGAGTGATAACATAAATGTTGGCAGCTACTTACTTATTACATACGTCAGGAAGGCAGTAAGCCAAAAAATACATGAACTACATCCAAAAATCTAAAATACTATAGATAGCATATTAGCAATAAATACATTCATAGATACATATTGTTAAGTGTCATTGAATCTGTTCTGACTCATAGCAACCTTGTACAGGGTTTCCAAGGAGTGGTTTGTGGGTTTGAGCCACTGACCTTGTGAATAGCAGTCCAGTGCTTATACTATAGTAACACATAGGACTCCATATATATACAGAGGAGGATAAAAGAAATTTAAGTAATTTAGTTTTCTAAATTATAATGTATGCATACCTACAGAAATGTTATTTGCCAAGCAACTGAAACTTGTACTTACTTGAAACATCAGTATCTTCCAAGTCCTGAAGAATGAGCTCTTCAGCTGTTTTACTCTTATTCTTTATGATGTTAATACAATGAAGAACTGACTCAGGTAATTCATCTAAATCCTAAAAATGTGAGCAGTGAAAGAAAATGTAAAATCATATATTATCACAATTATGTGTCAAATATTGCATCCTTGCTCTATAGGATAATCATGAGACTGTGAACCACAAATTCGGCAGTCTGAGTCCACCAGCAGAAAGATGAGGTTTTCTGCTCCAGCAAAAATTTAAGGCTTGGAAACCCTCTACAGGGTCGCTGAGCTGGAACCAACTTGACGGCACTTAACAACAACAATTCCAACCCAAATTTTGAGGTAAATGTGCAAATGAGATAAAAAGGATTCACATAAAGAAGATAGTATTGCTATGTTATATGAAGTGTAAACTATAATTCCTAGATTTTAAGTTATTTGGGTTAGTTTGCCTAGTTAAACATTTTTCTCAAGGTAATAATAATTTAACTAATTTTCTGACTGATAAAAAACTTGTAAAATATCCTAAGTAAACCAAAAAAGTTTTAAAATTGTGTTCCTCTTCCTTTATGCACATACTTAATCAGATATATAAAACTCATCATTCTGTTGAATTTATTATCAAAGAACCTGAGAATTTTTGTCTCATTTTAATTTGTTGTTGTTAAGTGTCCTGGAGTCGATTCCAACTTATAGTGACCCTGTACAGGGTTTCCAAGGAGCAGCTGGTGGGTTTGAACTGCCAACCATGTGGTCCGTTGTTGTTGTTATGTGCCGTAGAGTCAGTTCCGACTCATAGTGACCCTGTACAGGGTTTCTGAGGCTGTAAATCTTTATAGGAGCAGAAAGCCTCATCTTTCTCCCCCGGAACAGCTGGTAGTTTCGAACTGCTGACCTTGTGGTTTGCAGCCTGATTCGTAACCACTATACTACCAGAGCTCCTTGGTCCAATGTTTATCTTACAGCACTATTTAAATTAGCCTTGGATAAAAACAAAAAATCATGTAAAACTGTTAAGTTTTTCCCAAAGTAATACATAGTTTCTGTTCAAAGCTAATTAAAAAACAAAGTGGAATTGTTTTTTGCTACTTGATTAAACAAACTTTGGGAGGGAAAGACTAGTTGAGAAATTTTTGAAACAGCAAAAAATTGGAAGACATTCGACCCATTTGACATTTTAAAACATAAAAATACAATAAAGTAAAAAGTAACAAAATATTGGAAACAATGGATATCCTTATTGTTGTTGTTAAGTGCTACCAAGTAGGTTCCTTTACAGTAACCCTGTACAGAGTTTCCCAGGTTGTAAATCTATGTAGGAGTACAAAGTTTCATCTTTATCCCACAGAGCGGCTAGTGGACTCAACCAAGGACCTTGTGGTTCACAGCACAGTGCTTACCCAACAGAGCCACTAAGCTCCCAGATAAATATATAAGAACTTAATAAATACAAAGTCAAGACAAATTAATTGAGGAGTACATAATGCAACAATTTAGCAATGAAAACATTAGCTACATATGTTGTTGGTTGTGTTAGTTGTCATTCAGTCAATGCAGAATCATAGCGACCTTATGTAAAGCAGAACGAAATACTATCCAAATCCTGGGACAACCTCACTACTGTTGCCACGCTTGAGTCCATCAATGCTGCCACTTGGCCAATCCATCTCGCTAGGGGTCTTCCTCGTTTTCTCTGACCCTCCACCTTACCAAACATGACATCCTACTCCAGCGACCAGTCCCCTCCTGATAATATGTCCGAAATATGAGACACATATAAGACAAATAAGCTTGGCCATCTTGGCCTCCAAGGAGCACTCTGGATGCACTTCTTCCAACACAGATCTGTTGGTTCTCTGGGCAGCCCAAGGCACTTTCAATATTCTCCTCCAACACCATAACTCAAAAGCATCAATTCTTCTATGGTCTTCTTTATTTACTGTCCAACTTTCACATCTATACAAGGTTATTGAAAATACCATGGCTTGGGTCAGGCGCACCTTAGTCCTCAAGCTGACATCTTTGCTTTTCAACACTTTAAAAAGGTCTTGTGCAGCAGATATGCCTAAGGCAATATGTTGTTTGATTTCTTGACTGCTGCTTGCGTGAGTGTTGATAGTTGATCCAAAAAGAATGAAGTCCTACTTCAATATTTTCTCCATTGATAAGAATGTTGTTTATTGGTCCAGTGGCAAGGATTTTGTTTTCTTTACATTGAGATGTAATCCATACCAAAGGCTGTGCTCTTTGATCTTCATCAGAAAATGTTGTAAGTCCTCTTCACTTTCAGCAAGCAAGGTTGTATCATCTGCATATCGCAGGTTGTTAATGAGTCTTCCTCTAATCCTGATGCCACATTTTTCTTCATATAACCCAGCTTCTCAGATTATTTGTTCAGCATACAAGTTGAATATGGTGAAAGAATACAACCCTGTTGAACATCGTTCTTAATTTCAAAACTTTCAGTGTTCCCATGTTCTGTTCGAACAACTGCTTCTTGGTCTAGGTACAGATTTCTTAGAAGTACAATTAAGTGTTCTGGAATACTCATACTTCTCAATGTTGTCCATAGCTTGTCATGATCCACATAATCAAAAGCTTTTGTGTAGTCAATAAAGTGCAGGTAAACATCTTTCCTGACAGAAATTTTCAGATTATATCTATATTATATAACAAAACTGAAAATAAACTCCAATTGGATTAACAATTTTAGTGTAAAAGAAATAATCCAGAAAAGTATAGTCTACACGTACAAAATTGGGCAAACAATACAACAAAAGGATAATACATTTGATTCAACAACAACAAAAATTATTTCTGCATGTTTAAACATAGTAAATTACAAAGAAATTGAAAAGGAAAGTATTTGCACAGTGCTTTGTGGGTTAATGCGTCAGACTGCAAAGCCGTTTGAACTCCAAGATGGCAGTTCAAGCTCACCAGCCACTCCTTGAAAACTATATTACAAAACTTCTACCTGCACAATTGTGACAGTCTCTGTTAGTAATGATAACAATTACTCACTATTGAATCAAAAGAATCGTATCCCCCATCTCTTTTCACCAGACCCATCTAGACAAGATGAAAACCATTCAGTGGGAACTCTATCTTTTCCCACATTTAGCCCTTTGATGCCACTTTGTCAATCCATTTTTAGGGGGACTTCCACTTTTTCACTGACCCTCTACTTTTTCAAGCATGATGTCCCTATAGAGATTTGCCCAGTATGATGTTGTTGTAGTGTGGCACCATGTTGATTTTGACTCAGTGACCCTGAATAGTGTTTCCAAAGTTGTTGTGGGTTTGAACTGAGAACTTTGAAGTTAGTAGTCTAGTATCTATCCTACAATGCCACTTACATTTTTATTTGATTAAGAAATATTTTATAATATTTGAACCACAGATATTATTGCTAAGAATATATTCTAGCAAATTGTCAAAGATTAGGACAAAGATGTTTATCATATCACTGTTTCTAAACTACAAGTTTGAAATAAATGTCCAAAACAGAGAAATAATTCAATTAATGATAATAGCATATGTATATAGCAATTTAATGAATGTCTAATCAGATTAAAATGCTCAGGAATAAGACAGAGAAGATGTAACATAACCCCAATTTTATTAAAATATACATATTAAAATAAAATTATATATTGTATATTAAAATATGTATCAATATACAGTTCAAGATTATTCTAAATAACACAGAACACAGTAAGAAAAGTAATACTCTTCTTAAAAGCTTATTCCAGTAAAAAGGCTCTAAAGTCCAACACTTAATACTTACTGTGTCACTACTCTTACTTTGGGTTTCTGATTCAGAATCACTTCCATCATCATCATTTTCCAAGGAGGAAATACTGATCTTATCCAATTCCGCTTCTATTTCTGCTTTGAGCTTTGCATCATCATCATTGCTGTTTTCCATCATTCTTCATAATAAAACACAAAAATCATTTGAAGGCAAACAAAAAGGCTATCCAACTAAAAGCAAAACAATGGATTTGCTAATTGATCATAACATATTCTGTGTAAAGATATTTTAGTTCAACAAAATTTTATCACATCTTATTATTAAAAAGGTTGATACCATATACTAAGAACATGATTTTATTTCTCCATTTACTTGTTATAAAAAGGCAATAGGAGAAATTCTTGCAGTATTGGCATTTTTTATTATCTTTATTATGTTAGTTAATACAAAAACCTTTATTTATGAGTTATTTTTTTTAGTTATTAAACCCATATAGAACTTAACCCACATAGAAACATCAATGAAACTGAGGAAATCAAAATAGAATAGACAAATTGCATCAATGTCAATATTCTGGTTGTGATTTCATAATATAGTTTAAAATATACTACCAATGAGGAAATTTTACAAAGTATACAAGGGATCTTTCTGTATTATTTATTTAAATTGAATGTAAATCTACAGTAATCTTTAGAAAAAATGTTGACTTTAAAATGTCCAAATACGGGATAGAACGCTAAGAGAACAATTAAATAAATTATGATGGAGCCATAGAATGGAATACTACACAAATACTTCAAAAAAAAATTTTTTTAGGTAACTTTACTATGAAATATAGTCAAAAAATTATAGAAAACACATGACAGAATAGTATATAGAAAAAGTCTTTTAAGTAACTACACACACACAGAGAGAATTTTTTTTCCTTTTCTTTTTTCCTTCTTAGAGAGTTTTCAGAAGAAATCTGGGAGCATATAAGTTTGATTTCATACCCTTATATTGAATATTTTCACTATGAATAAGTAGGCTAAGCACTAGACAGCAAGGTTGTTTTGAACTCCAACTTTGGTGGTTTAAACTCAACATCTGCTCCTCCGAAGCTCTAGAGAGTCGAACCGACTCGACAGCAATTCACAACAACAATTTTATCCACAAACTCCCAGCTCCAAGGTGTGTGTGTGTGTGTGTGTGTGTGTGTGTGCACAATGTTATCTTGTAACCAAACACAAAAAATGCAGCTCAAAATTTGTAAGTGAAAAAAAATTAAGGTGCCCTAGTGGTGTGGAGCTGCTAACTGCCAAGGTGGGCAGGAGAAAGATGAGGATATCTATTTCAATAAAGTCTTAATCCTGGATCACCTCAATGGCAGTGGGTTTGGTTGAGGTGGAAAAATAACTTTATAAAGCAGAATGCACACTACATACACAAAGCATTAAGCAGAAAGAGAAAGCAGTAGAGTAAGATGAAGAGAATTTTACATTATTTGCCCTCTTTTGCTGGCCTACTGGATCCTCAGACCAACCTTCTCAGAAACACAACATGTAATTTTTTAATTTCTAATAGTCACATTTTTTTAAAGTAAAAACAAAAACAGGTGAAATGTATGTAAATTTTAATAACATTTTATTCAACCCATATATATATATATATTTGAGGGGGAGTCATGGTTTGGGGTTATAGGATAAGCACTGCAAGGTTAGCAGTTCAATCCCACCCGTCGGTCCTCAGAAATCCTATACAGGGTCGCTATGAGTTGGTACCAATTCAACGACATTTAACAATACATAATTTTATTCTTTCAACATGCAATCTATATAAAAATTAGCTATTAATTATAAAAGTTAAAGTAAAAAGTTGCATTCTTGTTTATCTATAGTAACTCTTTACAATCTAATATGTATTTTGCACCTATAATTCTAATTATCTGCATTTCAACTCTTATAGCCACTTGCAGCTAGGGGCGGCCTTTCAGGACAGTGAAGCCTTAGATAAATTCCAGTATAATTGTTATTGTTAAATACAGTGAAGTCAATTCTGGCTCACATAGGGATTTTAAAGAGCAGCTACCGGGTTTGAAGCGTCGATCTTGAGGGTAACAAGCCAGTGTTTATCCTACAACACCACACAAGAATTCCAGGTCTGTAGTAAACTACTTCAAGTAAACAATAACTTAGTTATTCTAGCCTCCCAAAGTGGAAGAGTCCTGGTGTGGTGCTGTGGGTTAATGCGCTGGACTGCAAAGTCGCTTTGAACTGCAAGGTCGGCGGTTCGAGCTCACCAGCTACTCCTCGGTTCGAGTTCACCAACTACTCCTCGGAAACCCTTTACAGGGTCGCTATGGGTCGGAACCGACTTGACAGCACTTAACAATAACAAAGAGGATAACCTTAAGGAAGTCTTTCCTTCAATTCCTGCAATAAAAAGGAAAGGAAACCTCTTAAAGTAGCCATACATTAGTATAGGAGGAAGGAAACTGAGTTGTCACTTAGGGAAAATAAGCAACCATCGAAAATCCCTATATGTTATGGTGCATCTTGAATTTTTGAGATAGCGGGCAAAACGTTTAGAACTGAAAGAAGTCTAAAGCTCCGCAGACACGAGCAGCAACCTCTTAGGCCAGAGTGGCTGGTCGCCTGCGGTTTCCAGGTTGCCAGGAAGCTTCGCCCAGATGTAAACAGGCGATCACTCCGTTTTACCGCAGCTCGGCTTCGCCACACCCGCATCCCAAAATCTGAAATCCCCTAAGGGAAGCTCATGCTCACCCACCTGCAGCGCTGTCCTCCGCGGGCTAAACTGACACAAAGCTTTCATTGCCTCCAAACAAAGCGTAACCATGGCAACAACCAATCCCAAGGAAGATGGACGAACCAGCCTTACAGGTGCCCTAAAGGTTCAAATAATCTCAATTCTCTATTGGCAAAATTTCTGAAGTTCGGGAGTTGGGTGAGTAGTTCACGAATTTTTCCAGGTAATTAAATATTCCGGAAAGTATTTAATAAAGAAATTGAATTTTTTTTTAACTGCTGAGCTATGAGATGGAGATAGCCTGACCTTTAAATTTGGTTATCTATATATTATTTGTGCCTAGAGAATCCTAAATTGCCCTTGTGTAAATTATGTATTCCACAGAAACATAATGGTAAACAGTGATTTATAGCATTTAAAAGTGATGGAATAGAAGTCAATAAACTGTGTGCCTTCCATTACAACAATTTATTTAAAAAGAAAAAATAAGCTGAATTAACCAATTTTCAATGCCTTATAAAAACCTCTGTGGAGTTAGGGGTAGGGCATGGGAAGGGGATGTATGTAAGAAATCTGAGGGAAAAAACCTCTGGAATAGATCTTAGTTAAGAAATATTGATGGTGACACATATCTATTTTAATACAGAGCCTGAAGTTCTGAGTCTATGAAATGTTATTTGAATTTTAATGTAAAATATCATCAAAGTTTATTTTTCATGGAGCAATGTAATAGTATACAAAATGTGAGATTTTATTTTAGTCAATAACAGGTAGTTCTCATTTTAATTTTTTTAAAGTTTACAAAGCGGTATAATTTCCAAAAGGCAGTGGTTATTCATACATGTAGAAGGTATCTACCATACACTAAGCTGAAAACAAACATTTCTTTCAGTGTCTGTAAGACAATAGACTGTATTTCTTGGTAACAACAAACCTGTATTTCCTGGTAACAACAAACTTGTATTTCCTGGTAACAGCAAACTTAATAGAGTGAGAAGTTAGTCGACTTTGCTATTAAAAAGCAAAGCAAAGCAAACAAAGAAACAACAGAAAAAAAAAAAAAAAAACCTTTTAGTTTATCACTTAAAGGGGTAATCATTTTAGAAAATAAATTTACCCTGATTTCAGATCCATTTAAATTTAGGGCTTGCATCATGCAGTTTTTAGACTGATTTATACACTATTCAAACTTTTTATTTAAAATAAGACTACAATATTATGTTGAAGTTTACATATGAAATCATAAGATTAATTTGATGATTATAAAACTTAAAACTTTTTCTAAAGGTTGTCAAATCCTTTAGTAGTCAACTAACTTTCCATACTAGTAGGATAAGTCAAAAAGTATTGGTAAAAAATTATAGAAACCTTTATTTTAAAATATCAAAATGTGAAACTATTGTTTCTCAATATATCCTCCATCTAGGTCTATACAGTTCTGAAAGCAATGTTTCCACTCCTGCTGTGGGTTAATAATCTGGATTGCAAAATTGGTTTGAAACTTGAGGTAGGCAGTTCAAGCTTACCAGCTGCTCCTGGAAAACCCTATACAGGGTCACTATGAGTCAGAATTGACTGGACGGCACTTAACCATAACAACTCTTCCCCAAAGAATTCTATGATTTTCCAGTTGCCACATCAAAATGGAAGTTTTGGCGTCCTCCAATGATTCTAATTGTGTACCTTTGAAATGCTATTTAAGTTTGGGAACAAATGAATTTTCAAGGGGCAAGATTAGGACTGTAAGGTGGATGGGATAAGGTTTTCCAACAAAATTCTCTTAGCACAGCCTTTGCTACCGTGAAAGAATGAGTAGGTGAAATTATGCCATCCTTGGTACAACTTTTCTGGCCTTTTCTTACCAATGCAGTTTTTCATTTTCTCAAATCTCCTCTCTAGTGCCAGTGTAGGATAAGTACTCTGTCACAAGGTCGGTTTGAACCACAGGTTGGTGGTTCAAACTCACCAGCCGCTCCTCAGAAACTCTATACGGGATGACTATGGGTCAGACAACAAATGAGCCACAGGAGTGCCCTGTATCCTGTGAGAAAATGTATAAAGATTATCCTTTGGGTATCCCAAAAAAGGATGGGGAAATCTACTCTTCAAATGAGCCATAAATTAATATAATAACAAGAAGGGAGGGGAGAAAGGAAAAGAACTGTCACTTAGAAACAAAAAAATAACCCTCGAAAATCCCTGGATCATCAAGGTGCATTTTGAAATTTTGAGTTAGTAGCCTATCATGGCTCTGTCGGTTAAGCACTGGACTTCAAGCAAAAGGTCAGTGATTCAAGTCCACCAGCCACTCCAGGGGAGAAAGATGAGGCTTTCTGCTCCTACTCCTATAAAAATTTAAAGCCTCATGTCACTATAAGCAAGAACAACTCAACAGCACTTAGCAACAATATAACCTTCAAAGCTTAGTTTTCTACCTTGAATTTAAATGGTCTAGCAGATTTCTTTGGAAGACAGTTTTGATTGGTACTTTTTAAATTTTTTATTTTTTACAAGACACCTTATGACACTAAGACAAATGAATTATTGAGAGAATTCGTCTGCAGCCATGCACTGATACCATGTTGTTGTTGTTAAGAGCCATCAAGTCAGTTCAGACCCATAGAAACCCTGTATAGGATAGGGTTTCCAAGGAGCAGCTGGTGAGCTTGAACCACCAACCTTGCAGTTCAAACCAACTTTGCAGTCCAACACATTAGCCCTCAGTACAACACCAGAACTCCAAACCCTACAAAACCTGATATTCCCAGGTTGTCTTCTATCCAAGTATTAACCAGGCCCGACCCTGTTTAGCTTCTGAAATCAGATGGGATTGGGTGCATCTAGGGTGGTATGGCCCTAGATACTGGTATTATTGTTGTTGTTTTTGTTAAGTGCTGTCGAGTTGATTCTGACCCATAGTGACCCTGTATAGGGTTTCCCAGAAGCAGGTGGTAACTTGAACCATCAACCTTGCAGTTCAAACAGCTTTGCAGTGTGGCGCATTAACCCACAGCGCCACGCCAGGACTCCACTGGGATCATACACATGTTTAAATATGTTTTCTTTGGAATAAATCCATGCATGTATCAACTGGAACCTTCTAGCAACATTTTTTTTTTTTTTGTAGAACAATTATAAATAAAATTTATAGCAATTTTTGTAGCAGTATCTTTTGAATTGGCTTCACAGAACAATTATAATAATGGTGATGACAGTGATGGTTGTGTGCCAAGGGGTTGGTTGTGACTCATAGTGGCACTGTATCGGGTTTCTGAACCTGTAAATCTTTATAGGAGCAGAAGGCATCATCTTTCTCCCATGGAGCAGCTGGTAGATTTAAACTGCTGATCTTGAAGTTTTCAGGCCACTTATAAGTCCATATGCTACCTTTGTTATCATTATTAGGTGCCATTAAGTTGGTTCTGACTTATAGCAACCTTAAGCACAACAGACCAAAACATTGCCCGTTCCTCTGCCAACCCCACTATCACTGTTATGTTTCAACCCATTGCTACTGCCATTGTGCCAGAACCTCTAGTTGGGCATCTTCCTCTTTTTCTCTGACCTTCCTTTTTACCAAGCATGATGTGTATCTCCAGGGACAGGTTCCTCCTGTTAATATGTCTGAAGTACTAAGATGAAGTCTGACCATCCTGGCTTCTAAGGAGCATTCTGGATATAATTCTTCCAATGCAGATTGGTGTATTCTTTTGCAGTTCCTGGTACTTTAATATTCTTCTCCAACACCATAACTCAAATGCATCAATTTTTATACAATCTTACTTATTCATTACCCAAATTTCACATGCAAATGAGGCCATTGAAAATACCATGCATGGTTTGGTTGAGGAGCACCTTCGTCTTCAAACTGACATCTTTGCTTATGAACATTTAAAGAGGTCTTGTGCAGCAGATTTGCCTAGTGCAATACATAGTTTGATTTCTTAACTGCTGCTTTAATGAATGTTCATAGTGTTATTTATTGGTCAGATAGTGAGAATTTTTGTTTTCTTTACATTGAGATGAAACCCATACCAAAGGCTGTGATCTTTGATCTTCATCAGTAAGTATTTTAATTCCTCATAGCTTTCAGCAAGCAAGTTTGCATCATGTGCACATTACAGGTTGATAATGAGATTTCCTCCACTCTTGATCTTCTTCATATAATTCACTTTTTCAGATTATAAAATGAGTACACAGATTGAATAAGTATGACGAAAGAATACAACTCTGACACACACCATTGCTGATTTTAAAACATTCGATGTCCCCTTGTTCTATTCAAAAGACTGCCATTTGGTCTATGTCCAGCTTCCTCCTGAGCACAGTTAAGTGTTCTGGAATAGTCATTCTTCCCTTTGTTCTCCATCGTCAAAAGTCAAAAGCCTTTGTCCAGTCAATAAAGTCAATAAAGCAAGGGTAAAAATCTTTCTGATATTCTCTGCTTTCAACCAAAATCCATTTGACATCAGCATTGATATACCTCATTCCATGCCCTCGTCTGAATCCAACTTGAACTTCTGGCAGTTCCTTATCAATGTCCTGTTGCAGTCATTTTAAAATTATCATTGACAAAATTTTATTTGCATGTCATATTAATGATGCTGTCCAATGATTTCTGTATTCCATTGGGTCAGCTCTCTTTGGAATGACTTTTAGTCATTTGACCAGGTAATTGTCCTCCAAGTTTTGTAACATTCAGCTGAGTGCCTGCAGTGTTGCATCAATTTGTTGAAAGATTTCCATTATGTTCCATCAATTCCTGGATGAGGTAAAAGAGCTAAATAGAAACTTTCATAGAGAAGCTAGAAAAGATAAAGTCAAATATAACAAAATGTGCAAAGACTTGGAGTCAGAAAACCAAAAGGGAAGAATATGCTCAGCATTTCTCAAGCTGAGAAAACTTAAAGCCTCAACTTGCAATATTGAAGGATTATATGGGCAAAATAAGGAGCTCTGGTAGCGTAGTGGTTATGAATCAGGCTGCTAATCTCACAGTCAACGGTTTGAAACTACAAGCTCTTCCGCAGGAGAAAGATGAAGCTTTCTGCTCCTGTAAAGATTTACAGCCTTGGAAACCCTATACAGGGTTGCTATGGGTCAGAATAGACTCTATGGCACATAACAACAACAACAACAAGGGCAAAATATTGAATGATGCAAAAAATATAAAAAGAAGATGGAAGGAATATGAAGAGTATCTGAAAAAAATAGTCAATGTTCAACCATTTCAAGAGGTAGCATATAATCAAGAGCCAGTGATACTGAAGGAAGAAGTCTGAAGTGCAATGAAGGCATTGACAAAGAACAAGTCACCAGGAATTGATGGAATACAAATTGAACTCTTTCAACAAACTGATGAAGCACTGGAATCACTAACTCATCTATGCCAAGAAATTTGGAAGATAACTACCTGGCCAGCTGACTGGAAGAGATCCATATTTGTGCCAGTTCCAAAAGGTGACAAAATAGAATGTGGAAGCCATCAGAAAAAAGCATTAATATCTTATACAAGTAAAATTTTGCTGAAGATAATCCAAAAACGACTGCAACAATACATTGACAGAAAACTGCCAGAGAGTCAGGCTGGATTCAGACGAGAACATGGAACAAAGGATATCAGTGCTGATGTCGATGGATCTTGGCTGACAGCACAGAATACCAGAAAGATGTTTACCTGTACTTATACTGATTATACAAAGGCTTTCCATTGTGTGGATAATGACAAGCCAAGGACAACATTGCAGAGAATGAGTATTCAGGAACACTAACTTGTGTGCATAACGAACCTGTACATAGCCCAAAGGCAGCTGTTCAAACAGAACAAGTGAACAATGAATTGTTTAAAATTAGCAAAGGTGTGCACCAGGGTTGTATTCTTTCACCATGCTTAGTCAATCTGTATGCTGAGCACATAATCTGAGAAACTGGATTATATGAAGAAAAACATGGCATCAGGATTGGAAGACGACTCATTAACAACTTGTGATATGCGCTGCATCTCAATGTAAGAAGACAAAAATCCTCACCACTGATCCAATAAATGGAGAAAAAATTGAAGTTGTCAAAGACTTCATTTAGCTCAGGTTATCCATCAACATTCATGGAAACAGCAGTCAAGAAATTAAGCGATGTGTTGCAATAGGTAAATCTGCTGTACAAGATGTCTTCAAAGTGCTCAAGAGCAAAGATGTCAGTTTGAGGACTAAGGTGCACCTGACCCAAGCCATGGTATTTCACTAGCCTCATATGCATGTGAAAGTTAGGAAAACAGTAGAAGAATTGATGCATTTGAGTTATGGTGATGGAGGAGAATATTAAAAGTACTATGAACTGCCAAAAGAACAAACCAATCTGTGTTGGAAGAAGTACACCCAGAATGCTCCTTCGAAGCCAGGATGGACAGACTTTGTCTCTCATACTTCAGACATATTATCAGGAGGGGCCAGTCCCTGGAGAATGTTGTCATGTTTGGTAAAGTGAAGGGTCAGAGAAAAAGAGGACCCCCCCCCCAACAAGATGAATTGGCACAGTGGCAGCAGCAATTGTCTCAAATGTAGCAACGATTGTGGGATTAGTGCGTGACTGGGCAGTGCTTCATTCTGTTGGACATCCGGTCACTATTAGTTGGTACTGACTCGGCACCTAACAACAACAATTCCTGGAGCCTTGTTCGTTGCCAATGCCTTCAGTGCATCTTGGATTTATTCCTTCAGTACCTACCATTGGCTCTTTATCATACACGCCCTCTTGAAATACGTGAACACTGACCATTTCTTTTTTATACAATGACTGTGTGTTTCTTCCACCATTGGATGCTTTCCACGTCATTGAATATTTTGCCCATAGAATCCTCCAGTATTGTGACATGAGGCTTGAATTTTTTCTTCACTTTTTCTCATTGAGAAATGCTGAGTGTGTTCTTCCCTTTTGGTTTTCTAACTTCTGGTCTTTACACATTTCATTATAATATTTGACTGTGTCTTCTTAAGCTGATCTTTGAAATATTCTGTTAAGCACATTTACCTCCTCATTTATTACATTTACTTTAGCATCTCTACTTGGTCTTTTCCTTTTTTCTTGTCCTCTTTTCTTTTCTTCCTGTATGATGTTCTTTATGTCATCCCACAGCTCCCTTGATCTTTGTTCATTGATGTATAATGCATCAAATTTGGTCTGGATATGATCTCTAAATTCAAGTAGGATATGTTCAAGGCCAGATCATATTTTGGCTATCGTAGATTTGTTTTAATTTTCTGCAGCTTCAGGCTGAATGTTCAGATTAGCAATTGGTGCTCTGTTCCACAGTTTTCCCCTGGCTTGATTTTGGTTGATGATGTGGCACTTTTACTCCATCTCTTTCCAAAGATTTAGTTAATTTTATTTCTGTGTATTTCATATGTTGAGGTATATATATATATCTTTTATGTTATTTTTTTTTTAAAAAAAGGTATTTGCAATTAATACATCTTTGGGTTTGCAAAATTCTATCATGTGTTCTCCAACATTGGTTCTGTCACCAAGAATATTTTTCAAAGACTGATCCTTCATCTTGGTTTCCAACTTTTGCATTCCAGTCATCAATAATTATCAATACATTTTGATTGCATATTTGATCAGTATCCGACTGAAGAATTTGGTAGGATTCTTCAATTTCATCATCACTGGCTTTAGTAGTTGGTGTGTAAATTTAAATTATAACTGTTTTCCCAGTAGGCATATGGATATTAACCTATCACAGACAG
>NW_006408735.1:4210371-4212053 GCF_000296735.1 Chrysochloris asiatica
GAATGCATTGCCATTCCACTTCAATTTGTCATTTCTGACATAGTAAACCATATGATTGTCGGGTTCATAGTGCCAGTGTCAGTCTATTTCAGCTCACTGATACCTAGGATATCGATCTCTGTGTGTTCCATTTCATTTATAACAACTTCCAATTTTCCTAGATTTGTACTTCATACATTCCATATTCTTATTATTAATGGATGTTTGCAGCTGTTTCACCTCATTTTGAGTTGTGCCCCATCAGCAATTTAAGATCCCAAATGCTTTATTGCATTCACACCATTACAGTCACTTGAGGAGGCATTTCTTACCCAGTGGCATTTTGAGTGCCTTCCAACCTGCTCATCTTGCATCCTAAATTATAACAATAAACTATAATGAAAGTTATGTGAATATCATCTAAGAAACCTAGCCATCTATATTTTTAATTTCCTATGTAAATCAAGAACTTTCACCTTTTTACTTAAAGTGAGCACATCCAAATTGCTAGCATCACTATTCTTGTGCTTTAGTACCATGGTTAAGTAAAATAAGGGTTACTTGCATGCAGCACTGCAATAACCTTAATGGTGAATCTAATAACTGAGGGGGCTACTAAGTAGCTAACAGGCTTAAACTGCCTGGATATACTTGACAAAGAAATGATTAACATCCCAGGAGAGATGCACAAGAGGAATGGAGTTGGCCAAAGTGAGATCCATCATCCTAATCACAACGGCATGCAACTTAAACCTTATAAATTATTTATTTCTAGAATTTGCCATTGAACATTTTCAGAGAGCTGTGGTTTCCTACTGTTAATTGAAACTCTGGAAATTGAAACTAGGTCCGAGGGAAGACTACTGTACCTTTTTAAAGAAACCCTGGTGCTAACTGAAAGGTCAGCAGTTCAAACCACCAGCCTCTCTGAAGGAGAAAGATGAGACTTTCTGCTCCTGTAAAGATTTACAGCTTCTGAAATCCTAAGGAACAGTTCTAATTTGTCCTGTCATCAGAACTAACTCAATGGCAGTGTTGTTACTATTTTTGTTTATGGGTAAAATGGGTTTCCTTTGGGACCCTGGATTTGCTAATTCTCCCAAAATTATAGGCTGCAATCTGAAAAAAAATTGGTACATTTCCTATTCACATAAGTGGCTTGCAATCAATCCAATAGGATGGGTTCATTTACAATCTTCCTTAGTAATTGGATTAAAAAAAAAATCATGCCTTGAAATTGGCAAGGAAAGTTTCTATGTTAAGTACCCAAATTCACAATGGGTTTGCTTTTTTGTTGTTATTTGTTTGTTTGTATTTGTGTTTTTGTTTTTATCTCTTGATCAACAAGAGCCTGAAGTGGAGTGCATCCCTAGGACTGGGTATCGCTGTACTGAGAACCAACACAAGACTAAAATAAAAGAGCTATGATCTGGATCAATGACTGATGTTGTTGTTGTTAGGTGCCATTGAGTCGGTACTGACTCATAGAAACCTTACGCACAACAGAATGAAAGACTGCCTAATCCTGGGCCAACCTCACTATCATTGCCATGCTTGAGTCCATTGATGCTGCCACTTTGCCAGTCCATTTTGTTGGGGGTCTTCCTCTTTTTCTCTTACCCTCCACCCTACCAAACATGATATCCTTCTCCAGTGACTGGTCCCTCCTGACAACATGTCCAAAGTATGAGAGACGAAGTTTG
>NW_006408735.1:4212633-4218498 GCF_000296735.1 Chrysochloris asiatica
TGAGTCTTTCTCAAATCCTGATGCCATGTTTTTCTTTTATAACCCAGCTTCTCAGACTATTTGCTGAACGTACAGGTTGAATAAGTATGATGAAAGAATACAACTGTGTCGCACACCTTTCTTTATTTTAAACTATTCAGTGTTCCCATGTTCTGTTCAAACAACTGCCTCTTGTTCCATGTACAGATTCCTCATGAGCACAATTAAGTGATACTGACCCAATAACATATAAATGGTCGTGCATAATTTGGGAAGTGTGAGTGGATCCATTTTTAAGCATAAACCAGTTTCTCTCCAATGAAGCTAAGTGGGATACACGTGGAGGTGGAAGGTACCAGCTTACCTTAAATTTGTTTCATTGTCTACTGTCACATTCATATAAATAAGAACTGTTGTTATTGAGTGCCATCCAGTCAACTCCAACTCATAGAGACCCTAGGTAGGGTTTCCAAGGAGCAGCGGATGGACTTGAACTGCTGACCTTGCAGTCAACAGTCGAATGCTTCTCCTACAATGCCAGCCTCATAATCATTGCTATACATGAGCCCATTGCTACTGCCACTGTGCCAATATATCTCATTAGGGGTCTTCCTCTTTTTCTCTGGTCCTCTATTTTACCAAATTTAATGTCCTTCTTCAGAGACTAGTCTCTCCTGAAGTATGACAGACAAAGTCTTGCCATCCTGGATTCACAGGAGCATTCTCGCTGTACTTCTTCCAACACGTGTTTGTTTGTTCTTCTGGCAGTCCATGATACTTTTAATATTTTTCTCTAACACCATACCTCAAATGCATTAAATCTTCCATGGTCTTCTTTATTCATTGTATAACTTTCACATGCATATGTGGTTATTCATAATACCATGGCTTGAGTCAGGCTCACCTGAGTGCTCAGACTGACATCTTTGCTCTTAAACACTTTAAAGAGTGCATGTGTAGCAGATTTGCCTACTGCAGTATGTCCTTTTATTTCTCCATTGCTGTTTCCACGAGTGTTGTTAGTGGATCCAAGCAAGACTGTATCATTTGCATATCTTGGGTGTTCATGAATCTACCTCCAATTCTGATGCTATTTTATTCTTCATATAATCCAGTTTCTTGTATTATTTAATCAACATACAGATTGAATATATAATGATGAAAGAATACAACTTTGACTCCCAACTTTCCTGATATTAAACCATTCAGTGCCCCCTTGTTCTGTTCAAACAACTGCCTGTTGGTTTATTTACAGTCTCCTTTTAAGCACAATTCAGTGTTCTGGAATATCCATTCATCACTGTGTTACCAATAGTTTTCATGATCCACATAGCCAAAAGCCTTTGTATAGTCTATAAACACATGGAAATAAATTTCTGATATTCTCTTCTTTCAGCCAAGATTCATCTGATGTCAGCAATGGTATCACTCCCTCTATGTCCTCAGCTGAATCCAACATGAACCTCTGGCAGTTCCCTGTCAATGTATTGTTGTAGCCATTTTTAAATTATTTTTAGCAAAAATTTACTTGTGTGTGATACTATCCTATAATTTCTGTGTTCTGTTGGGTCACCTCTCTTTGATATGGGCACAAATATGGATTGCTTCCAATCAGTTGGCTAGATAGCTGTCTTCCTAATGCCTTGGCATAGATGAATGAGACCCTCCAGTGCTGCATCAGTTTGTTGAAAGATTTCAATTTCTAGCCCATCAATTCCCAGAGCCTTGTCTTTGGCAATGCCTTCAGTGTACCTTGAATTTCTTCAATCAGTACCATTGGATCATATGCTACCTCTTGAAACAGTAGAGCATCAACCATTTCTTTTTACTACAGTGAGTCTGTATTCCTTCCATATTCTTTTGATGCTTCCTGCATCATTCAATATTTTGCCTATGTTGTTGTTAGATGTAGTTGGTACCAACTCATAGTGATCCTATGCACAACAGAACGTAGCACTGGTCCTCTGCCAACCTCACAATCATTGTTACACTTGACTCCATTGTTGCTGCCTCTATGCTAATTCATCTTGTTGGGGGTCTTCCTCGTCTACTCTGACCCAAGCATGATGTCCTTCTCCAGAGACTGATCCCTTCTGATAGTATGTTCAATGTATGAGATCATTCTGGCTATCCTAATTTCCAAGGAGCATTCTGGCTGTACTTCTTTCAATACAGATTGGTTTGTTCTTTTGGCAGTCCATGTTGTTTTTCATAGTGTCTTCAAACTCCATAATTCAAATGCATTTGTTCTACTGTCTTCTTTATTCATTTTTCAACTTTAACACACATATGTTGTTGCTGTTAAGTGCCATTGAGTCGGTTCCGACCCATAGCGACCCTGTACAGGGTTTCCGAAGGTGTAAATCTTTATGGGAGTAGAAAGCCTCATCTTTCTCCTGTGGAGCGCGCTGGTAGTTTCGAACTGCTAACCTTAAGATTCGCAGCCCGATTCGTAACCACTACACTTAGGAGGTACTGAAAATACCATGGCTTGGATCAGCCGCAGCTTAGTCCTCAAACTGACATTTTTGCTCTTGAGCACTTTAAAGAGGTCTTGTGCAGCAGATTTGCCTAATGCAATACTTTGCTTGATTTCTTGACTGCTGCTTCCATGAATGTTGATGGTTGAGCCAAACAAAATAAAGTCTTTGACAGCTTCAATCTTTTCTCTGTTTACCTTGATGCTGTTTATTGATATGGTGGAGAGGATTTTTGTTTTCTTTACACTGAGTTTCAACCCACACCGAAGGCTGTGGTCTTTGATCTTCATCAGTAAGTATTTTAAGTCCTCTTTGCTTTCAGTAAGCAAGGTACTATCATCTGTGTATCACAGGTTGTTAATGAGGTCTTCCTCCAATCCTGTGCCACGTTCTTCTTCATATATCACTTCCAGATTGAATAAGTATGATGAAAAAATACAACCCTAGAACACACCTTTCCTAATTTAAAGCCATTGAGTGTTCCCTTGTTCTGTTTGCATAACTGCCTCTTGGGCTATGTACAGGTTCTTCATGAGCACAAATAAGTATTATGGAATACTCATTCTCCACAATATAGTCCATAGCTTGACATCACCCACACTATCAAAATTTGCCTTTGCATAGTCAATAAAGCACATAAAGCACAGATAAACATCTTTCTGGTATTCTCTGCTTTCAGCCAAGATCCATCTGACATCAGTAACAATATCTCTTGTTTCACATCCTCATCTGAATTCAGCTTGAACCTCTGTCAGTGTACTGTTGCAGCCAATTTTAAATTATCTTTAGAAAAATTTTGCTTTCATGAGATATTAATGATATTGTCTGATGATTTCAATACTCTGTTGGGTTTCCTTTCTTATGAATGGGGAAAAGTATGCACCTCTTCCAATCAGTTGGCCAGGCAGCTGACTTCCAATTTCTTGGCATAAATAAGTTAGTGCCTCCAGTGGTAGGTACATCAGTATATTGAAAGATTTCAATTTGTATTCCATCAATTCCTGGTGTCATTTTCTTTACCAATGCCTTCAATGAACCTTGGACTTCTTCTTTCAGTACCATTGGCTCTTGATCATATACTACCTCTTGAAATGGTTGAACATCAACCATTTCTTTTTGGTACAGTGGCTCTAGGAATTCCTTCAATCTTTGTGTGATGCTTTCTACATCACTCAATATTTTGCCCAGAGAATACTTTAATATTGCAACAAGACAGTTGAATTTTTTCTTCAATTTTTTCAGTTTGAGAAATGCTGAGATTGTTGTCACTTTTGATTTTCTAACTCCAAGTCTTTGCACATTTCGTTATAGTACTTAACTTTTTCTTTTTGAGTTGCCATTTGAAATTTTATGTTCAGCTCTTTTACCTCCTCATTTATTCCATTTGCTTTAGCATCTCTACACTAGAGATGTCTCTTCTGATATCCATTTGGGCCTTTTCCTTCTTTCTTGTCTTCTTAATGGCTGTTTGCTTTCTGCTGGTGTGATATTCTTGATGTCATCCCACAACTCTTTTGATGTTCAGTTTTTAGTGTCTAATATATCAAATTTGTTCTTGAGATGATCTCTAAATTCAGGTGGGGTGTTTTCAAGGTCATATTTTGGTCCTGTGGACTTGTTTTAATTTTCTTCAGCTTCAGTCTGAACCTGCATATGAGCAATTAATGGTCTGTTCCACAGTCTTCCCTGGCCCTTTTTTTGCTGGTGATATGTGGGTTAATGCGCCAGACCGCAAAACTGTTTGAACTGCAAGGTCGGCAGTTCAAGCTCATCAGTCGCTCTTCGGAAACCCTGTATAGGGTCGCTATGGGTTGGATCTGACTCAAAGGCACTTCATAACAACAATGTAGCTCTTTCACTGTTTCTTCCAACAGATGAAATCAGTTTGATTTCTGTGTCATCCATCTAGTGACGTCCATGTGTATAGTTATCTTTTTTGTTGTTTAAAGGAGGTATTTGTAATGAAAAAGTCTTTTGGGCTTCAAAATTCTATCATATGATCTCCAGCATAATTTCTGTCATCAAGATCATCCTTTCCAACTACTGAGCCTTCTTCTTCATTTCCAAATCACAAGTAGTTATCGATACATGTTGAAAGCATGTTTGATAAATTTCAGACTGAGGAAATTGGTAGAATTCTTCAGTTTCAACATTACTGGCTTTAGTGATTGGTGCATAAATTTGAATAATAGTGGTATTTACTGATCTTCATGGTTATTATTATGTGTCGTCAAGTTGGTTCTGACTCATAGCAACCCTGTATAGGGTCCCAAGGAGCAGATGGTGAGGTTGAACCACCAACCTTGCAATTCAAATCGACCTTGCAGTCCAGCACATTAACTCACAGCACCACACCAGGTCTTTTTTGTAGTCATATGGATATTATTCTATCACAGATGGCAGTATACTTCAAGATAGATCTTAAAATATTCTATTTGATGATAAATGTGATGCCATTCCTTTTTAATTTGTCATTCCTGGCATAGTAACCCCTGATTGTCAGATATAAAGTGGCCACTATTCGTCCATTTCACCTCACTAATGCCTAGAATATCAGTCATTATGCGTTCCATTTTCTTTTTGACAACTTCCATTTTTCCTAGATTTTTACTTAGTATATTGCATGTTCCAATTATTAATGGATGTTCGCAGCTATTTCTCCTCATTTTAAGTTGTATCCCATCAGCAGATAAATGTCCCAAGTAATTAGCTTTACTCTAATCGTGTCATCACAGTCAACTCTACTTTGAGGAAGCAGCTCTTTACAGTTGTATTTTGTGTGCCTTCCAACCTGAGGAGCTCATCTCCTGGCACTTTATCTGACAATATTCTGTTGCTATTTGTAATGTTTCAGTAGTCAACATTATAATGCTATCTGACAGTGTTCTACTGCTATTCATAAGGTTTTCAGTGACTTAACATTCAGAACTAGCCCACCTCTCCTTTTTCCTAGTTAGTCTTAGTTTGGAAAATCTAGTGGAACCCTTTCTACCATGGGTGACTCTGCTGGTATTTAAAATAACTGTGACATAGCTTCCAACATTACAGCAACACACAATCCACTAAAGTATATTAACTGACAGATGCGTGGTCAAATGATGTATTTGATTAGGAAAATCATCTGCACATGGCTGCTTCAAAGTGTTTAAGGACAAAGATCTCAGTTGTAGGACTCAAGTGCACCTGACCCAAGACATAGTATTTTCAATAGTTTTATATGCATGTAAAAATTGGACAATGAATAAGGAAGATGGTAGAGGAATTGATGTACTTGAATTATGGTATTGGAGAAGAATATTTAAAATACCCTGGATTTCAGAGATGCAGCAATACCAGAGATGGAGGCAGAGATGGAGACATGGAGAGAGGGGGCAGCTAAGCACTCTAGATTCATGGGAGGAGAGGG
>NW_006408735.1:4218633-4225826 GCF_000296735.1 Chrysochloris asiatica
CATGAAGGGGATTATAATCATTGTAATGAAACAAGGTTTATGATTTGTGGAATGTAAAGCTGATAATCTGCTCTGTAAACTTTCACTAAATCCACAATAAAAACCTTAAAAAAAAAAAAAAAAAAGTACCCTGGATTTCCAGAAGAAGAAACATCTCTGTATTGGAAGAAAATAAGTCAGAATGCTCCTTAAAAGCTAGTTTGGCAAGACTTTGTCTCTCTTACTTGGGACATATTCTCAGAAGGATCAGTCACTGGAAAAGTACATCATGCTGGGTAAAGTGAAGGGCCAGAAAAAACAAGGAAGAGCCCCAGTGAAATGGACTGACCCAGTGGCAGAGCAATGGGCTTAACTGAAATAATGATTGTGAGGATGGCACAGATCCACACAGTGTGTCTTTCCGTTGTGCATAGGTCACTATGATTTGGAACTGACTTCACAGCACCCAACAGCAACAATTTGCACTTCAGTATACAATTCCCAGTACTTACAAGATGTCTTCACGTAGGTATTTACTACCACTTCAAGCTTAATTTTTCAATTGCCAACACTTCATAAAATTTAAATTCACCAATTCTTCCTCCAGATTTCTTTCTCAGTATTTTCTGTTTCCATTGACTATAATTATATAAGATCCCTAGTAATATAGTGTTTATGTGTGGGACTGCTAACCACAAAGTCAGCAGTTTGAATCTACCAGCTGCTCCACCTGAACTAGACGAGGTTTCCTGCTCATGTAAAGATTTACCACCTTGGAAACCATATACAGGGTCACTGTGAGTCAGAACCAACTCAGCAGCACTACACCACTTCTGTCACCATCATTCTTTTATTTTTCCTTCCTACAAAAATAGTCCTCATCATGGATTCCTTCCTATTCATAATAAAACATATTGAAATTATATCAAAGCCTTCTCTTTTCTTTCTCATGATCTTCTGTAATTGCCCTTCCTAACATTAACAGGCAATTTTGCTAGTTACTCCACACATCTTTTTTCTTTTTCACTGGGTACATGGTTGCCTCCAGCTGCAACTCAGTACAGTTATGTGACACAGGCTGTGAAGTGTGCACATTTTGCCTAGCTTAAATGATGCTTACACTTGCCTAAGCTTACCTTACTTTTTTTTCCTACTCATCCTGGTGTGGTGATGGAGGATATGCACTGGACTGTTAACCACAAGGTTGGCAGTTCAAACCTACCAGCCATTCCTCAGAAATCCTCAGCAGAATCAGAACCAAATCCACAGCACTTAACAACAACATCAACAACGTTGACTATAAAGGAGTCCTGGTGTGGCACTGTAGGATAATCAGTGGACTGTTACCTTCAAGGTTGTTGATTCAAAGCCACCAGCTGCACCTCAGAAACCCTTTGCAGGGTCCTATGAGTCAGAACTGACTGGACGGCATATTACAACTACTATTGACTATAAGTTGTCAAGGACTTCATTCTTCTTTGATCAACCATCAACACTCATGGAAGCAGCAGTCAGTAAATCAAACAACATATTGCATTAGGCAAATCTGCTGCACAAGACATTTTTAAATTGTTGAAGAGCAAAGATGTCAGCTTAAAAACTAAGGTGTGTCTGACCCAAGCCATGGTATTTTCAATAACCTCATGCATGGGAAAGCTGGACAGTGAATAAGGAAGACCAATGAAGAATTGATGCTTTTGAGTTATAGTGTTAGAGGAGATTATTGAAAGTGCCATGGGCTGTCAAAAGAACCAACAGATATATGTTGGCAGAAGTGCAGCCAGAGTGCTACTTGGAGGCCAGGATGGCCAAATTTTGTCTCTCGTACTTTGGACATATTGTCAGGAGGGACAAGGCCCTGGAGAAAGATATCATGTTTGGTAGGGTGGAGGGCCAGAGAAAAAGAGGAAGACCCCCAGCAAGATGGATTGGTAAAATGGCAGCATCAGTAGGCTCAAGCGTGGCAATGATAGTGAGGTTGGCCCAGGATCGGGAAGTGTTTCATTCTGCTGTGCATAAGGTCGCTATGAGTCAGTACCGACTCTGGCACTTAACAACAACAACAGCATTGACTATAAATGATGATACCTCAAGCAAACTTGGGAGCCACATATTTAACAGGCTGACTCTGACCCACTACTCCAAATTCCTGAGGTGACTTTCTAAAAGAGACACCACCTAACCACCTAGGATATCAGTGAATTTCTATATTTGGGTCTTTTGATAAAGCATCTCGGCCTTGACCTAAATAGCTTGTTACTTATTTCCAAGATGCATTCATTCAAACCAGAGATGATGCAGAAATTTCTCCTCTATCATTCACAATTCCCTGTCCTTTCCTAGAAAAATACAGTCCTTTGCACCAAGGTGGAGAGGATCACAGATTTCCTGAATGCTTCAATGGTTAGAAATGAATCCAAAATAATAGACCTACATCCGCTTGGAGGAAAACAAATGAAAATCAGGCAATGCATCTGAAAGTCCCATTAAAACAGGCCAAACAGTGGACGCATCCATCATTGGAACTTGTTGTTGTTGTCAGATGCCATCGAGTCGGAACTGACTCATAGCGACCCCATGCACAGCAGAACGAAACAATGTCCGATCCTGGGCCAACCTCACTACCACTGCCACACTTGGTGCCATCAATGATGCCACCTGGCTGATCCATCTCGTTGGGGGTCTTCCTCTTTGTCTCTGACCCCCCATCTTACCCAGCATGACATCCTTCTCTAGGGACTGTTCCCTCCGGACAATATGTCCAAAGTATGAGAGATGAAGCTTAGCCATCCTGGCCTCCAAGGAGCACTCTGGTTGCACTTCTTCCAAAACAGATCTATTGGTTCTTTTGACAGTTCATGGCACTTAGGGGAAATGAAATAGGAAAAACTAAATGAAAGCTTGTTGTTATTGTTAAGTGTCATCAAGTCGGTTCTGACTAATAGCAACCCTGTATAGGGTTTCCAAGGAATGTCTAATGGGGTTTGAACTGCCAACCTTGCATTTCAATCTGACCTTGCAGTCCAGTGCTTTATCATACAGTGACACACCAGGAATAAAAAGGAGAGCAAATAAGAAAAAGCCAGAGAGGCTCCTTACGCAGGGAAGAAGAACCTGAAGAGTTCTTAGAAACTATGTGGCCTTAGCTCAAAGAAGGGAGGAAAGAGTCAAACCTAGTCTTCTCTTGTTTCTCCAGAATTATCCAACTCATTTTTAGTTTCCTTCTAATTCAGGACACATTACTCCGGATTCATTTTACTGTATTTCCTTCCATCCTGTCAATTATGTACTGCATACATTAAATATAAAACTACTTTTTCAAACATGATGCTGTTGTCATTAAGTGGCGTCAAGTCATTTCCAATTCATAGCCGCCCTGAGGATTTCCAAGGACTGACTGGTGGGGTTGAACCACCAACCTTAGGGCTAGCAGTCCAGTGCTTATCCTACAGCACAACATCAGGACTCCAAACATGATGCTAGCTCAAATTAAATCAATGAAATTAAAGAGAAAATATTAAACTTTCTTATCTAAAAACCAAAGTACCAAAAACCAATAGGGTTAAGTATCTTTCCATAACAGTTTTAAGAATATTAGGTTTCTGGAAAGTAAATTTTAATTAAAAGTAATATTAAGTTTGTTCCTTTCCTTACTCTGTATACCAAATTAAATTATAAACTAATGAAATTAATTATTCCATCCATTGATTCTTTCAAAAATATGTATTAAGTATTTAATAAATACTTTGGAAAGAATCAATGGATGGAATTATTTATTTAATTAATTAAAGCATTTAATAAGTATTTTGAAAGAATCAATTAGTGGAATTATTTAATTAATCACAGCATTTAATATCTTTTAATAATCAATTGATAGAATTATTTATTTGATTAATTTAAACATTTAATCTTTTTTTAAGAATCAATGGGTAGAATTAATTAATTAAAGCATTTCATATTTTCTGTAAGAGTCAATGGGTGGAATTAATTATTTCATTAGTTTATAATTTAGCTTGGTATACAGAGTAAGGATATATATAGATGCTCTCTTTCTTTTTTTCTCTCTCTCTCTCTCTTAAAATTTTGTGGAAACATACATACTTACCTAGTCTGTGTTGGACTCCTGGTGTGGCACTGTATGATAAACACGGGACTGCTAACCACAAGGTTGGAAGTTCAAACCAACCAGTTGTTCCTTGGAAAATCTGTACAGTGTCACTATGAGTTGGAACTAATACATTGGCACGTAACAACAACCGTATGTGTCAGACTCTGGGGATTTAATAGTATGTAAGAACTATTATCTCCTCTTAAAGACTTCAGAGTCTATGTGGGGAGAAAGACAACAGGAAAATAGACAACAAATTATTGTTATTGTTAAGTTCCATTAAGTCAATTCCAACTCGGAGTGACACTTAATAGGGTTTCCAAGGAGCAGCTGATGGGTTTGAACTTCTGACCTTGTGGTTCACAGTCCAGTGCTGATCCTAAGTACCACGAATGCTTCCACACTGAGAGCTCAATGATAAGGTGGCATTATTCTGGGAAAAGTGAGGAATAGGAAGAGATGAAGAAAATCTTTCCAGCAAAGAGAATATGTGTGTTACGACTTGGAACAAAAAAAAAATTTCACTTTTTTTAAAATTGCAAGGCATTCAGTAAACTACTACTGACATACTTATTTAGTTTTGCATATTTAGACAAAAAATGGCGATAGAGAAAAAAATAAGCCAATCCAAACTCACCATCGTGGAGTTTGTTCCAGCGCACAGTGACTCTGTCTAGGGTTCCTAAGACTGTAAAGTTTATAGGAGAAGACAATCTCATTTTTCTCCTGTTCAGCAGCAGGTGTTTGAACTGCTGAAGTACCACCAGATACAGCTTCAAAATATTTAAAATATGCCCTTGTATTCAAGGAGGAGAAAAACGTTATATTGAAAATTAGTATGAGAAGAAAATTGTGCAAATAAACAATATGGATAGACAAAATTATTTTAAATTGATATTGTGATAAATGTTTATTGTGAAACTTGTGCTTATCTTTTAGAATCTTGGAGGAAAAAAATGTTAAGGAAAAACAAGATACTGATTTTAAAGTACCCTCTATATCTCATTAATGGAGTTTTCTTGGTAAGAATTCTCATACATATTTTGTAAAGAAAATGAATGCATTTTAAGGTAATTAATAAAAATATAAACATTGACTATTTCCTTTATAGATTCTTGGATTATTGCTCTTGGGATTTGGTGCATGGCTTTTATTTGATAGAAACATTTTTTTAACAATTTGGGGTATGTATCTATTTTTTCTTTTGCTTTCTTTAAATGAAATAAAATAAGAACCCAAAATCAATATAATTTTAAATAATTTCATATAGGAGATATTCAGCAGGTGGCAGTATTGCACTAAAATTCTTATGTATAAGTCACTTTTTCTTCTGAAGATATTTGTCATCTGGTTTTAGGAGAGAAAATTTTAGGAAGGAAGAGCTTGGAATTTTTGCTGCACAAGAATGATATGGGAAAAGGGAGGTTGAGGATTATTCTAATAACCCTGTTTGTTATTCTGAAACCGGACTCATAGGTTTTCAGAAGCTTTTTAAATCATCTCAGGAGCAGAAAGCCTCATCTTTCTCCAGGATCTAATAGCTCTAGACTTTTATAAACTTGTACTCTTGTAAAGATAATAGAAATCAACAGTTTCTACAGTCTTCTAAACAAAACAAAACTCTAACTTCAGGTCGATTCTGACTCATATTGCCCTATAGGGCACAGTAGAATGAGCCCGTAGAGTTTCCAAGGCTGTAATCTTTATGAAGTAGTCTTGGTGTGTTGTTGTTGTTGTTGTTGTTGTTAGGTGTCATCGAGTCGGTACCGACTCATAGCGACCCTATGCACAGCAGAACGAAATACTGCCCTATCCTGGGCCAACCTTACTACTGTTGCCACGCTTGAGTCCGTTGATGCTGCTGCTTAGACAATCCATCTTGTTGGGGGTCTTCCTCTGGTGTGGTACTGTGGGTTAATGTGCTGGACTGCAAAGTTGATTTGAACCTTAAGGTTGGTGACTCAAGCTAACCAGCTGCTACCCGGAAACCCTATATAGGGTCAGAATGTATCAGAACCGACTCAACAGCACTTAACAACAACAGCAATCTTTATGAAAGCAGAATGCCACATCTTTCTCCTGTGAATCAGCATGTGGGTTAGAACCACTCACCCTTATGTTAGCAGCTGAGCATCAACTGCTGTACCATTTGAACTCTTATTTCACAATCCCTATTCCTGTCGCCAAGTTAGATAATATGTTTTCAAGTTAGATAATATGTTATACTCTCACCATGACAGAGTTACAAATAAATTGCAATATCAAAAAAATAAATAAAGACACTCCCAAGGAGTCTATTTGGATTCATAGCAATCCTATAGTACAGACTAGAAATATCCACACGTTTTCCTAGGCTGTAATTCTTTATGTTTGTCCTATGAAGTGACTCTTGTGTTCAAACTGAGTACTTTAACCACTGCACCATCAGAGCTCCATAAATAAAGTATATTGTTTTTTGTTGTTAAATGCCATTGAAGAAGTTCCGACCCATAGTCATACTGCATAGGGTTTCCAAGGAACGGCTGGTGGGTTTGACCCACCAACCTTTCAGGTAACAGTCCAATGCTTATCTTACTGAGCCAATATGCAAGTACAAATAAAATAATTGAATATTTAGACATTATGCAAAAAAAAAATATATTTCCTTTATTTTTGCCATTTTTGGTATATTGTGGACACTGTGACTTAAATTTAAGCACACTAGGTTGAAGATTTTCAATGGCTTTGTATTCATGTGAATCCTGTACAATGAATACAGAAGGTCCGAGGAGAACCAATGCATTTAAATTGTGGTGTTGGAGAAGAATATTGAAAGTCCCATGGATTTCCTGAAGAACAAACTAATCTGTTTTAGAAGATGTACATCCAGAGTGCTTTTTAGAAGAGAGGAAGACAAGATTTCATCTCACGTACTTTGGAAATGTTATCAAAGGAGATCAGTCCCTGGAAAAGGACATCATGCTTTGTAAAGTGCAAGGTCATTTAAAAAAAGGGAAGCCCCCAACGACATAATGTTGTTGTTGTTGTTAAGTGCCGTCGAGTCGGTTCTGACCCATAGCGACCCTGTACAGGGTTTCCGAGGGTGTAAATCCTTACGGGAGTAGAA
>NW_006408735.1:4226671-4244056 GCF_000296735.1 Chrysochloris asiatica
GTTGGCCCAGGATCGGACATTGTTTCGTTCTGCTGTGCATGGGGTCGCTATGAGTCAGTTCCGACTCCATGGCACCTGGCAACAACAACAACGTATATATGTTTAGTCAATAGGAAGAACACTTTTCTGTTTTTATCAAAGATTTTGAAAATCAGAGATCATGTGGCAGGTGTCAACAAATAACAAGCCTCAAACCAAATACAGCTGTTTTTGGAAATAAACTTTCATTGGAATAGCTATCCCTATTCACTTACATATTTATTATGGCTACTTTTGCACTCCATCATCAGTGTTGACTAGTTACAATATGGCTCAAAAAAACTAAAATAAAATTCTTACTGAACCTTTATAGAAAATATTTGCCAACTCCTGTTCTACTAAGCTAAGTATGTGCTATGATTTGGTGCAAGCGAAAAGGAGCAATTTATTATTGGGGAATATTTTCCCACAGGTTTCTGGAATTTCTTGAGACTTACTGTTCTTTAGTTCCTTCCTACCTTTTCAGGAGGTTTTGCATAACAAACACTTTTGAAAGACAGAGGTAGTATCTGTTGTGGAATGAATTGTGTTGAAATACTAACCCAACCCTTTTACCTATGATCTAGCTTATAAAAAGGGTTTTTGATATGTTCATATAAGGTGGTTCCTGAACTTTACCCTAGCTGAAGTATAAAAAGAAACAGAATGGACACAAACATACACAGGGGGCAGAGAGAGATGAAGGAAGCAGCTGTGTTTACAACCCTAGCACACCAAAGATAACTGGATGGTAGGATCTCTGGTAGAGTAGTGGTTATGAAACAGGCTGCTAACCTCATGGTCAGCAGTTTGAAAATACAAGCTGTTCCGCAGAAGAAAAATGAGGCTTTCTGCTGTGGTACAGATTTACAGCTTCAGAAATCCTATGCAGGGTCACTATGAGTTGGAACCAACTCCATGGTACTTAACAACAACAACAATTAGAAACTGAAATAGAAAGTACCACCTCTGAGGACCACATCCTACATTTAAACCTCTTGTCTTCCTGAACTGTGGAAAAATAAATTTCTGTTCTTTAAATACACTCACTTATAGTATTTCTGTTATGGTAGGCCTAGGTAGCTAAGACAGCATCACTCTCTAAATCAAATGGCAGATTTGCTTACTGTATAGTATAATAAAAGTGACTTTTAAGTAAAACACAAGGATATGTAAAAAAAAAAATTGCTATAAATCATTAAAAAACTTTATTAAATAAAATTATAAAAATGTGAAGTTATTGTTTCTTAACATAGACTCCTTCTCAATCTGTAAATTTCTGAAGATAGTGTTCCCATCTCTCTAACCTGTTCATAAAGAATTCTGAGGTTTTCAATTTGCACCATGTCAAAAATGCAGTTTGGGCATCCATGTGGAACTCAAATTATGTTCCCTTCAAATATTCTTTGAATTTGGAGGATGAAAAGAATTCTGAGGGGGAAAGAACAGGATTGTAGGGTGTGCAGCGTAGTAGTTCCCTATGAAATTAATGTAGGGCAATCCGTACTATACCAAAAGAATTAGCAGGTGCATTATGCGATGGAAAAAAATTCCTCAATGCAACTTTCTTGGTTTTTTTCTTACCAATACAGTTTTCCATTTTCTTAGAACTTTTTCCTAATAGTCCTCCATGAGCATCCTGTGTCTTGTGAGAAAATCTATGAAGATTATCTCTTTGGAACCCTAAAAATCAGTCACCATAAATCTTATGAGTTGAATTATGTGCCTTGAATTTAATTAGCCTAGCAAAACCCCTCAGAAACCACTGTTTCAATCTCTCTTTTTTTGAATATACCTTAATGAGACTAAGACAAGTGTATTACTGAGAGAACTTGTCTGCAGCCTTCCACTAATTGCAGAGACATGTTTACATACTTTGTGTTTGGAATAAATCCATGCACGTATGAACATGAACCCTAGTTGTTGTTTTTTATTTGCCGTAGAGTCAGTTCTGACTCATAGCGAGCCCTGTATAGGTTTTCCTAGGCTGTACATATTTGCAGGAGCAGAAAGTCTCATCTTGACCCCGTGGAGTGGCTGATGAGCTCAAATTGCCAACCTTGTGGTTAGCAATCCAGTGCTTATATTACAAAGCCACCATGCTCCCAGGAACTCTAGTAGTGACACTTTTTTACTTACCTTCTTATAATGCAAAGAGCATGATAATTGATAATAAGTTCAGCGTGTCAGACAAGGAACACGTAACCCACATTTGTACTTAAGTATCTGTTAGCAAATGAAATATTGAATGAATATTTGAATGTTTGAATGCACAAACATAGAAGAGGTCACCTGGGGGCGGGGGAGGAAATGGTATTTTAACATAGCAGACAATGAACACAAGGTAAAGGTAAGAGACAGTCTGAGATTTTCTACATTAGGAAATGTAAAAAAGTTGTTGCTAAGAAGAAGGTTAGTAAGGGTTAGAATTGGGTTGTAAAAATAGAGAATTCTAGAAGTTTGACAACAGCTTTTTAGGGAAATCTTTGGTTGCTGTATTTATTATTAAATAGAAAGCAAACAAAATGTCATTTCATATAAGTCATTTTGTGTTTCCACAGATGAAAGCAGTTACTTGATAACAAATATTTCCCAAATGCTGATTGGAACTGGATCTGCTACTGTTGTATTTTGTCTTTTGGGCTGTTTGGGAATTCACAAAGAAATCAAGTGGCTTCTAATTCTGGTATGTATTTCACTTCTGACTTTGGACCTTAGATTTTGAGGCTCACACAAATGAGTATAAGTGGTTTGTGTCACCATGGCAATTTAGTATAGTGTGTCTTTGTAACTCAAATTGTTGTTGTTGTTGTTAAGTGCTGTTCTGACCCATAGCGACCCTGTACAGGGTTTCCGAGGCTGTAAATCTTTATGGGAGTAGAACGCCTCATCTTTCTCCCATGGAACGGCTGGTAGTTTCGAACTGCTGGCCTTAAGTTTCGCAGCCTGATTCATAACCACTATGCTACTTTTTAACTCAAATTAAGTGCCTTATAAAAATGTTTTTAGGTAGTATATTTTCTTAGTAAGTTTTCCAGGTATCAGATTTGGATCTTAGCACTGCGGACTTAGATATTCAATTTCCCTACAGAGTTAAAAGGTATCCATCTCCTGGGGTGAACTATGATTAATCAAGCCTAAGAGTCTAAAGACTAAAATCAGAATAAAATATATTAATGTCAGTGAGCAACACAGTTTACGCAGGAAAAGGAAATATGGCCTATAGTTAGCACATTTTCTCCCTGTGGGCATGCCATTTGGGAAGCTAAATTATGATCAAGATCACAATTTATTATTTAACAAAGAGAACTGTAACTGCTGAGAGGGCAGGACTCTGGCATCTGGCTAGCACACCATCCCTCCCCCTAGGCATGTAACATGAAAAGATAAATTCTAATCAGGAGTACCGACCTGACTGAGAAATGTACCATCTATGTGGCAGACATGAATCACATCTCACAAAATCAAATGAAATGTGACTTTTAAATTCTGATTTTCTTTAAATCAAATTATTTTCAATTCACAGCCACTATCTTGCAAGCAGATAGTAAATTCAACCAGTCATTTTGTTCTGACCTTCTCCCAGGAAGAGTGCAGGGATAGTTAACTCTTATAGAGTGCTGAAGGTCTGTGGTCCTTTGTCTCCTGATTTCCACCAAAGCACTGTTTCCCAGCCCACATAGTTCCTTCAGGTCTTCTCATTGTCCTGTTTGAATGGCTTAAAATGGCAAAGACAGGGCTGCTGCTCACACAGTATATACCAGTGCTGGGATACCAGTGAAACCCTTTGTGATGGGTTGGTAAATAGCTATCCCTTTCCAAAGTATCCTTCCCAGGAGACGCTCAGATCTCCCCAGTGACTTAGCAATTTAAGAAGTCATGCCTGACATAGAGATTGCTGCTACCTATTGGAGTCCTGGTGTGGCTCTGTAGGATAAGCACTCAATTTCAAGGTTGGTTTGATCTGCAAGGTCGGTGGTTCAAATTCACCAACCAATCCTCAGAAACCCTATACAAGGTCGCTATGAGTCAGACCTGACATGAAAGCAGTTAACAAAAACAACAAAATTGTTAGTTCTCCTTAACTATTGTTCTAATCACTGGTGCAAAAACCATGTGGGGACTTACTTCCCGTGGAGGAAAGAGAATCAAACTCAAAATCATTCGAGGCTGATTCTTATGAAGTGGAGGTCAGACATGCTTCTACCCTACAACCTTATTTATCCGATTCTGACACCAACCATTCCTCCCACCACACTCTCTGCTTCATTTCTGGTTTCAATAATCCACTGCAGTGACCACAGAACTCATAACAATACTCATGGGGTTTATTAGGGAAGTGAACAGGCTACAATTCAGGATCAGAAAAGCTCAGGATGCAGCAGTTCTCCACTCAGGAATGCCTCTTGTCTGCCATACTGTAGGCTTGCCCCATTCTTGTCTTCCGTCTCTCAACCATGTGACTCCTTGGCCTCTGCCCTGCATAGGCAATTGATAGAAAGCTCTTTTAGCCAGTTTGTGAATACCCAAAGGGCACATTTTGCAAACTAGACTCATGCCCATAGGCACTCAGCTTTACTCAGTCCATATGCCTTGAACCCAAAGCTGCTCCGTCTCTCTATGCCACTGAGTCTGTACCTCTGCTATCACCACTTTGCTAGATGGGATCTTATGTTCCACTCATTCTCTTCCTTTTTGATGGTTCTGGGATCATATGTATCTGCTTCTGAGATGGCTCCTTTTAAGTCTAGCTGGATGGCAAACTAACCAATCCCAACTTTACAGTCCTGTACACCAGGTTTGCATGATCATGCCCAGTCATTTTGGATAGAAAAGTGACATCAAGTAAATTCATGGTACCACAACTGATTGTTATTACTCAGGAAGTGCATCATCCAATTAGCATAGTGGTTATGAATCGGGCTGTGAACCGCAAGGTCAGCAGTTTGAAACTACCAGCGGTTCCGCGGGAGAAAGATGAGGCCTTCTGCTCCCGTAAAGATTTACAGCCTCAGAAACCCTGTGCAGGATTGCTATGAGTCGGGACCCCATGGCACTTAACAACATGTACCTTAGTATCTTTTTATTCTAAAAATGCACCTCACTATTATTTCCCTCAATGTCCTTTTCACTCTTCTCAAATCCTAACTTCTCATTCTAGAAATACTTTATGAGTGGGCTTAAAATTTTGGAAATGGAAACTAGAATGGAAATGACTTACAGAAAAATCTTAATTTTCTCCTTGCCACAAACTTGCAGAGCCTGTTAAAAGCATAAGAATGGTGGTGGGCAGGTGAAAGAAAGGAGAAAATTACAGGAGGGAATACATACACAGTTCTAAAGTTTCTGCTTGATGTGTTGCAACTACTATTGGTTTGGACTAAGCAAGGCTGATAGATTCCGATCATAAGAAATATAGGTGCTATTAGGACATTAGACTACCAGAAGAACAAACAAACCTGTGTTGGAAGACGTATGGAATGTTCCTTAGAATCATGAATGGTGACACTTTATCTCACATACGTTGGACAAGTTATCAGGAGGGACCAGTCCCTGTAGAAGGACATCATGCTTAGCAAAGTGGAGGGTCAACAGGAAAGAGAAAGACTCTCAGTGAAATGGATTGGCACAGTGGTAGCAGTAATGAACTCAGGTAAAACAATTGTAAGGACAGCGTAGGACTGGATAGTTTCATTGTGCATAGAGTCTCTATGAAGCAGAATCCAACTTGATGGCAGCTAACAAGAACAACAGCAACAGGACATGAAGTCATGTCCTGGAGCCAAGATACTTACCCTTCATTGTGCACACTACATAAAAGGGTACTGCCAGATTCCCTGTTCTCCTCTGAACTTACCTATACTTTCCTAATGTACACATTTTACTTTTAACCATATTTAATTTGCATGTTTAATTGACCAGTAAAAATCTGATGAGTAGCAACAGAACACTGTCTGATATAGTACTGGAAGATGAGCACTTTGTGTTAGAAGGCACTCAGCCTTAATGACATGGATGGAGTAAAAATTTCAGGATACTCATTTGCTGATATGGCATGACACTAAATATTAGAAGAAACAGCTGCAACATTTATTTATAATCAGAACATGGAATGGATGAAGTGTGACTCTAGGAGAATTTGTTGTTTTTATGTGCCATTGAGTCAATTCTGACCCATAGCAACCCTATGTAGGATTTCCAAGGAGTAGCTAGTGAGTTTGAACCACCAACCTTGTAGTATAAACCAGTCTTGAGGTCCAGTGCTTTATTCCACAATACCACATTAGAAGTCGTCAAAAAATTAAGTGGAACACTTAAAGATCAATATCCTAAATTTTAGTGAGCAGAAATAGACTATTATTGGTAATTAATGAATGGTCCGGAATGAAAAACTGAAGAGGAATAGTGTCACATTCAATATCAAAAAGAACATTTCAAAATCTATACTGAAGTACAAAGATAATATCTATATGTCTGTAAGGAAGATCAGCTATTTTATAAATTCATGCACTAACCACTAATGCCAAGAAGAATAAATGGCAGATTTTTACAAACTTCTGAAGTATGAAATTAATCAAACATGTAATCAGGTAAATTGATCATTACTGGTGATTGGAATGAGAAATTTGGAAACAAAGAAGAAGGATCAGTAGTTGGAAAATAATGCCTTCATTATAGAAATGATGCAAGACCAGTGACTAGTCATTGCAAATACTGCTTTTCTACAATGTAAATAGTAGCTATACACATGGACTTTATCAGGCAGAATACACAGGAATCAAATTGACTACTACATCTATAGAAAAAAACATGAGGAAGTTCAATATCATTAGTTATAACATGGTCAGGGACTGACTATGAAATATACCATCATTTACTCATATACAAGATCACGCTGAAACTGAAGAAAATTAAAACAAGCCCACAAGAGCCAAAGTATGACATTGATTATATCCCACCTGAATTTAAAGACCATCTTAAAAGTAGATTTGACACAATGAATTACTAATGTCCAAAGACCAGGCAATGTATGAGGTGACATCAACAGCATCATAAAGATCATTTAATAGACATTTAATAATAATTAAAAAAAAGAAAGCAAATAATGTCAGAAAGAGCTTCTAAAACTTTCTCTTGAACATAGAATCACTAAATCAAAAGAATGAATAAAAATAATAAAAGATTCAAAGACACTAAATATTTGCACTCTCAGTGGTAGAAGGTTGAACTTACTATTGACTTGCAAGAGAGTGTCTGTGAATTAAAAGAGCTGAACTTAAGATTCCAACAGGCAGCTCAAAAAGGCAAAATAAAGTATTACAGTTAAATGTAAATGTGCAAAGGCCTTGAGTTAGAGAATGAAGAGGGTAAAACACATTGGCATATTTCTCAAGATGAAAGTTCTGAAGAAAAAAATCAAGCATTAAGTTACAATGCTGAAGGATTCATTTTCAAAATATTGATTGACACAAGATGCATCAAAAGCAGATGAGGGATTTTGCAGAGGATCAAAAATAGGTCATTTTTCAAGCATTTCAAGAAGTATGCTATGATCAGTAATCTATGGTATTGAAAGACATCCAAATTGCACTGAAAGTATTAGTAAAAAAAAAAAAAAAAAAAGTTCTAAGAATTGATAGAATACTAAGTGAGATGTTTCAACAAATGAATGCAACACTGGAGCCTCTAACTAATCTATACAAAGAAATTTGGGAGCGCTACCTGCCCATCCAACTGGAAAAGATCCAAAGAAAGGTGACCCAACAGAACCATGAAATTATTTAACAAAATCACTAATATCACATGCAAGTAATATTTTGATGAAGATAATTCAATACTTGCAACAAGACATCAACAAGGAACTGCCAGAAATTCGAGCCAGATTCAAAAAAGGATGTGGAATGAGGGATGTCACTGTTAATATAAGATGGATTTTGACTGAAGGCAGAGAATACCAGAAAAATATTTGCATGTGTTTTACTGACTATGCAAAAGTATTTGACTTTGTGTATTCAATCTGTATGCTGAGCAAATAGTCCAAGAATCTGGACTATATGACAAAGAACATAGTATCTGAATTAAAGGAAGGCTCTTTATCAGCCTGCGATACACAGATGACACAAACCTGCTTGCTGAAAGTGAAGATGACTTGAAGTACTTACTGTTGAAGACCAAAGATTTCAACTTTCAATATGGATTACACCTCAACATTGAAGTTGTTGGGTGTCATCAAGTCAGTTTTGACTCATAGTAACTCTATATACAACAGAAGAAAACACTCCCAGGTCCAGAGCAATAGGGTTTCTGAAGAGCAACTATGAGTTTGCACCACCAACCTTGCCAAAGTTCAAACTGAGATTTGCAGGTCATTGTTATTGTTGTTGTTAAGTGCTGCTGAGTCAGTTCTGACTCATAGCTATCCAGTATAAGGTTTCTGAGGAACAGCTGGTGAGCTTTAACTGCCAACCTTGTGGTTCAAACCAACATTGCAGTCCAGCGCATTAACCCACAGCGCCATTGCAGTTGTTGTCAAATGCCATCGAGTCAGTACCAACTCATAGCGAGCGACCTTATGCACAGCAGAACGAAACACTACCCAATCCTGGGCCAACCTCACCATTGTTGCAGTTACAGAAATGGAAATACCATTTTCAGAAGTATGTAGACCTACATGGAGGACATATCGCAAACAATGGTTTTATATTTTGATAATTTTGTTTAATACAATCTTGTATCATTTTGTAGCAATACTTTTTATTTACTCTCCTTCTGCTTCTTATAACTGATTTGGTATTTCTCTACTCGAATTAACTAGATAATCATTTTTTCAGATTTCCAATTAAGGGATAATTTTACCTTTTTGTCATAGGCAGTGCCTATGGGCTTCCTAGTTCTGATTGTTGTTAGGTGCTAACTCATAGTGACCCTATCTATGTACAACAGAATGAAATGCTGCCCATTGCTGTGCCAATTTCTCAATCATTGCTACACTTGAGCCCATTGCTACTGTCACTGTGCCAATCCATCTTATTGGAGGCCTTCCTTTTTTCATCTGGCCCTCCAATTTACCAAACATGATGTCCTTCTCCAGGGACTGGTCCTTCCTGATAATATGTCTGAGGTATGAGAGACGACGTCTGGCCATCCTGGCTTCCAAGGAGCTTTCTTGTTTTACTTCTTCCAACACAGATAGATTGGTTTGTTCTTCTGTAATGGTACTTTTAATATTCTTCTCCAACACCATAGCTCAAATGCATCAATTCTTCTACGGTCTTCCTTATTCACTGTCCACCTTTCACATGCATATGAGGTTATTGAAAATACCATGGCTTGGGTCAGGCACATCTTAGTCCTCATACTGACATCTTTGCTCTTCAACACTTTAAAGAGGTCTTGTACAGCACATTTGCCTAATACAATATATCATTTGATTTCTTGACAGCTGCGTCCATGAGTTTTGATGGTTCATCTGAGCAAAATGAAGTCTTTGACAACTTCAATCTATTCTCCATTTATATGGATGTTATTTATTGTTCTAGTAGTGAGGATTTTTATTTTCTTTACATTGAGGTGCAACCCACACAGATGGCTGTGGTCTTTGATCTTCACCAGGAAGTATTTTAAGTCCTCTTCACTTTCAGCAAGAAAGGTTGCTAATCAAAGGTTGTTAGTGATTCATCAAAGATTGTTAATGAGTTTTACTCCACTGTTTATGCCATATAATGCCTTTTTCATGTAATCCAACTTCTCAGATTATTTGCTCATCAGACAGTTTGAATAAGTATGGTGAAAGAATACAACTCTGGCACATACCTTTACTGATTATAAACCATCCAGTGTTCCCTGGTTCTGTTCAAATAACTGCCTCTTGATCTATGTACAGATTCCTCATGAGCACAATCAAGTGTTCTGCAATACTCATTCTCCGCAATATTGTCCTTAGTTTGTCATGAGCAATGATATCCGTCATTACATGTCCTATTCTGAATCCAGCTTGAACCTCTGGCAGTTCTCTGTCAATGTATGTTTGTAGACATTTTTGAATTCTCTTTAGCAAAATTTTACTTGCATGTGATATTAATGATATTGTCCAATAATTTCTGTATGCTGTTAGGTCACCTCTCTTTGGAATGGGCACAGATATGGATGTCTTCCAGTCAGTTGGCCAGCTGTCTTCCAAATTTCTGGGCATGGATGAGTAGTGTCTCAGTGCTGTGTCAGTTTGTGGAAATATTTCAGTTTGTATTCCATCAATTCCCGGTGGTTTTTTCTTTGCCAATGCCTTCAATGAAGCTTGAACTTCTTCCTTCAGTACCATTGATTCTTGATCATATACTACCTTTTGAAATGGATGAACATCAACCATTTCTTTTTGGCACAGTGACTTTGTGTATTCCTTCCATCTTCTTTTGATGCTTTCTACATCATTAAATATTTTTCCCATTGTTGTTGTTTAGTGCCATCAAGTCAGTTCTGATGCATTGCGACCCTATATAGGGTTTCTGAGGAGTTGCTGGTGAGTCTGTACTACCACCCTTACAGTTCAAAGTGAACTTGTGGTCAAGTGCTTATCCTACAGTGCCACACCAGGACTCCATTTTGCCCACAAAATCCTTTAATATTGCAAGTTGAGGCTTGACGTTTTTCTTCAGTTCCCTTAACTTGAGAAATGCTGAGTATGTTCTTCCCTTTTGATTTTCTAACACCAGGTCTTTGAACATTTTGTTATAATATTTGACTTTGTCTTCTCCAGCTGACCTTTGAAATTTTTTATTCGACTCTGTTAACATCCTCTTTTCTTCCATTTGCTTCAGCATCTCTATGCTGGAGGGCAAGTTTCAGAGTGTCTTCTGACATTCATTTTGGTCTTTTCTTTCTTTCTTGTTTTCTTAATGACCTTTTGCTTTCTTCAGGTATGAAGTTCTTGATGCCATCCCACAACTCTTCTGGTATTCAGTCTTTAGTGTCTGCTGCATCAAATTAGGTATTGAGATTATCTCTAAATTCAGGTGGATCTAATACTGATAGTCCACAAATATACTGAAATTTTCTTATTACAGTAAAATCTAATTGATTTTAAAAGATAAAGTCAGTTCTCTCATAGATAAGGGGACTTCAAAAGGTTCAAGAAAAAACTAAATTGAAAGGTTATGAAATTTTTTTACTACAAATATTTTTGCAGCCCCCGGTGTGTGTATGTATATCAAAGACTTTATTTAACTAATTATTTAGTGAGGAAACCAGTAAAGATATTACAAATGGTTAAAATGAGAATTGGATTTGTGAAAGTGTATGTGTTTTATAAGGATCCTTGTGGAGCAGTGGTTAAAGTGGTCCTCTGTTAAATAAAAGTTGGCAGTTTGAACCCATCAGTCACTCTCGGAGAAAGATGTGGCAGTCTTCTGTAAAGATTTACTACCTTGGAAACTCTATAGGGCACTTCTACTCTAGTCTGTGACAGTAGGTTTGGATTTGGATATTTATGTGGTTGTAAATGCCGTTGAGTTGATTCCGACCCATAGCGACCCTGTATAGGGTTTCCAAGGAGCAGCTGGTGAGCTTGAACCACTGGCCTTACAGTTCAAATAACTTTGCAGTCTGACACATTAGCCCACAGCACCACACCAGGACTCCTAGATATTTACAAACCTTGTTAATTTGCATTTCCATGAATGAGAATCATTTGCTTTGTTATAGACAGGAGGTTTTTGCATTGCTCTGTTTTCTTGTTAGCTTCCACTTCTACCAAACCAAAAAAATAACCCACAAAACCTCCATGCCATCAAGTCCTTTCAGATTCATAGGGATCTTTCTGAACAGTGTAGATTTCCTTAGGGTTTCCAAGACTAAATCCTGGTGTGGTGCTGTAGCGTAGACACTGGACTGCTAACCAGCTGTTCCTTGGAAATCCTATACAAGGTTGCTGAGTGTGAACCAACCCAAGGCCTTTAACAATAATAACAACAAATATTTACAGTAGTTGTTGTTAACTGTTCTCAAGCTGGTTCCAACTCATGTTGTTGTTGTTGTTAAGTGCTATGGAGCTGGTTCCAACTCATAGCGACCCTGTATAGGATTTCCAAGGCTGTAAATCTTTATGGGAACAGAAAGCCTCATCTATTTCCCGAAGAACAGCTGGTAGTTTCAAACTGCTGACCTTGCGGTTCACAGCACGATTCGTAACACTACCCTATATAGGAGTAGATAGCCTCATCTTTCTCTTGAAGAGCATTTTCATGAATGAGGAACAACTAATGGGTTTAAGTAGCCAACCTTGCCAGTTAGCAACTCATGGCTTAACCCAGTATACTACAGGTGTCCTTCTACCTCTATAGATTTATAAGATGCTGTTGTTGTTTTTAAGTGCCACAGAGTTGATTCCGACCCATAGCGACCCTGTACATGGTTTCCAAGGAGCAGCTGGTGAGCTTGAACCACCAACCTTGCAGTTCAAACATCTTTGCAGCCTGACTCACTAGCCCACAGTGCCACACCAGTATTTGTAAGACAGTTTAGTCAAAGTTAATGGCAGGTGTCCAAGGAGCCATGGCAGTGTCACTGTTAAAGCATCCAGCTGCTAACTACAAGGTCAGTATTTGAACTCCCAGTCACTCTGCAGGAGACAGATAAGACAGTCAGCTTCTGTGAAGATTACAGCCTTGGAAATTTTTATTCTGTCCTAATAGGGTCTCTATAAGATCCTAGTGTGGCACTGCAGATTAACGCACTGTACCGCAAGGTTGATTTGAACCACAATTTCGGTTGTTCAAACTCACCAGCCACTCCTCAGAAACCTTATACAGGGTCACTATGAGTCAGAAATGAGTCGAAGGCACTTAACAACAACATAGGGTCTTTATATGGAGTCCTGGCATGGTGGTGCTATGGATTAATGTGTTGGACTGCAAGGTCAGTTTTAACAACAAGGTAGGCAGTTCAAGCTCACTAGCCGCTCCTTGGAAATCCTATATAGGGTTGCTATGAATTGGATTATGAGTTGGAACTGACTCCCGGCCCTTAACAACAACCACATAGGGTCTTTATGGGAGTGGGTTTTACCTATAAATCAGAAACCAGGATGAGTTTACTAGACAACATCTAGCTTGCCATTGAAAAGATACCTAGTAATCATTTGGACCAGTTCTTTCTCCTTCTACCAGAAACTTATTGCTGTTGTTCTTGTTGTTGTTGTTGTTAAGTGCCATCGAGTCGGTTCCGACCCATAGCGACCCTGTACAGGGTTTCCGAGGGTGTAAATCTTTACGGGAGTAGAAAGCCTCATCTTTCTCCCGCGGAGCGGCTGTTGTTCTTAAGTGCTATCAAGTCAGTCCTGAATAATAATGATCCTGAAAAGGGTTTTCAAGGAGTGACTGGTGGACTTGAACTGCCAACCTTGTGGTTAGCAGTATGGTGTGTATCCCAGGGCTTGTTGTTGTTGTTGTTAAGTGCTGTGGAATCAGCTCTGACTCATAGTGACCCTGTATAGGGTTTCCAAGGAGCAGCTGGTAAGTTTGAACTACCGACCTTATTTTTCATAGTCCCATGATGATCCTACAGTGCCACTCCAGGACTTTTTAGTGAGGATTAAGTAAGGTATGATATACAGAAGTATTCTAAATCTAAACTTATAAGTAGATGCAAAGTTGTTGTTAAGTGTTCTCAAGTCAGTTCCAACTATAGTAACCCTGTATAAGGTTTCAAAGCTTTAAATCTTTGCAGAAACAGAAAACCTTATCCTTTCCCATGGAGCAGCTTGTGGTCTCCAACTTCCATCCTTTTGGTTCATAGCCTAGTGTTTATTGTACAGAACCACTGCACTCCCATTATGTCAAGTAAGCAAATCTTAATGGACTATTTTAAAGTATTAAATATTTTAAATAATGTAAAATTAATAATACAGCAGTAAATCACTGTTACTTACATTTTGTTTTTGTTGTTAATGGCCATTGAGTCAGTTCCCAACCCTATGGATTTCTGAGGCTTGAAATCTTTATGGAAGCAGAAAGCCTCATCTTCTCTTGCTTATATGAGGGTGAGTCAAAAATTATTTGCACTCTGCCTGCAAAGTTTACTTTAATTTTAGAAGAAACAAATACATTATTTTTCAACAACATGTATTTATTGGGGTATCTCCTTGCTTTTCAATACACTTTGTCCATCTATCAACAAAATTCCATATTTCCTTATTGAACTGTGAGCCACAAATGTATCCATGTCGTCACTTCTTCATCAGAGGTGAATCTTTGTCCTCAAAGGGCTACAAACAGGTGAAAGTCTGAAAGAGCATGATCCATACTATAGGGAGGATACTTTAACATCTCAAAATGAACACTGTGTCAACAGTGTGGGCAGAGATATGCGGACACGCATTGCCCTTGGATAGCAGCGCTCTGCATTTAATCTGAAGTTTAGGCTACAGCTCTTCAGTGAGTATCTCACTGTAATGACCGCTGTTGACTGTTGAACCTTTTTCCTGATAGTGTTCCAATACTGGCCCTTGAGAATTGCAGAAAACTGTAAGTCTCAATTTAGAGGATGTTTCCAGTCTATACTCTGCTGTTTACTCTTAGGCTCCTAGTAAATAAGCCGTATCTTGGCAAAAGTAATGATTTTTTTTAAAAGAAAATTTTGCCTTCCTTCAAGTATCAGTCCAATTTCATACCTGCACAGCAGTGACCTTGAATGGAAAATGCTGATAAGAAAGTGTAACCAACAGAAGTTTTAATGTAATTGGAGTACAGATATATATTTGACTCAACCTCATGTACTAGCTGGTTAATAACTTTACAAATAAACAATATGCAGAATGCAAAATCTTTCCCCTGCAGAGTGGATGGTGGGGTTGAACAGCAGACCTTGTGGTTAGCAGATACAATTCCCATCAATGGCAGTGTTCAGATCTGAGATTTTAAGAAAGAAACATCAACAGCTTCATTACACCAAGTAATTGATTAGGATTCTCACAGAAGGCTGTTACTTATTTCTGTCTTGTTCTTATTCTCACTGGTCTTTGTGCGTGTGTGCATGTGTGTGTGAGTGTATGTGTGTAGTGGGGTGTGCCCTTCTGTTTCAATAATTTTATGGAATCTCAGAGATATCTATGTATATTTTCAAACTGTGTATTTTAGATGATGTGCTTTTCCTCATTATTGTAGCACTTAAAATAGAAGCAGAGTTGTCACATTTTCTTTTTGTTTCTTTTAGTATGCAGCACTGTTAATGTGTCCCACTGGTGTTCAAGTTGGACTTTCAGCACTCATCTTTGTAAAGAAAGATGAGGTATGGAAAATGAATCATTTTCAATGCATTCTTTTATTTGAAATCTACAGTAAGTTGAAAACCTTAGTTTTTGAGACATTTGACCTTTAAGGGGAAACAAGGGTTTCAGTGAAAATGCTAAAAGTGAATTTAAAGGGTCGGATTGTAAGAGCGAGCTGGAGGAATTTGTCTGTAACTGTGCTTAGATAAGGATTCCCTGAGTGACACGAATAGTTAAGGGCATAGGTATAAGCACTAACCAAAAGGCTACCCAGAAGCTCCTTGGAATAAAGGACTGATGCTTCACTTCCAATAGGTTACACCCAAGTAAACTCTATGAAACACAGTACTACTCTGAAACACTGTGGCAACAGTGTTTTTTTGATGGTTGTTTTGGGGAAGAGTTTGGATAAGATTGAGAAAGTTGTCAATAACAAAGAAGTGGAAATGATGCTTAGTGTGAGAAACCCAACCACCCCTGCCACCTAGGTTACTACTGTTGATTCCATCGCTGTACTATATTTTTGTAAAGAAATTGATATGGTTTAAGATATGCATTTATATTTATACTAAATTGGAGTACATATTTAGCAATTTTTCCCAGGTCCCATTGTAAGTGATATAGGTAAATTCATTAGAATAAGATTTATATATATCAAATTTAGTTTAAAAAAGTTTATTACAAATTGCCCAAAAAAATGTTTAGTAACAAAACATACCTATTTGTTGTTAATGTTGTAAAGTGCCTTTGAGTCAGTTCTGACCCATAGCAACCCTGTAAAGGATTTCCAAGGAGCAGCTGGTGAGCTTGAACCAAAGCATGCCTATAGGTTACTTTTAATTCTTTAAGTGTTTCAGTTCACTGAAGACCTGTCTTTGTATTAACATATAGTAACTGAATAAAGTTTAACATGTACGTATTTCACAATTTATGTAATATGTCCACAAGTTTTAGTTTTATTATTAAAAACAGTAGCATTATTCTACAATGAGCAAGCATTAAGCTATTGAAATATCTACGCTTCTTTATCCTTGTTTATGAAATGGTAATAGTATTTGTCCTTCCTACTGTTTTGCATTGACTCAAGAACTGGTTTGATTTTTGGTATTAGGGAGGAATAAATTAGAAATTGCTTATGAACACCCTATATAAATTTGTAAATGCTTGAAATAAGCTATTATTAAAATATATTTAGCTTCCCAGAATCTAGATGTCCAAATAACATTTCCCCCCATTCAGATGGGGTCAATTTTCATGTTAATGTTATAACACAATAATTTCTAAAAGTGTATGATCATGACTCAGACAAATAAAATAGACACTGTCAATAATTTTATTTAATATCTTAATTAATGAGGAAATCAATAAGATATAAACACCAGTTTGAAGGAAAATCCGAAGGAACACACATATGAGGAGAAGGCCTCATTTTTATCCTATAGAACAGCTGGTAGTTTCGACCTTGCGGTTAGCAACCTGATTCATAACCACTATGCTACCAGAGCTCCTTATATAAGTAATCAAAAATGTTTAAATGATTTTAAAGATGTAAAATTAACTTGGAGGGAAGAGGGATCAAATTCACCTCCACTAAGAAAATTGATTTGTATTTTTATAATCAAGAATTATTTATTTTATTGATAGTTTTGTATAACTTTTAAAAAGCTGCAAAGTAAGTTACCTTAAAGATATGATAGGCCAACATTGAATAGATTTCTGAGTCGCCATCAGGGAAAGTTTTAATCAAGTTTTTACTTTTAATTCAATTTTCAATAGGTTCATCAAATATGGCACAAAGAATTTGATTTAATCATCTCTAAGTATGGATCCAAAAATATGTCTGAAGATATACCCAAGTGGACTATTCTGAATGTGTTACAGAAAACAGTAAGATGAAACTAGTATAAAGCTATAATTAGATGTCAAATGTGATCACCATGTTGTTGTTGTCAGGTGCCATCGAGTCGGAACCGACTTGTAGGGACCCCATGCACAGCAGAACGAAACAATATCTGGTCCTGGGCCAACCTCACTACTGCTGCCACACTTGAGTCCATCAATGCCACCTGGCCAATCCATCTCATTAGGGGTCTTCCTCTTTTTCTCTG
>NW_006408735.1:4245535-4255790 GCF_000296735.1 Chrysochloris asiatica
GTGTTCTTCCCTTTTGGTTTTCTAACTCTAAATCTTTGCATCTTTTATTATAGTATTTGGCTTTATCTTCTCGAGCTGATCTTTGAAATTTTCTGCTCAGCTCTTGCACCTCTTCAATTTTTCCATTTGCTTTAGCTTCTCTACATTGGAGAGCAAGTTTCAGTGATCACCATAGGGGGAGAAAATAAGACGTGGACAGAAGACAGAAATTCTTGTTCTTCTCCCCACTTACAAATGGTGAATTTGTTTTATCCTTTTTATTGTAAGATCTACCTCCTTTTCTGGGTGACCTGGTGTGACACTATAGGATAAGCACTGGATTGGTAACTGCAAGGTCAGTGGCTGAAACCTACCAACTTGCTCCTTGGAAACCCTATGCAGGGTCACTATAGATGGGAACCAACACCACGGCACTTAATGACAACAATCACATCACTGCCTTTTCTGGGCTTATTGTTTGGCATTGCATCCTGATTTCACATAGTAAAGTATTGGTGGTCCTCTGCCTGATGAAGTAGTTCCACCCTCCTGCATCAAATCTGATTAGTAGTCCCTGTTAGCAGTAGAATGTTGTTGCTAAGTGCCATTAAGTCAGTTCCAAACCATAGTGACCCTATATAGTGTTACTGAGAAACAGCTGGTGATCTTGAACCACCAACCTTTCAGTTCAAACCAACCTGCAGTCCAGTGCATTAACCCGCAGTGCCACAACAGATATTAATATATTAAAGTCTGGTTAGTTCTATGACTCTTTATCATCATATTTTGTTTATCTTTGAGCAATTTTTCACATAACACAATGAAATTTAATATCTCACATTAATTCTAAGAAGATAGAAATAACCCTGAGTCTCTTTTCATACCTACTAAGCAATGGTAGCATCTTCTGGATAAATACAAAGGGGATTCTATATTTAGATAGGAGCCCTGTAGTGATTTATGATTTGGGCTGCTTTCTGTAAGGTCAGCAACTTGAATCTACCAGCTGCTCATGGGAGAAAGATGAGGCTTTTTGCTTTGGTAAAGATTTACAGCCTCAAAAACCCTATGCAGGCTCTCAATGAGTTGGAACCGACTTTGTGGCAAACAACTACCACCACCACCTCTAGTAAGAAGGAAGATATGGCTCAAGCACTGTGGAATAAAGCACCAGATTACAGGGTCAGTTTGAGCCACAAGGTCAGCAGCCGCTCCTTGGAAACTACCCTATACAGGGTTGCTATGAGTCGGAGCCAACTGGAAGGGAGTTAACAACAATAAGAAAAACAACAGCAAATATAGTTTACAGTTCTAATGTAACAGGTATAACTTCCATATTGGACTCCCATGAGATTAACAGATAAAATTAAGAGATAAAATTCAGATTAACAATTTCATCCAAATATAACCCATTCTGTATGAATAGAGATCTTTAGTTCTGGCTAATAAAAACAGAGATAACAAACTAAAAGGTTAAATTACAAGTATACTTTTTATTGAATTCATTATCATCCCATTCTGAGCAAATTATATTCATCACAAAAAGATACTTTAATTTGATATGCATTGTTGTTGTTATTAAGTGCTGTTGAATCGGTTCCAACTCATAGTGACCCTATATATGGTCTCCAAGGAATGGCAAGTACATTTGAACGGCCAACCTTGCAGGATAAGTCCAGTGCTTATCCTACAGCACCACACCAGGACCTCTTAATATGCATGGTAATTGTATATTTAACAAAATCATGAATATTTATAGTAAAAATCTTGACTTTTTTTTCTTAGTTACAGTGCTGTGGCCAAAACAATTATACAGATTGGATAAAGAACACAAATAAAGAAAATTCAGAGCAGGTACCATGTTCTTGCACAAATTCTACATTAAGAAAATGGTTTTGTGATGAGCCACTGAATGCAACTTACCTAGAGGTAATGAAAAGTTTAAACTTCTGCAAGTGTTTATAGTGATGATTATTACATTTTTTGGCAAATCAATTCAGAATTCTGAGTAAATGCTTATATAAAAATGATGTTATTTATGTTGGATAGGTTTTTAAGCCACTTCACTAGATCTAACCCATAATTAGGTGAATTATGGTATTATTTTGGTAAATAATGAGTTAGCTAAATAGAATTTTTTGAGGTATATCATCTATGTACTCCTAGATCTTGAGATGCATTAGTATCTCTTCCCAACTTTCCGTCTCAAACCCTACAAAATTAAGGGCACCCTAGTGCAAAGCCCTGGTCTATAGGATTGATTGAATGTGGTTGTTGTTGTTAAGTGCTATAGAGTCAGTTATGACTTATAGCAACCTCTGTATAGGGTTTCCAAGGAGTGACCGGTGAGCTTGAACCACCAACTTTGAGGTACAAACCAACTTTGCAGTTCAACACATTAACCGACAGTGCCACACCAGGACTCCATAGGGTTGATTTGCTGTTGCTGTTAAGTGACATCGAGTCGGTTCAACCCATAGCAACCCTGTATAGGGTTTCCCAGGAGCAGCTGGTGAGCTTGAATCTCTGACCTTGGGTACAAACCAACTTTGCAGTCCAGTGCATAGGGTGGATTAGGGGACCGCAACACCAGAAATAAAGGGATATGAGGATTGGCAAAACTGAAGGGAGGACCCCGCAGTAATGACAGTGATAGTGCTCAGTAGGTATGGCAGAAGAAATTGTAGAGGCTTATCAGAAACAACTGCAATTTACAGGTATGTTGCTGTTGGTAAATGCCATTGGGTTGGTTTTGATTCATAGTGACCCTGTACAGGATAAACTGATGAGTTTGAACCACCTATCTTGCAGTTCAAATTGACCTTACAGTCCAGTACTTATCCTACAGTACCACTCTGGACTCCATTTACAGATATAGACTATTGGAAAATAGGATTTATATCCCAACAACTGCTAATACTTTCTGAGGAGCAGCAGCTGGTGAGCTTGAACTGATGACTTTGTGGTTTAAACCAACTTTGCAGTCTAGCACATTAACCCACAATGCCACACTAGGATTCCAAAACAGTTGACCAGCTATTACTATTTTGATAACTTATTTATGTCTGTTTTTTTTTTTTTTTTTTCATTTTTGGAATTAGAATTATATATAAAACCATTTACATCTCTGAGTCATCTAAATAGCACATTTTCCTTAGGGTTGCGAGAATAAAATCAGCACGTGGTATGATGCTAACATTTTTATTTTAATTGGAATTGACTTTGGACTTTTGGCTTCACAGGTAAATTTTATTCATGTTTAAAGATAAAAAAAATCAAGTATAAACTGCACAGAATAGATTGCAGAACAGCCAAGTTGGATATGTTAGCCAATAACTTTATCTAGTAGAAGTCAGCATCTCAAGACTATTCACGCCAAGAAGGAATATAGGCCCCAATTGCAGAAATATCCCAAAGTCAGCCAGGCAGATGGAGATTGTTGATAAGCAAGTGTCCTGTCATAATTGTATAATAATTGTGATACAAAAATTACTTCATTTCTCCAAAGTAAGAGTATCACAGTGGGCAGTCTGCAACATAGCAGATTTCTGAAAATTGGGCAGATGTTTAGCATCAGGAAGATCTATTATTCATGCATAAGTACAGTTTTCTTTCATTCAGTCTATTTGGAGGGGGGCATCTACTTTGCTCCAAGTACTGTGATAAATATTGGAAATACAATGGGGAGCAAAATAAACGTATTCTGTAATCTTGGCAAGGTGCCAACTACAGAACTGCATTATGTAGTCTCAAAGAAGGCTAATTGATGAGAAGGCTCTATGTTCAAAGAAACTGTGAGAGTGGGTAGATATCATAGTGAGGACCACAGCATTAGAACTAAAATGTAGTGCATTGTTTAGACAGAATAGGACATGAATCCTGATTTTGATATTATGTTGATCCACAAAACTATTAATTTAAGATTCCTCAATATCTCTTGTACTGAAAACATCTGTGGTCCCAGAATCCTGGTTAACCAAGTCATGTTTTGGCATTAGTATTCTTCTTAAATGTGTTTGTCTTTAATATGTTCATGATGGGATACTCAAGACAGGACTGAAGTGGGAAGTATAGCTCTCTGTTTTGTTTTTGACCCTGTACACACCACCTTTCATGGTCGCATACCAAAAAGAGTTAATTTTCTACATTTGAGGACATAGAAAGATGATGAATACAAATCAGGTTTCAGCTAGTTCAATGACAATTCATGTAACTAATGTTGTAGCAATCTATTTCTTAATCCCCTTTATACATGAACTTGGTGAAAGGTGGTTTCCTTTAGAACAGGGGTGTGGAATATCCAGGGAGGGGAAAGTCCAGTCTGCAGAACTTTTAAGGCCCGTAAAATAATTTGGTCTCATGTGGTCTGCCAAGGCAACCACGGTTACAGCCATCACATTAGGGGTGAGTTAACTAAATGTGAAGAAATATAGCAGGCTACTTTTTAAGCTGATAATTTTGTATTACCTATTATAAATTATATTATAAATTTTGACAGGAAAAAGTCCAATCCCTGCTCTAGAAAATTCATTCTTCAGACTTCTCATTAACGATACCTTACTTTGAAAATGTATCACTTCTATGGCTCCTTAATTACTAATACTAATTTTTGATTGATCTTATTGTTTCCTTATCTTCCAGGTTTTGCAAGTCGTATTAATTATTTCTTTCTTCAGACATACCAAGAATAAAATATATGTGGAAATGTGACTTTTGGATTTTCTTATGTCCAGAAGACACTGGTTCATTTTCAAAATAAACATATTAGTCCCCTTTACTAAAATATGTTTTTAATCACATTAATTAATTTAGGACTTAATCAGCTCATTACTTTCATGTTGTTTTTAAGCACTGTAGAATAAGTTCTGACTCATAGTAACCCAGTATAGAGTTGCTGAGGAGAACCTTGAGATTCAAACTAACCTGTGGTCATATGCTTATCCTAAAGAGCCATATCATAACTCCATTAATTATATATAACAATTATTGAATATTATAATAAAGCATTCCACAGAATTTTATTAATTTTGTTTTTCAAAATATCTGCAATTCAAAATTTTATGTGGACTATTTCTTGAATTGAAAGGGTATGATCATAAATATTTAATTTGAATATTTAATTTGAAATATGATGAAGTATCATATATTTTGAGTTTATATGTAGAGAGAATATTTGGGTACTGTTCAAAATATATTAACTACAGAATTATAATGTAATTTTTATTTGCTGATCTTTAGAAAGAAATGTTAATTTATTGGAGATTTAAAATAAAGATGGAAAACATTTGTAACATAGAACGCTATAGTGAATTAACCATTTATTTATTTGTGCTGATATTGTTTGGCAATGAATAATAAACGTTAAATTTTAGAGATTGGGATATGATCTGGTGACAATAGCATGATATTAAAATAACAATGATTTATTAATTCCCGAAAGCACAATTCTGCCTTAAATCATCATTCAGGACACTATTTCAGTGCTCTTCTTTTTCTTCTCTGTACCTTTCCATTGTGTTCAGTATGTGCGTATAGAGTTCTCTCATGGGTATAAAAATAATATTCCTGCCCGGTTTTCCTAACAATGATATTGTGAAAACAGAAAACAAATCCTTTGAAAACCGAAAAGTGCTATACAGATGTGAGATATTATTCTTGTCTTTAATAGGTAAAGCTGTCTTGACTTTGAGGAAATGAAGAAAAGATAGATTCACTGAAGGTCCTGCATTGCTCCCACTCCCATTGTCATTTACAGTCCAGTCAATTTGTTTTCATTCATGTACTCAGATCACGGCATATTTCAGAGACCTATAGACATTTTTCCTTTTTTCAAGGACCACAGAAAGAAAATGGAATGACCGTTTTCTCTAAAATGACTTGTCAGTGGACATACCTTCTTTTCTTTGGGGAAATATTTTGGGGACTAAAATATTCCCTTCAAAACCCTGCTTTTTCTAAAATATGCTAAAGGAACACACCAATAACAAAAATATCTCACCAATTTGGGAATTGAAAATCAACTTTTTTATTCAAATAAATATCTTGGTTTTGCATCAATGGAAAAGAAAAGGTCTCTAGATACCTGTTGTTGTTGTTGTTAGGTGCCATCAATTGGTACTGACTCATAGTGACCCTATGCACAACAGAATGAAACATTGCCCAGTCCTTGGCACAATTGTTGCCACGTTTGAGCTCATTGATGTGCTACTTTGCCAATTCATCTCGCTGGGTATCTTCATCATTTTCTCTGACCCTCCACCTTGTTGCTGTTGTTGTTAGGTGCCACCGAGTCAGTACCAACTCATAGTGACCCTATCCTTACCAAATATGATATCCTTCTCCAGCTACTGGTCCCTCCTGAAATATGTCTGAAGTATGAGAGACAAATTTTGGCCATGTGGCCTCCAAGGAGCGCTCTGGCTATACTTCTTCCAACACAGATCTGTTGGTTCTTTTGGCAGTCCATTTTCAATATTCTCCTCCAACACCATAACTCCAAAGCATCATTTCTTCTATGGTCTTCCTTATTCAATGTCCAGCTTTCACATGCATATGAGTTTATTGAAAATACCATGGCTTGGGCCAGGCATACCTTAGTCCTCAAGCTGACATCTTTGCTCTTCAACACTTTAAAAAGTTCTTGTGCACCAGATTTGCCTAATGCAATAGGTCATTTGATTTCTTGACTGCTGCTTCCATGAATGTTGATGGTTCATCCAAGAAGAATAAAGTTCTTGACAACTTCAATCTTTTCTCCATTGATAAGAGTGTTGTTTATTGGTCTAGTGGTGAGGACTTTTGTTTATATTGAGATGCACTCCATAACGAAGGCTGTGCTCTTTGATTTTTCATCAGTTTGTATTTTAAGTCCTCTTCACATTCAGCAAACAAGGTTATATCATCTGCATATTGCAGGTTGTTCATGAGTCTTCTGCCAATCCTGATGCCATGTTTTTTTCTTCAAATAACCCAGCTTCCAGAAATATTTGCTCACCATACAGGTTGAATAAGTTTGGTGAAAGAATACAACCCTGTCGCACACCTTACTTAATTTTAAACCATTCATTGTTCCCATGTTCTGTTCAAACAACTGCCTCTTGGTGCATGTACAGATTCCTCATGAGCATAATTAAGTGTTAAGGAATACGCATATTTTGAAATGTTGTCCATAGCTTATCACGAGCCACACAGTAGAAAGCCTTTGCGTAGTCAATAAAGCACAGATAAACATCTTTCTGGTATTCTCTGCTTTCAGCCAAGATCCATCAGACATTAGCAATAGTATCTCTTGTTCCAGAGTCTCTTCTGAATGGAAGTTCTTTGTCAATGTAAGCTTGCAGCCATTTCTATATTACCTTTAGTAAAACTTTGCTCGCACGGGCTATAAAAGATATTGTCCGATGATTTCCTCATTCCATAGAGTCACCTCTCTTTAGAACGGGCACAAATACAGATAGATCGCTTTCAATCAGTCGGCCAGATAGTTGTCTTCCAGATTTCTTGGCAGAGATGAGTGAGTGCCTGCAGTGCTGCCTCACTTTCTTGAAAGATTTCTATTTTAATTCCATCAATTTCTGGTGCCTTGTTCTTTGCCAATTCCTTTAATGCACCTTCGACTTCTTCCTTCAGTGTCATTGGCTCTTGATTATATGCTACCTCTTGAAACGGTTAAACATCAATCATTTGCTTTTGATACAGTGAATCTGTGTATTCATGCCATTTTCTTTTGATGTTTTCGGCGTCATTCAATAATTTCACAGAGAATCCTCCAATAATGAAAATCAGGCTTGAATTTTTTCAATTCCCTCAGCATGAAAAATGCTGACCGTGTTCTTGCCTTTTGGTTTTCTGACTCCAGATCTTTGCACATTTTGGTGTAATATTTAACTTTATCTTCTCTAGCTGACCTTTGAAATTTTCTGTTCAGCTCTTATACCTCCTCATTTCTTCCATTTGCTTTAGCATCTCTACACTGGAGAGCAAGTTTCAGAGTCTCTTCTGAAATCCATTTTGGTCTTTTCTTCTCTCTTGTCTTCTTAATGACTTTTGGCTTTCTTCCTGTATGATGTTCTTGATGTCATCCCACAACTCTTCTAGTCTTTGGTCTTTAGTGTTTCATGCATCAAATCTGTTCTTCAGATGATCTCTAAGTAGATACTAGATTCCCTATTTTTAATCAGTTCTGCTACTTTACAAAACATTTACACCACTGACTGGTTTTGTCACCTGCAACTTCTAGGATCATGCTGTGGTGGCTTGTGAATTGCTATGATTCTGAAAGCTATGCCAACAGTCTTTTAAATACCAGCAGGGTCACCCATGGTGGACAGGTTTCACATAAGCTTCAACATGAAGACAGTCTAGGAAGAAGGAGTGGCGAACTACTTCTGAATACTTAGTCACTGAAAACCTTATGAATAGCAGAGAAACACTGTCAGATATAGTGCTGGAAAATGAGGCCTTCAGGTTGGAAGGCACGCAAAATGCGTTGACCATGATGACACGAATGGAGTAAAGCCCGTGGGAGAAAAGCCCACGGGACCTTCATTTGCTGGTGGTGCACAACTCAAAATAAAGAGAGACAGCTGTAAACATCTGTTGAAAATTGGAACATGGAATGTATGAAGTATAAATCTGGGAAAACTGGAAGTTGTAAAAAATGAAGTGGAATGCACAAAACATTAATATCTTAGGCATTAGTGAGCTGAAATGGACTGGTATTGGCCATTTTGAATCTGACGATGACATGGTTTACTATGCTAGAAATGGAAATGACAAATTGAAGAGGATTGGTGTTGCATTCATTGTCAGAACATATCCAGAAAGTCATGAGGTACAACACTGTCTATGATAGGATAATATCCATGCACCTACAAAGAAGCTCAGTTAATACCACTATTATTCAAATTTAAGCACCAACTACTAAAGCCAGTGAGGATGAAATAGAAGAATTCTACCAACTTCTTCAATCTGAAATTGATCAAACATGCAATCAAGATGTATTGATCATGACTGGCGATTGGAATGCAAAGGTTGGGAGCAAAGAGGAAGGATTAGTAGTTGGAAAATATGGCCTTGGTGATAGAAATGATGCTGGAGAATGCATGATGGAATTCTGCAAAACCAGTGATGTGTTCATTTCAAATAACTTCTTTAGACAGCATAAGAGATGACTATACACATGGACCTCACCAGATGGATTACATAGAAATCAAATTGACTACATCTGTGGAAAGAGACGATGGAAAGCTCCATATCATCAGTGAAAACAAGGCCAGGGGCAGACTATTAAACAGACCATCAATTACTCATATGCAAATTCAAACTGAAGCTGAAGAAAATGAAAACAAGTCCACAAGAGACAAAATATCTAGAATTTAGAGATCATTTGAAGAACAGATTTGATACATTAAACACTAAAGACCGAAGAGCAGAAGAGTTGTGGAATTACAAAAAAAAAAAAAAAAAAAAAAACATCATACCTGAAGAAAGCAAAAAGGCCTTGAGAAGACAAGAAAGAAGGAAAAGGTCAAAATGGATGTCAGAAGAGACACTGAAACTTGCTCTCCAGCATAGAGATGCTAAAGCAAATGGAAGAAATGAGACGGTCCAAGAGCTGAACAAAAAAATTCAAAGATCAGTTTGAGAAGATAAAGCCAAATATTACAACAAAATGTGCAAAGATCTGGAATCAGAACACCAAAGAGGAAGAACACACTCAGCATTTCTCAAGCTGGGGGAACTGAAGAAAAAATTCAAGCCTCAACTTCCATTATTGACAGATTCTCTGGGCATATTATTGAATGATGCAAAAAAGAATCAAGAGAAGATGGAGAGTCACTGTACCAAAAGGAAATGGTTAATGTTCAACCATTTCAAGAGTTAGGATATGATCAAGAGCCATTGATACTTAGGGAGGAAGTCCAAGGTGCATTGAAGGAATTGGCAAAGAACAAGGCTCCAGGAATTGATGGAATTAAAATGGAAGTCTTTCAAGAAAGTGAGATGGACAGGAGGCACTCACTTATCTATGCCAAGAAATTTGGAAGACAACTATCTGGCTGACTGATTGGAAGAATTCCATATTTGTGCTCATTTGAAAGAGAGGTGACCCAACAAAATGTGAAAATCATCGGACAATCTCTTTGATGTCCCATGCAAGTAAAATTCTGCTAAAAGTAATACAGAAATGGCTACAATCATACATTAACAGAGACCTTCCAGAGTTGTATTCAGAAGATGCCGTGAAACGAGGGATATCATTGCTGATGTCCGA
>NW_006408735.1:4256219-4262483 GCF_000296735.1 Chrysochloris asiatica
CTTCTTGGATCACCTATCAAAAGTCACAAAAGCAGCAGTCAAGAAATCAAATGACATATTGCATTAGGCAAATCTGCTGCACAAGATCTTTTTAAAGTGTTGAAGAGCAAAGATGTCAGCTTGAGGACTAAGGTGTGCCTAACCCAAGCCAAGGTATTTTCAATAACCTCTTATGCATGTGAAAGCTGGACAGTGAATAAAGAAGACTGTAGAAGAATTGGTGCCTTTGAGTTATGGTGTTGGAGGAAAATATTGAAAGTGCCATGGACTGCCAAAACAACCAATAGATTAGTTTTGGAAGAAGTGCAGCCAGAGTGCTCCTTGGAGGCCAAGATGGACAAACTTCATCTCTCATACTTCAGACATTTTGTCAGGAGAGACTATTCACTGAAGAAGTGTATCATCTTTGGTAAGGTGTAGGGTCAGATAAAAAGAGGAAGACCCCCCAACAACATGGATTGGCCAAGTGGCAGCATCGATGGACTCATGTGTGATGGACTCAAGCGTGGCAACAATATTGATGTTGGCCCAGGATTGGGCAGTGTTTCGTTCTGGTGTGCATAAGGTCGCTATGGGTTGGTACCAACTTGATGGCACCTAACAACATCAAGAACTTATAGGGAATATTGATTTCAAGTAAACTGCATTATACTTTAAATAAAAGAACCACTTATTGTTACAATAACATAGAGTAGATCAAGAAGGTTATGCATAACCTTTATCTTGCTTTTAATTTCTTAAATAGAAAAACTTTAAAAAGTAGGCTAGATCAAAAGTGGAACATCAAATAGAACCTAGAGCACTTAGAAAAAAAAAATCCATTTCACTCCTTCAGGAGTCTTCTTTTAATTAACAAAAGAATTGTCTTTGACTGGATTACAACTCATGATAATCCCATGTGGGCAGAGTTTAACTTCACTCAATTTGACTTTCAAAGTTATTAATTTTCAGAGGCGGATTGCTACACCTTTCTTCTGAGGGGCCTCTGGGCAGGTTTGGACTGCAGGCATTTCGGTTAGTAGTCAGTCATTTAACCATATGAATTACTAAGGAATTCATGATTTTAATTATGTGTGTAGAAATCTGTACTATTTTATGATGGCACTATGGTGCTATGGAGGAGTCCTGGTGTGGTGCTGTGAATTAATACACCAGACTGTGAAGTCACTTGCACAGCAAAGTCGGCAGTTCAAACTCACCTTCTGCTCTTTGGAAACCCTGTACAGGGTGCTATGTGTTGGAACTAAGTTGATGGCACTTAACAACAACAAAAATGGTGCAAATGCTTAAGCACTCAATGACTAGCTGGAGAGTAGTAGTTCAAACCCATTCAAAGAGCCCTCAGAAGACACTTTTAGCAATGGGCTTCTTAAAGATAATAGTTTTTTAAAACCCTATGAAGCAGTTCTACTTTGAAGAAATGGGGTCAGCATGAGACAGAATTGACTTGATGGGAACTAACAACAACTAGATAAGTAGAAAAGTTTTAAATAAATACATGCATATCCTCAAACATTTAAGAAACATGTGCTAGGGACATTACTAGTTATTGATATATAGAAACATAGAGATAACAAACCGTCCCTGTAGAGGACTAGCTTCATTTGTGTGCAACCTATATTCAGAAGAGCCCCATGCTTATTTTAATGGCTGCTGCTACCCCCTCAAGAGAATAATGTTTGAACAAACTACTCTGTATACTCATTTTGGACTAGGCTACACAAATTATGTAGCGGTCCCTATTTGTTTGCTCATTTGGCTTTATGGCAGGACTCTGAGTTTATTATATATGGTGTTATTTAAGTGCTGTCAAGTGTTCAGCCAGCTCCCACTCACAGCTACTCTGTATAGGTTTCCCAAGGAACCAGGAATATATATATAGTTGTTCATGTGTGCCATCAAGTCAAATTGTTTCAGACACATAGCCATCCTGTAAAGGGTTTCCAAAGACTTTGAACCACTGACCTTGCTGTCAAAACCACCCTTGAGGTCAAGTACTTATCCTATGATGCCATGTATATTTATATATGTTGTTGTTATGTGCCATCAAGTAGGTTCCAACCCATAGCAAACATGTATATGGTTTCTGAGGAGTGACTGATGAGCTTGAACTGTCAACCTTGCAGTTCAAGCCGATTTTGCAGCCCAGCACATTAACCCACAGGATAAGCACCAGATGGCACAGACTTTGATATGGGTTGCACCTCAATGTAAGGAAAACAATAATCTTCACAACTGGAGCTATAAATAACATCATGCTATATGGAGAAAAGATTAAAGCTGTCAAAGACTTCACTTTGCTTGGATCCACAATCAACAATCAATGCAAACAGCATCCAAGAAATCAAATGATGTATTACATTAAGCAAATAGGCTACACAAGACCTCTTTAACATGTTCAAGAGCAAAGATGTCAGTGTGAAGACTAAGGTGCACCTGACCCAAGCCATTTTAAGAGCCTCATATGCATGTGAAAGTTGGATATAATAAAATATAAAAGAGACCATAGAAGCATTGATGCAGTTGAATTATGGTGCTGGAGATGAATATTAAAAGTGGCATGGATTGATAGAAGAACAAATAAACCTGTTGTACTGGAAGAAGTACAGTCAAAATGCTTCTTAGAAGCCAGGATAGTGAGACTTTGTCTCTCATACTTGGGACATATCAAGAGGGCACAGTCTCTGGAGAAGAACACGATGCTTGGTATAGTGGAGGGTCATCAGTATTTTAAGTCCTCTTTGTTTTCAACAAGTTGTATTCTGTGCATATCACATGTTGTTAGTGAGACTTCCTCCAATCCTGATGACACATTCTTCTTCATATAATCCAGTTTCTTGGATTATTTGCACAACATACAGACTGAATAAATATGGGGGGGAAACGCAACCCTGGTGCACAACCTTCCTGATTTTAAACCATTCATTATCTCCATGTTCTGTTCAAGCAACTGCCTCTTGGTCTATGTACAGGTTCCTAATTAGCATAATTAAGTATTCTGAACCCATAATTCACAATGCTATCCATACTATCATCCCACACAGTCTAAAGCCTTTGCAGAGTCAATAAAGCATAGGTAAATATCTTTCTGCTATCTTCTGCTTTCAGCCAAGATACAGCTGATATCAGCAATAATACTCTTTGTTCCATGTCCTTATCTTAATCTGGCTTGAACTTCTAGAAGTTCCATCAATGTACAGTTGTAACTATTATTTTAATTGTCTTTAGCAAAATTTTACTTCATGTGATATTAATTATATTTTCCTATGATTTCCACATTCTATTGGGTCACCTCTCTTTGATTTCTACATTCCATTGGGTCACCTCTCTTTGGAATAGGCACAATTATGGATCTCTTCCAATCAGTTGGCCAGGTAGTTGTCTGTCAAGTTTCTTGAGACAGATGAGTGAGTACCTCCAGTGTTGCTTCAGTTTGTTGGAAGATTTTCATGTGTATTCCATCAATTCCCTGTCTTTGTTCTTTTCCAATGCCTTCAGTACACCTTGCCTTCTTTCTTCAGTACTATTGGCTCTTGATCATATGCTGCCTCTTTAAATAGTTGAACACTGATCATTTCTTTTTTATAAAGTGACTCTGAATTCTTTCCATCTTCTCGATGTTTTGTAAATCATTCAATATTTTGCCCATAGAATCTTTCAATATTGCAACATGAAGCTTGAATTTTTCTTCCGTTCTTTCAGTTTGAGAGATGCTGAGTGTGTTCTTCACTTTTGGTTTTTGCATATTTCATTTTGATACTTGACTTTGTCTTCCTGAGTTGCTCTTTGAAAGTTTCTACTCAGATCTTTGACCGCCTTATTTCTTCCTTATGCTTTTGTATTTCTATGCTGGAGAGAAAGTTTCAGAGTCTCTTCTGACATCCATTTTGGTCCTTTTCCTCATTTGTCTTCTTAATGACCTTTGCTTGCTTCCTGTGTAATGTTCTTGATGTTATCCCACAACTGTTTTGGTTTATGATCATTAGACTATCATGCATTAAATCTTTTCTCGAGATGATGTGTAAATTCAGGTGGCATACATTAAATATCATAGTTTTGCTCTCATGGACTTGCTTTAATTTTCTCCATCTTCAACTTGAACTTGAATATGAACAATTGGTGATCTGTTCTACATTCTGACCCTTCTGTTATTTTTGTTGATTATATGGAGCTTTTCTACCATGTCTTCCCAGATATGTATTCAGTTTGATACCTGTGTGTTCCATCTGGTGAGATCCATGTATACAGTCATCTTTTATATTGTTTTCAAAAGGTATTTTCAATACAGATGTCATTTATCTTGCAAAACTCTATCATTCAATCTTCAGAATTGTGTCTATTTCCAAGGACATATTTTCCAAATATTGCTCTTTGTTTCCAACCTTTTATTCAAATCACCAGTAATTACATCTTGATTGCATGTTTGGTCAATTTCAAACTCTTCAGAATTCTTCAATTCTGGGTTATGCCCCATCAGGAAATGAAGGTCCTCAAAGTTTTACTCCATTCACATCATCACAGTCAACTCTTTTGAGGAGGCAGCTCTTCCAAGTCATATACTGAGTGCCTTCCAACCTGAGGTACTCATCTTACTGTACTATACCTGAAAGTATTCTGGTGCTATTCATAATGTTTCAGTACTCAATATTCTTTCTAGTGCTATCTTATGATATTCCACTGCTATTCGTAAGGTTTTCAGTGGATAAACATTCAATAGTAGTCTGCCTTTCCTTCTTGTTAGTCAGTCAAAGTCTGGAAGCTCAGCTGAAACCTGTCCACCGTGGGTGACCCTGTAAGCATTTAATATACTATTGGCTTAGCTCCCAGGAACATGCAAGCCACTACAGTATAACAAACTGACAGATGAGTCATGGGTATATGTGTGTGTACATGTGTGTATATTTTTATGGGAACCCAGAAAAAAATGTCTAATTTTGCTTTGGATGTTCAGAGAGGACTCATAAAGGAGTAATTCATTCAGCAAGTACTATATGGTAGGCACTGCTTTAAGTGCTAGAGAAACAGCAGTGAATAAAACCAAAACAACAGCTACAAAAATAATTATTGCAGTCACGAAGATTACATCCAGGTTAGGGGAGCCAAACAACAAAAAATAGCACAGTAGTGCATCTTATGTCAGTTTGTGAGATGTGCTATAGAGAAAAACAGCTCGGGAAATGGAATAAGGAGTTTTGAGGAGTTAGGGGTTTGCAAGAAACAGAAGGGCTTACTGAAAAAATAGAATGTGAGCAAAGAACTAAAGAAGATGAAACAATGCAGTTAGAACACAGCAACAAGAGGAAACAGCAAGTAGGACAGAAAGAAGGCATTGAGAAAAAACGCAAAGTGAGTGCTAGGAAGGGCCAAAAGCTCAGTGATGCTAAATAAGTGAATGATAAAGAAAAGATAGAAAAACGTTCAAAAGTCAGTCACAAAAGGAGAAATACAGTATACATCCATTATTATAAAAGGTTAAGAAAAAGTACGCACACTACAAGGAGTAAAAAAAAAAAATTATCTTTTATTTTTTCATTTTTACTTTTTTGTTGGTTTACTGGGGTGTATGGGGTGGGATGAGGGGGAGGGAGAGGTAAGTGGAACACAGGGTAGAGAATAGGCACAGGATAGTGGAGCACAGGGTGGAATAGACATAAGATAGTTTGGGTGCTGGGGGTGGGGGCATATAAACTAGAAGGGGAAGGAGGAAGGAAAAATAAGGCAGATGGGAGAATAGCTATGCAGGTGTCCATGGGCTAAATAGGACAGAGGTAAATAACAAAAAAAGCACAAACGTGGAACAACTGGGCTCATGGATACAAATATTGAGGCATGGTTTGAATGGGTAAAAGTGGGTAAATGATATTAAGATGCTTTGCTGTTTTTTGAATCTTGGTTTCCCTTGCTTTCTATTGTAAAATAGATGCTTGAAGGGGAGAGAGATGAATAGCTAGAAACATCACCAGAGAAAGCTTGTAAGTCTGTCTTAAGCCTATAACTGATTTGGAATACCTAAAATAGGGCTAGAACTTGCCCAGTGAGGGAGGCTCCCTGCAGTGCCTTTGCACTGCACAAGACCATAGGTGGAATCCTGATCCCCATCCAGAATCTTCTGAGGCGGAACATTTCCACTTGAAAGGACAAGCAGACCAGTCTGGAGCAGCTAGAAGAACAGAAGACATATCTTAAAACAAAGACCAGAGAACAAACAAGATGGCGGATCGGGTGGACGTGTAGTACAGAGCTCTGCCAACAACAACACAGAAT
>NW_006408735.1:4265708-4282717 GCF_000296735.1 Chrysochloris asiatica
ATCAATGTAATGAAACAAGTTATATGAATTGTTGAATGTGAAACTGATGATGTGCCCTGTAAACTTTCACTCAATCCACAATAAAAAACCTTAAATTAAAAAAAAAAGAATGACCAGCAGAAAAAATAAAAAATAATAACAGAAAAAATAAAACAATTGACCACTACAAGAACAAGCAAGTTTTCCCAGGAAGGCATCAAGGCAAGTGGCCAGGTCCCCTCAAGCAAACCCCTTTCCAAGACTGAAATGCAAATGGAATACACTAGCAGGCATGTAGTCCTCCTTCTGACCACGTTGGTCACCAATAAGGGGAAGTGGGGGAAAAACAGAAATGAAGTTCTGAACTAAGTCTGACCACATTCAATAGACTCCTGTTAACCAGGATTGAGACCTGGTTAACCAGCAGTATGATGATACCTGAGGACCCCTGGACCCAGGGGCAGAGACGTGACCCCAGATGACTAGAATGGAGTGTGAAGCATCCAGCTGATATGAAGTCAGGGGAGATGCACAAGAACACCCACACTCGCAGATAGTACCCATTTGACCTGGCATCTATGGCTGTATGATCAGGACACGACTAGAGGAAGAAAGAAGAGGAAAAAAAAAAAGGGAGTGGGGAGTGACCCACTACAAGTGGATGAATTCGACCCATTCTTGTGGGTGCAGTATGACAAAGAAGCCGACAAATCTCTACAATAAGGATCATTCCTACCCCCTTGGTACATAGTGTCAACAGGGATGGGGAATTTAGACATTGGCTACTCAAAATGAGGGGACTACAAAGGCAAGAAGTGATTGCCTTACAAGCTTTCAACAGGGAACCTAGCTCCAAAGGATACAGGGAAAGGTAGAATCTCAACTGAATTGTTTCCAACCTGTCTGGATGGGGTTGACAAAAGGTGAGGGGGAAGGGACTCATGTGATTCAATAGGGAATTATTGCCATCAGTTCTAATAGTGTGTGTTGGAAAGGTAAATGTAAATGTTTGGTAACAAAAGAGAGATGTGGCTGGTTTTGCAGTCCAGGAGCGGAGATCCTTGGAACCATCAAGGGTGAAAAGCAAAGTGCAGCATCCTGTCCGGAGAGGCAGTGACACTAGGGTTGGAGGCAGAAACAATGATGTAGAAAGAAGGAGCGACTGGGAACTCTGGACTAAGGGAGGGAGAGGGCCTATGTGCTGGTGGCCAGGGTGCAAGAGTGTGGGATATACCCTTTGATGTTTGATGATGCATGCAGGGGATTGTGATTATTGCAATGAAACAAAATACGATAGGAAGAATGTAAAGATAATGTTCACCCATGTATACTAACACATAATTCACAATAAAAACTTAAAAATAAATAAGAAAGGTCTTGTAGGGGTTTTTGGACACTCTCACAGTTTCTCTAGCTTTTACCATGAATGAGATGGGAAGCACTGGCAGGCTTTACACAGAGAAGTGGCAGGGTCTTACTTGTATTTGAATACACAATCTGGCTATTGTGTTAAAAATAAATTGTAAAAGCTCAAGTGTTGAAACAACACATTAATTGGATTTTATTTAATAATCCTGGTAACAGATGATGATGCCTTTGACCATGGGGCATAGGTGGAGGTAGTGAAAAGTGATTAAATTCTGAAGATCCAATTAACTTAAAATATAGAAACATTTACTGTGATGAAGATTGTGGAGTAGAATCTAATTTATAAAATCACTTTTAAAATACACCTTCCTGGCCATCTTGGGTGAAACAGAGTGGAGGAAGGATCAGAGCCAGCATGGATATCTGATTCCTTACTGAAACTTGGAAATAAAGATGTGGACATCCCTGGGTTAGTTTGTTTTTTTTTTGATGTTTTTTTTTTTTTTTTTTGGGGGGGGGGGTGGTTTGTATCTGTTCATTGGTCTCTTGCTGTCTTTGCACCTCCATTCTGGTGACGAGAGGGGGTGACTGAGTGAGTGAACACCCCCCACCCCTGGAGGGTTCTACTATGCATATGCACAGACCTGCTCAAAATTTAAAGAAGCAGTTTTCACTTACAACCAAACAGTAGTGCAAAATGATCACAGCCGGTCCTGACTATTTATTACTAGGAAAATGCCTGAATGGGGGTTGTGGAGCAGGAGAGGGGCAGGCTAAAAAGGATACAGACCAAAAGTTAAATACTGAGTTACATCATAATGACCAACAGTGGTATCCTGAAGTTTTTAAGGCAAGAAGTTGAGAGTGGGACATTAACGTCATACTCATATTTGGGTATAGACTTTTTTTTTTCCTCTTTCTTTTTTGTGGTTCTAGACTACAGTATCCAATCTGTCTTTTTTGTTGTTGCTGTTTTGTTTTCTGGTCCCCTCTCTACCTTTAGGGAGCTCTTTCACTCCCTACATTACTCAAGAAGAGACAGCAATTGTGGTCATATCGTCAAGCTATAACCACACTCTATAAAATCCCACTATCCAAGAAAGAACCAATGCCAGCTGCCATACGCCAGGTAGGCAGTCAACACCTGTGACAATTCCCCGGATTTAAGTAATAAAAAGAGTGAAAAGGGAAGCCCATCTCCTGATCATATCTACCTGGAGGCAATAAGAAAGCATGAAAAAATAACAACACATAGATTCATCTAAGTATTAAGGTCACAGCCAACTACTGAATATGCCCAAAAAACAGATGACCACCTGTGGACGTGTCCACAAATTAGATAAAGTGACTGAGACAAATGAGCTGGAGGTAGACCTTGACTTCATATTGGAAGAGGACAGGCATTGGAAATGCCTGAGAATGAATTCAGAAAAATGATAATGAAATGTATCAAAACACTTTACAGAAGCATTGAGAAAAATAAGAAAAGCAAGTAAGTGCTACAGGAACAATCAAATAAGATAGATACAGTATTGGAAACAATTCAATACCTACAAAAAGAGATCCAAACAATTAATAATAGAATATCAGAAATGGATAATACACTGAAAAGGCAAAGGAGTAGAATTGAAGAGATGGAAACCAGAACTAGTGAGCTGAAAGACAAATCTCTCATTATTGCTAAGATAGACTAGCAAGCAGAAAAAGGATTTTAAAAATCTGAAGAAGGTCTAAGATTCATGTTGGACAGCTTGAAGAGGAATAACTTAAGAATTATTGGCATTCCAGAACAGGAAGAATCACACAAGTCCACAGAGGAGATAGTTGAAAAACTGCTGGAAGAAAATTTCCCTAACAGCCTGAAAAGTGAAAAGATAAGTATTCAAGAAGCTCAATGAACCCCAGGAAGGATAAACCCCTAAAGAAAATTACCAAGACATACCATAATCAAGCTCTCGAAAATCAAAGATAAGGACAGAATCCTGAAAGCAGCTAGGGAAAAGAGAAGTGTTACATACAAATGCAAGCAAATCAGATTAACCTCTGATCTCTCAGCAGAAACCATATAGGCAGGAAGGCAATAAGGAGACATAAAAAAAAACAAACCTGAAATTAAAAAAAAATCAACAACAACTGCCAACCAAGAATCCTCTACACACCAAAGCTGTCAATCAAATACAATGATGTAATCAAAACATTCGAGGATAAACATAAACTAAGGGATTTTTCCAAAGCCAACTCTGTGCTATACAACATCCTAAAGGGAGTTCTATGGACTGAGAGCCAACAAGAACAGACAACAACTAGAGATTGACATATGTGGCAGCACCACCTGGAACTCAGTTGATAAATGGAAGAGTCAAGAACAGAACAAAACTATAAGCAAATTCAGAGGACCTTTGAGGTCAGTCTATGATCAAAACAATTATAGCGTGAAAGAAGGTAAACACATAGAAACAGAGATCCAGAAGGTGAGAAGGTCAGGTAGATTACAGGATAAAATAGACGGTATTAAATGAAGGGAAAGGTTAATGGAATATAAGGCAACCTCAAAGAAAATTAATACTTCACAACATACCAAGAAAATGAAAATCCAAGAACATGAAAACTATGAAGAAACTGACAAGAAAGAACACACAAAACATGAATTCAGCTCAGGAAGACATGCAGAACAAGGAAACCAGCAGCACCACAGAAAAACATAATGGCAGCAATTAATCCATACCTATTGATAATTAAGTGGCAGCATCAATGCGCTCAAGCATGGCAACAATTGTGAGGTTAGCCCAGCATCGGGCAGTGTTTCATTCTGTTGTGCATAGGGTGGCTATGAGTTGGTACTGACTCCATGGCACCTAACAACAACAACATTGATAATTATACTGAATGTAAATAGATTAAATGCAACAGTTTAAGAGGCAAAGAGTGGCAGAATGGATAAGAAAACAAGATCCTTCAATATGCTGTCTGCAAGAGACACACCATATACACAAAAACAAAACCAGACAAAGTCAAAGGATGGAAAAAATATACCAAGCTAATTACAATAACATAAGAGCAGGAGTGGAAATACTAATCTCTGCTAAAATAAACTTTAAGGCAAAAGCCAGCATACATCACTCTCAATGGAGAGAAACTGAAAGCCTTACGTACAGGTACCAGACAAGGATGCCCTTTATCACCACTCCTATTCAATATTGCTTTGGAAGTCTAGTCAGAGCTATAAAGCAAGACAGGGAAACTAAAGGCATCCAGACTGGCAAAAAGGAAGTAAAACTCTCTCTATTTGCTGATAATATGATCCTATACATAGAAAACTCCAAAAGACACAACAGAAAAACTACTGGAACTCATTGGAAGAGTCAGCAAAGTGGCAGGGTACAAGTTCAACATATAAAAATCAGTTAGATTCCTCTACACTAATAATGACAGCAGTGAAAAGGAAATTAGGAAAGCAATACCATTCACAATAGCCACTGAAAGGGTGAAATATTTAGCAATACATGTAACCAGAGAAACAAAGGACCTATACCAAGAAAACTACAAAACACTAGTACAGAAACCAAAAGAGACTTACAAAAATAAAAAAAATATAGCATGTTCCTGGATAGGGAGACTTAACACTGTAAAAACATCAATACTACCCAAAGCAATCTATACATATAATGCAATCCCAATCCATATTCCAACAACATTCTTTAGAGAGATGGAAAAACTATTAGAAACTTTATATGGAAAGGAAAGAGACCCAGGATAAGCAAAGCACTGCTTACGAAGAACAAAGTTGGAGGCCTCTCACTCCCTGATTTTAAAATTTACTACATGGCTGCCATTGTCAAACAGCCTGGTGTTGGTACAATGAAAGATATGTAGATCAATGGAACTGAATTGAGGATCCAGAAATTAACCCATCCACATACAGCCAACTGATCTTTGACAAAGGGTCAAAGTACATTGAGTGGGTGAGACACAGTCTCTTCAACAGATGGTGCTCACAGAACTGGGCATCGATATGCAAAAGATTGAAACAAAACCTTTAGCTCACACCATATACAAAAATCAAATAAGCATGGATTGAAGACCTAAATATGAATCCTAGAATTATAAAGGTCATAAATGAAAAAATAGGGACAAATTTAAGGGCTCTAATCCAAGGCACACACAGACTAACAAACATTGCGAAAATTACACAAACAAAAGAAGACAAAAGAGATGATTGGGACACTTTAAAAATTAGAAACTTATGTGCATCAAAGGATTTTACCAAATGAGTTAAAAGAGAGCCCACAGAATGGGAAAAAATCTTTTGCAATGACATATCAGACAAAGGACTAATTTCTAACATCTACAGGAAACTGCAACACCTCTTACAAGAAAAAAGCAAGTAACCCAATTAAAAAATGGGTACAGCACACAGTTCACCAAGGAAGACATTTGGGCAACCAACAAACATATGAAGTATTGTTCCCAATCATTAGCCATTGTTGTTGTTAGGTACCATTGAGGTGGTACCAACTCATAGTGACATGCACAAGAGAACGAAATACTGCCCAATCCTGGGCCAACCTCACTATTGTTGCCACTTGGCTAATCCATCTTGCTGGGGGGTCTTCCTCTTACTTCTCCAGCTACTGGTCCCTCCTGACAATATGTCCAAAGTATGAGAGATTAAGTTTGGTCATCCTGGCATCCAAGGAACAGTCTGGCTGCACTTCTTCCAACACAGATCTGTTGGTTCTATAAGCAGCCTGTGACACTTTCAATAATCTCCTCCAACACCATTACTCAAAAGCATCAATTCTTCTATGATCTTCCTTATTCACTGTCCAGCTTTTGCATGCATATGAGGTTATTGAAAATACCATGGCTTGGGTAAGGCGCACCTTAGTCCTCAAGCTTATATCTCTGCTTTGCAACACTTTAAAAAGGTTTTGTGCAGCAGATTTGCCTAATGCAATATGTTGTCTGATTTCTTGACTCCTGCTTTTATGAGTGTTGATAGTTGATCCAAGAAGAATGAAGTCCTTGACAGCTTTAATCTTTTCTCCATTGATAAGAATGTTGTTTATTGGTCCAGTGGTGAGGATTTTTGTTTTCTTTACATTGAGATGCAATCCATACCGAAGGCTATGCTCTTTGATCTTCATCAGTAAATATTTTAAGCCTTCTTCACTTTCAGCAAGCAAGGTTGTATCATCTGCATATCGCATGTTGTTAATGAGTCTTCCTCCAAGCCTGATGCCATGTATTCTTCATATAACCCAGCTTCTCATATTATTTGCTCAGCATACAGGTTGAATAAGTATGGTGAAAGAATACAACCCTCTTGCACACCATTAGCCATTGTTGTTGTTGTGATGTGCTGAGGAGTTGATTCCAACTCATAGCAACCCTGTACAGGGTTTCTGAGGCTGCAAAATCTTTACGGGAGCAGAAAGCCTCATCTTTCTCCCGCGGAACAGCTGGTAGTTTCGAACTGCTGACTGTGAGGTTCGCAGCCCAATTTGTAACCACTGTGCTACCAGAGCTCCTCATTAGCCTTTAGAGAGATGCAAATTAAAACAATAATGAAATATTATCTCATACCAGCAATAACAGTGAAGTTCAAAAATGCAGAGGACAAGAAATGCTGGCGAGGATGTGGACAGACTGAGACCCTCATACACTGCTGGTGGGAATGCAAAATGATCCAACCACTCTGGAAAATAGTATGGCTTATCCTCAGAAAGTTGGGGATAGAAATACCATATGATCCAGCAATTCCTCTACTTGGTATATATCCAAAAGAAATATGAGCCATAACATGAGGAGATATATGCACACTGATGTTCATAGCAGCACTATTCACAATAGCAAAAAGATGGAGACAGCCTAAGTGCCCATCAATGGAAGAAGGATAAACAAACTGTGGTACATACACACAATAGAATATTATGCTACCTTGAAGAATAACAAGGAAGCCGTAAACCACCAAATAACATGGATGAACCTTGAGGACATTATGCTGAGTGAAATTAGTCAGTCACAAAGGACAAATAATGCGTAAGACCATTATTGTAACAGCTTAAGAAAAGATACCCATACAGAAAGGGGAAATTTTTTTCTTGTTTATTACCAATGGGGTGGATGTGGAGGTTTGGGGGAGGTAGAGAGATCAATGGTAGAGCATAAGGTAGGGGGCAAGCACATCATAGTTCAGGAGGACAATACAAAAGAAGGGGTGATGAAGAAAAAGACAGGGGAACACTGAGACAGATTTGCATGGACTAAATGGAACAGAGGTAAATCTTGATGCATGATCAACCTTGGAAGAATAGAGGGATCCGTGATACGGTGATCGAGGCATAGTCTGAAGAGGGGAAATAATACTAAGATGCCTGACTGTCTTATGAATTTTGGTTTCCCTTGCCAACTATTATAAAATAGACATTTGAGTAGCATAGAAAAGAATGTCAGGAAATGTGATTACAGAAAGCTTGTAAGCCCATTGTCATCACATAACTGATTGGAATACCTAAAAGGGATTCTACAACAGGCCAGTGGAATAGGCCTCTTGTGGAACTTTTGCAGTATATAGGACCTTAGGAGTAATCCTGAGTCCCACCCAGAATCTTACAATTCTGGAAAGGACAAGACCTGCCTGGAACATCTAGAGCAACAGAAGATATATCTTCAAAGAAAGATCAGCAGGAAAAACCCAAAACAAAAATGGCAGTATGATTGGCTACTGCAAAAATAAGCAAGTTGTTCATTGGGAACCCTCAAGGCAAGCAATCAAATCCCTTCAGGACAAACCCCCCTCTAACACTGAAACTCAAAGGGAACAAACACATGAGCAGATCTCATTGGTCTACTGGTGAGTGGAAGAGGAAGAAAGGCATCAATGAAGAAATGGGCTGAGTTTAACAACATTCCTTAGACTCCCATTGACCTGGAGATGAGACAGAGAAGAGGAAGGGCTGATTGATCCAAAGTGTGGTGAGACCTGGGGACACCTGAGTCCATGGACAAGGACATATCTACAGAGAGCTAGAGCTGAGAGTGAAGCATCCAGCTGATATAAGTGAGGGGAGATGCACAAGACCACCCAAACTTACAGATAGGACCCATTTGACTTAGCCTTGGTGGCTTGATAATCAGAACTCAACTAGGAGAAGATAAAAAAAAAAAAAAAATTTTGTTTTGATAAGGGAAATGAGACTAAATTGCTACAATTTAATGAACTTGACCTATACTCATAGATGTAGTAGTAGCTCAAAATACCAACAGAGAGGGGAGGAGACAGGAGACTGCACATCAAGTATCAATGCTATCCCCTCTGTATACAGGGTAATAGGGACAGGCAACTTAGATATTGGCTACCTAAAATGTTGTTGTTGTTGTCAGGTGCCATCAAGTTGGAACCTACTCATAGCGAACCCATGCACAGCAGAACGAAACAATGTCCGATCCTGGGCCAACCTCACTACTGCTGCCACACTTGAGTCCATCAATGATGCCACCTGGCCGATCCATCTCATTGGGGGTCTTCCTCTTTTTCTCTGACCCTCCACCCAACCCAGCATGGCATCCTTCTCCAATGATTGTTTCCTCCAGACAATATGTCCAAAGTATGAGAGATGAAGCTTAGCCATCCTGGCCTCCAAGGAGCACTCTGGCTGTACTTCTTCCAAAACAGATCTATTGGTTCTTTTGGCAGTCCATGGCACTTTCAGTATTCTCCTCCAACACCACAACTCAAAGACATCAATTCTTCTACGATCTTCTTATTCACTGTCCAGCTTTCACATCCATATGAGGCTATTGAAAACACCCTGGCCTTTGTAGATAGGTCTGGGAAAAAGCCATGGGGATAAGATTATTAAGATTCAGTAGTGAGTAATTGTTATCATGACTAATTGCCAATGTCATAATTGTAAAGGTAGAAGTTTTATAACAAAAACTGGGGAGTAGTTAATCTTATAGTCCAGTAATAGAGGACCCTAGGACCATCAAGGGAGAAAAGCACAAGTGGACTGTGGGACATTATCCAGAGAAGCACCAACACCAGAGATGGAGGCAGAGATGGGGACATGGAAAGAGGGAGCAGCTGAGGACTCTAGATTCATAGAAAGAGAGGGACTGAGATCTGAAGGCCAGGAGGCAGACTTGCAGAATGTGCCCTTGGTTGTGTGAATTATTACATATGCCTGAGTGCTTAAAAAAAAAAAAGAGCTAAAACAAGTAGAGAGATATTAACTGATGGTACGTGGAGGGGATTATAATTATTGTAATGAAACAAATATATGATTTGTTGAATGTAAAACTGATGATCTGCCCTGTAAACTTTCTTTCAATTCAAATTAAAAACTTTTAAAAAACCAAAAGAAAGAAAGGAAAATATATACCTTCCCACAAATCTATAAGAAAATCAAGGCTATGGATATTTTAACTCATCTTTGCAACTCTAAAGCCTTGCTTAGTAGTTATTGTATGTGACCAACAAATATTAATGAACTCTAAAAAAGCAAGTTACTCAATATGCCATCAGATAAAGCCCATTTGCCCTTTGGGTTCTCTTGTGCTGACTGTACTCCATGGTTTTTGATTTTATTAAGCTATTATAAAACATAAACTGTCCAAACTTGTTGGGTAAACAGTAGCTGTTTCACAATTAGTCACTGCCACCCACATCTTTCCCCAGGAACCTGAATGAAAGATGTTGGCAGAATAAAAACATCTCTAAAAGTGTTTCATTGAAATGATGTTTTGAAGAACATAAACACAATAGAGATACTGTCAAAGAAACCTAAGGTCTTGTCTAATGTTCATAACTTTTTTTAAGAATTGTATACATACATTTTCTTTTTCTGATCTTTGAGGAATAACCATTCATGGACATGAGAGTTCCTGCCAAAAGGAAAACATAAAAGTTGAATTTTTTTCTGATGGTTAATATTATGTGTCAATTTAGCTAGGCTATGATTCTTAGTGGTTTGGCAAACTCTGTGTAATCATCTTCCAGATTATGATGTAGTTTATTGGCTGATGTGAGCAGCCAGTCAATTGAAGGGGAATTTCCTTGGAGGTCAGGCTGTCTCCAATAATTAAATGGATGTTCTGGCAAAACTCACTCTCGTTCCAGCCTCTGTACTCTTCCCATCACCTGACTTCTGGTTTCCTGGGAAATATCCTTGCAGTGGATTCTGCATGCCATCTGACCTGTAGGTTTTGGATTTACCAACTCTAGCAACCCCAAGAGCAGGCAGAGACCAGTCAGATGGCTGCCTGACTGACAAGTAGCTTTTGAGTTAATCTGTCACTCTAACCACATTAGCCAGAATAGAGTTGAAAGTTTCCAACTCCCAAATTGTATGAATCAGTTTCTTAAACTAAATTTATCTATTAAATATGAATATTTAAGTACAGCTCACTGGTTTTCTCCTCTAGAGAACTCAGACAAACTATCACTGTTCTGCCATAGGAATGGCAAAAACAGCTAATACAGCTTTATTTTATACAACCTTTCAGGTTTCTCACCAATCACCTGCCAGTTTGTTGTACTGTGATAGCTTGTGTGTTTCTATGATGCTGTAAACTATACCACTGATATTTTAAATATCAGCATGGTCACCTTGATAGATAGGTTTCAGCAGAGTTTCCAGACTCAGACATACTAGGAAGAAGGAAAGACAGAATGGTTAGCTGAAAACCTTATGAATAGTAGCAGCAGAACATTGTCTGATATAGTGCCAGACAATGAGCCCCTCTCCAACTTGGAAGGTACTCAAAACATGACTGGAGAAGAGCTACCTTAAGGACATCAAGAATGGACCTTAATTGTGAGCAAAGTTTTGGAAATCTTCATCTGATGATGGTGCACGACTAAAAATGGGGAGAAATAGCTGCAAACATCCATAAATAATTGGAGCATGGTATGTGTGAAGTATGAATCTAGAAAATTGGAAGTAATCAAAAACTAAATGGAATGCATTAAGATTGATACCTTAGGTATCAGTAAGCTGAAATGGACTGGCATTGGCCATTTTGAACCAGACAATCATATGGTTCTATACCTGGAACAGCAACCTGAACTGGAATGCTATCACATTCATCATCAAAAAGAACATTTTAAGATCTGTCTTGAAGTACAATGCTGTCTGTGATTGGATAATATTCATATGCCTAAAAGGAATGACAGTTAATACCACTATTATTTGAATTATGGACCAACTACTAAAGCCAATAATGATGAAACTGAACAATTCTACCAAGTTCTTCAATATGTAATTTATCAAACATTCAATCAAGATGCATTGATAATTACTGGTGATTAGAATGTGAAAATTGGAAACAAAGACGAAGAATCCGTAGTTGGAAAATATGGCCTTGATGAAAGAAATGATGCTGGAGATCACATGATAGCATTTTGCAAGACCAATAATTTATTCACTGTAAATACCTTTTAACAAAACATAAAAGATGATGACTGTACAAGTAGACCTCACAAGATGGAATACAGAAGAATCAAATTGGCTATATCTGTGGGAAGAGATGATGGAGAAGCTCAAAATCATCAGCCAAAACAGACCCAGGTGCTGACAGTGGAACATGCCTTCAATTACTCATATGAAGTTCAGAATGAAGTTGAAGAAAATTAAACAAACCCACAAGAACTAAAATATGACCTTGTGATAGTTAAGGCTGTGTCAACTTGTCTGGGCCAAGATTCCAAGTGGTTAAGCAGTTTAGATGTGATTATTACCATGGTGAGATCTAATCCAGTATAGTTAACTCTATAAAGATTGACTATGAACAACCAATCTTTTGAAGCTACACTTCCTCAGGGTTGTGGACTGCTTCCAATATATTGGACACTCAGGAAAATTTTGTTTGCTTTCTGTCTGGATCTTGCATCTGGCTCATCCTTCAACCTCTGGTTCTTTGGACTTGAGCCAGTGGCCTGCTTTATTACCTGCTGATCCTGGGAGCCATTAGCAGCTTCCATGCCTGCTGGACCTACCTGTCTGCTGGACCTGCCTGTGTGCCAATCTAAGTTCATCTGACCCTGACTGAGGACTCTCTCACCTCTATAGTTGTGAGTCATTTCCTTGATAGAAACCTCTCTTTTTATATATTACATATTAAGTTTCACTGGATTTGCTTCTCTAGAGAATCCAGGCTAATATAGATCTTGAGTACATTGTTGTTGTTCTGTGCTTTTGAGTCAGTTCAGAATCATTGTGACTGGTGGATTTGATCTGCTGAATTTTCAGTTACCAATCCAGTGCTTATCCTATAGCACCATAATAAACATTGAGTACATCCCCTTAATTTAGAGACCATCCAGCCACATATTTGATACACTAGACAGTAATGAACGAAGTCCAGAAGAGTTGTGGGATGACATCAAGAATATCCTACAGGAACAAATCAAAAGGTCATTAAGAAGACAGGGAAAAAAATAAAAGACCAAAATAGACGTCAGAAGAGACTCTGAAACTTGCTTTTGAAAGTAGAGAAGCTAAAATGACTGAAAGAAATTATGAAGTATAAGAGCTGAACAGAACATTTCCAGGGACAACTTGAGAAGACAAAATAATGACCTGCATTTAGAAAACCAAAAGAGAATAACACATTTCTCAAGCTGAAGAAAAAAAGCCAGCCTCAGATTGCAATACTGAAGGATTCTATGAGCAAAATATTGAATCACACATGAAGTATCAAAGAATATGGAAAGAATACACAGACTCATGTACCAAAAAATGTTGATCAATGTTTAGTCATTTTGAGAGGTACCATATGATTAAAAACAGGGTATAGAACAGAGGTGGGGAATCTTTTTTCTGCAAAAATTTGCAACATCATTCACAGGCTATACAAAATTATCAGCTTAAAAATTAACCTGCTGTATTGAGTCTGGAGTCTGGCGTGGCGATGTGGGCTAATGAATCAGACTGAAAAGTTATTTGAACTGCAAGGTCGGTGGTTCAAGCTCACCAGCGGCTCCTTGGAAACCCTATACAGGGTCACTATGGGTTGGCATCGACTCGACGACACTTAACAACAACAACAAATATTGGGTCAAGCACTTAATTAACTCACCCTAATGTGGTGGCTGGAACTGCAATTGCCTTGGTAGGGCAAGACCAAATAATTTTTCGGGCCTTGTATGGCCTGAGGGTCAGATATTCCCCAACCCTGTTATAGAAGGAAGAAGTCCAGACTTTCAGAAAGATGGTGGACTAGACAGACACACTGCATGGGCCCATTTCAACAAAGATGCAAGAGATCAAATGAAACAAACACAGATGAAAATTCTGGAACCCTGAACTTCTGAGGAAAGGTTAGAGAAGTGGATTGATTGTTTGATGGGAAGAGAAACTGATCAGGGACAATGAGAGAGGGAGATGAGTTGTGAACAGCGGCAAGATACAACGTGGCCATCTTCTGAGCAGTTTTGGCAACAGAAGGAAGCCTGACAGAGCAGATTCCCACAGGTATGATTCTTTCTTTTTCCCCATGCTCTCCTGGTGATCAAAGGTGTAGCCAGCTCCCACCCTCATACACCCACAGCACAGACCCAGCTCTTTGGGATGTCAGGGCCATATTGTTGGGAACCACACTATTATGAGTTGGGTTCAGCAGCACTGGTTTGGTGCCTGGATTAAGGTGAGATTGACTCTAGACCCACAGAGCCCTCAGAGCCACCAGACCAGTATTTAGCCTGTACTCTGCCCCCACCTATCCTGTGGCCTTCATAAACACTGAAACCAGCTCCATCAAGGGCATCTACAAACTACTTTCAGATTGAATGCCCTAAAAATGTTTAACATGAGGTTGATAGGAACTCCATCTAGGGCCAGGAACTCTGCTATAATTTCCCTACCACATCTACCTAATGAGTTCTTTGGCTTTCAAGAGCCCCCAGAGTTTTATCCTCTCCAGGCCCAATAGCTGCACTATATTTTGGTTTTGTTTTGGGGTTTCATTTTTTTCCTTTTGTCATTTCATTGTTTTTGTTTATTCTTTCTTCTCCTTCATCTTCTCTTTCCATTCCCTTGAATTTAATCCTTTCTACCTTCTCTATGAATCGGTACCGATTCGATGACACCTAACAACAAATCTCTGCTTTTGTTTTTCCTTCTTTTCTTCTGCGTCTCACTTCCCCTCTTCTTTTTTCTCCCCTTTTGACCTTTAAAGTGTTCAAGAGCAAAGATTTCAGTGTGAGGTCTAAAATATGCCTGGCCCAAACCATTGCATTTTCAATAACCTGATATGCATGTGAAAGTTGAACAATAAATAAAAAAGACTTTAGAAGAACTGATGCATTTCATTTATGGTGTTGGAGAAAATTTAAAGTACCATGGACTGTCATTAGAACATACAAATATGTGTTGGAAGAAGTTCAGCCAGAATGCTCCTTAGAAGCCAAGATGGCCAGACTTTGTCTCTCATACTTCAGGCATATTATCAGGAGGGACAAGTCCCTGGAGAAGGACAACATGCATAGCAAAATGGGGGGAGGGGTCAGAGAAAAAGAGGAAGACCCTCAATAAGATGGATTGGCACAGTGGCAACACCAATAGGCTCAAGCATAGCAACGATTGTGAGGTTGGCGCTGGACTGGGCAGTGTTTTATTCTGTTGTGCATGGGATTACTATGAGTTGGTACCTACTCAATGTCACCGGTCAACAGCGACAACAATAAACAGAATATTTAAATTACCATGAACTGCCAGAAGGAAAACCAGAATGTTCCTTTAAATACTTCTGTCATTTAAACATATTGTCAGGAGGAACCAGTCCCTGAAGAAGGATATTGTACTTGTTAAAGTAAATGATTAGTGAAAAAGAGGAATACCTACAATGAGAAGGATTGACACAGTGGTAGAATCAATGGTTTCAAACATAATGATTGTGAGGGTGGCAAAGGACTGGGCACTTTTCCGTTCTGTTGTGCACAGGGTTGCTATGATTACTAACTGAGTCAACAGTACCCAACAATTCATGTTGCATCATTTAGTCTCCTTTATATACTTTTATTCTGAGATCTTTTGTATTTTTTAAGTTATCCATTCAAAATGAAAGAGAATAGTGTATAGAGTACACCTATAAATATTTTATTGTGCAATCATGAATTTAAACCTTCTGATGACAAAGCCATGGGTACCAGAAGCTATCCCTTGACAAATTAAATTATAAATATTAAGTTGCCATCAATGTGAAACAAAGTGAAAGCATGTATTTTAACATAGGAGTAGTTAAAATGTGAAAATAAAATGCACTATGGAAATTTATTAGTGTTTTGCTAATTGCATTCAAATATATTAGACATTATGCTGAATGGTTGAGCTTTCTGAAATAAAATATACAGAATAGCTGATTTCTTAATTGCTCATTTCAGTTGCATATTTTATTCCAGGGAGAAATGTCAAAGATACTGTATAATAGAATGTCCCTACAAAAATCTCTCTAACTTTTTTATTTTAAAATAATACAAAAATTTGTTTAATATGTGAATAAATATATGAAGAGGTCTTCAAAAGGTTCATGGGGAATGTGTATTATGAAAAAAACTATGCATAGATTTCAAAATTTTTGGCACCAAAATAAACTCTTATTTATTGTACGATATCTGAACAGGAGCTATTTTGAGGCACTAAGAAAGAATTTCTTTCTTTGATGACCCAAAAGTTTGAAAAGAGTTCCTATCAGAGTAACATGAATTCTCTGCTAAATTTGAAGCAAATTTATGGCAAAGCTTGGATGGAAGAATGGTAAAATCATGGATGCTTTATCAAGAGTATATAGGATTGTTGTTGTTAGGTGTCATAGAGTTGGTACCTACTCATAGTGACCCTATGCATAACAGAATGAAACACTGCCCGGTCCTGGACCAACCTCACAATCGCTTGAGCCATTGATGCTGCCACTTTGTCAATCTATCTTTCTGGGGGTCTTCCTCTTTTTCTCTGACCTTCAATTTAGCAAACATGATAACCTTCTCCAATGATTGGCCCCTCCTGATAATATGTCTGAAGTATGAGAGACGAAGTCTGACCATCCTGTATTCCAAGGAGCACTCTGGCTGTACTTCATCTAACACAGATCTGTTTATTTTTTGGCAGTCCATGGTACTTTCAGTATTCTCCTCCAACACCATAACTCAAATGCATCAATTCTTCTCCAGTCTTCGTTATTCGCTATCCAACTTTCACATGTGTTTGAGGTTATTGAAAATACCATGGCTTGTGTCAGGTGTACCTTAGTCCTCAAGCTGACATCTTTGCTCTTCAACACTTTAAAAAGGTCTTGTGCAGCATATTTGCCTAATGCAATATGTCATTTGATTTCTTGACTGCTGTTTCCATGAGTGTTGATGCTTGATCTGAGCAAAATGAAGTCTTTGACAACTTCAATTTCTTCTTCATTGATAAAAATGTTGTTTACTGGTCCAGTGGTGAGAATTTTTGTTTTCTTTACATTGAGATGTAATCCATACCTAAGGCTGTGGTCTTTGATCTCCATCAGTAAGTATTTTAAGTCCTCTTCACTTTCAGTAATATGGGATGTTGTTGTTATTGTTGTTAAGTTCCGTGGAGACGGTTCCGACTCATAGCGACCCTGCACAGGGTTTCCGAGGCTGTAAATCTTTACGGGAGCAGAACGCCTCATCTTTC
>NW_006408735.1:4283048-4298061 GCF_000296735.1 Chrysochloris asiatica
GAAAGATGAGGCTTTCTACTCCCGTAAAGATTTACACCCTCGGAAACCCTATACAGGGTCGCTATGGGTCGGAACCGACTCGATGGCACATAACAACAAAAATAACAAGCTTGTTCATACCTTAACTGAAGAGGACTGATTGTTAACAGTAAAATAAATAGCCAATACCATAGATATTTTGATTGGTTCAGCTTCCACAATTCAGATTGAAAAACATAAGTTGAGCAAACTTTCTGCTTGATGGGTGCTGAAACTTGTGTGCCAAGGGCTTCCAATAGAAAATTTTAACAAATTTTAACAAATCAAGATCTAGAAGTATTTCTTCAAAGAGTTGTAGCAAGTGATAAAACATGACCCTACCAGTTTGATCCTGAAGACAAAGTACAATGGAAGCAATGGTTACCAAAAGGTAGAAGTGGTATCGTCATATATTATGAAAGTTTTTGAGAAAAATTAGCCAAAGCTCTTGCAGAAAAATACGCAGAAAACTTTACCATAGTACTTCTCCATCAGCACAATATTCCTGCTAATTCCTCTCATGAGAGTAATTTCTTGGCATAGACAATTGAGTGTTAGAAGCATTGCATCTGTTTGTTGAAACATCTCAATTGATGTTCCATCAAATTTCTGGAGTCTTATTTTTGTCCAATGCCATCAGCTCAGCATGGACTTCTTCCTTCATTGTCATCGGTTTTTTATCTTAGGTTACCTCCTTCTTGTTGTTGTTGTTGCTGTTGTTAAGTGCGTGGAGTTGGTTCCAACTCATAGCGACTGGTATAGGGTTTCCAAGGAGCGACTGGTGAACTTCAACTGCCAACTTGCGATCCAAACCGACCTTTTGGTCCAGTGCATTAACCCACAGCACCACACCAGGACTCCCTAGAATGGTTGAATGTCAACCAATTCCTTTTGTGTCTGTGACTTTCTATAGTCTTTCATCTTTTTTAGGTGATTCAGGACTCCACAATATTTCAAGTAGAGGTTTGATTTTTTTTTTTTTTTCAAATCTTTCAGCTTCAGAAATACTGAGTGTGTTCTTCCCTTTTGATTTTCTGACTCCATATCTTTGTACATTTCATTATAATATTTTGTCTTCTTGTTCTGCCACATGCAATCTTCTCTTTCTTTCTTTTACTTCATTTCATCCATTCACTTTAGCTACTCTACATTCAACAGACATCTATTTTGACATCTTTTTTGATCTTTTCTTTCTTAACTGTCTTTTAAATGACCTTTTGCTTTCTTCATGTTTGATGTCCTTGATACTATTCCACAACATTTCATTAATGTTCAGTACATCAAATCTATTCTTGAGGTGATCTATAAATGTAGGTGGGATATACTCAAGATTGTATTCTGACTCTTGTATACCTGTTTTAATTTTCTTCAGGTTCAACTTGAATTTGTATATGAGAAAGTTATTCAGTCACCCTCTGGCTTTGCTTAGACTGATGATATTAAGCATCTCCATTGTCTCTTTCCACAGATGTTTTTGATTCCTGTATATTCCGTCTGGCCAGGTCCAAGTGTATAGTCACCTTTCTTCTTTTAAAAAAAGGAATTTGCAATAAGTAGTTTGTTAGTCTTGAAAATTCTGTCATGTGATCTCCAGCATTGTTTCAATCACCAAAGCCATATCTTTCTAAATACAGATCCTTTCTCTTTGTTTCCAGCTTTCACTTTCCAATCACTAAAAATTATCAATGTATCTTGATTGCATGTTTGATCAGTTTCAGACCACAGAAGTTGATGAAAATCCTCAATTTCTTCATCCTTTCATTAAAGCTTAATTTTTAAATTTGAGTAGTCAGCTGGTTTGCTTTGCTGGCAGATATGAATATTATCCTATCACTGATAATTTTGTACTTCAGGATAGATCTTGAAAGCTTCCTTTTGATGATACATATTACACTATTCCACTTCAGTTTGTCATTTCAAGCATCACAGATCATGTGATTGTCAAACTCAAAATGGCCAATGCCAGGTCACTTCAGCTAGATCCTAAAATAATGAACACAAAGTATTAAATTTAATTTTTGACAAATTCCAATTGTACTTGATTCATACTGCATACATTTCATGTTCTGATTATTATGATATGGTTGTACATGTTTCTTCTCATTTTGAGTCACGCCATATCAGCAAATGGAGATTCCAAAAGCTTTAAGCCATCCACATCTTTAAGGTTGACTCTACTTTGAGGCAGCAGCTCTACCCCAGTTGTATTTTGAATGCCTTCCAACCTGAGGGATTGTACCAGGCACTGTTTCACTGCTGTTAGTAAGGTTTTACTGGCCCAATTCCTTTAGAAGTAGATCATCAGGTCCTTTTCCCTAAACTGCCTTACTCTGGAATTTCTGCTAAAACGTAGTCACCATAGTTGAGCCTGCTGGTATTTGAAATATTGCTGCCATACTTTCCAGCAACACATAAGCCTCCACAGTAGGACAAAATGGAAGATGAGTGTTTGTAAATGACAATACACATTGTAATTAAAAATAAAATATTTGCAAAAAGAAAATCAGTTATTTCATGACTACTTTTGCAGTAAATAGATGCAGTAATTGCTTTCAAGTGCCTTCGAGTCGATTCTGACCCATAGCGACCCTGTGTAGGGTTTCTGAGGAGCAGCTGGTGAGCTTGAACTACCGACCTTGCAATTTCAAAGAGCTTTGCAGTCTGGCACATCAACCCACAGCACCACACAACACAGAAGACTGGTAAACCAGATAGCTAGGTAATATAGAAAAGGTTCTTCCTTTTAGCTTTTGGAAAGAACGTGGCCCACACAGCACTTAGATTTTGGCTTCTAACCTCCAGATTGTATAGCAATAAAAGTTGTTTTTATAAGTCACCAGTTTGTGGAGATTTTTTGGTTGCAATAGCCTTGGGAAACTAATCAGATGGTCCAGAATCAAATAATGCCACTTATGAGCTCAACCTCAGGCATGTTATTCATACCTTTCTCTAGCTTAGTATCTTTATCTGAAAAATACGTTTAAGATAAATTATTCTTATGAAATCATGTGATTTAAGGTGAGATTATCTTTATTTTGGACTGTCCTTCCAAGCACTTGGTTTAGCCTCCTGCTACAATTAGAAAATGACATGCAGAACACAGTGAACCAACTACCTACATATGCTCCCTGCTGGCTCTGCTCTACTCGGACAATGGTAGGTAGGTAGGGGTAAAATAGACCATCTAGTTTATAAGAAGACAAATTCTACTTTTGCAGTTCATGGGCTCTTACATGTCTCACTACTAATCACTGTTCTCTGTCTTCACCTGTATTCTTTAATTTTTCTTTAATTTAATTTAGGTTGCATGATTCATTAGTAACTCCTTGATAATCACTTTTCAGCTGACTGCCTATATCTCCCTGAGTCTCAATAGACAACTTTCTGTTGGTTTTTATGTAAATGAAGGTTTCTGGAGAAAATATAACAAACACAGTTTGTTATTGTTGGATTTCTTTGAGACTATTCAAACTCATAGTGATTCCACATGACAGAGTAAAACTTCCCTACAAAAAAACAGCAATGAAGTTTCAAGCTAAGTCCTACAACATTCAATAGACTCCTGTGAATCCAGGTGGAAACCTGGTTGGCCAGCAGTGTGGCAAGACTTGGGGACTCTGGGACCCAGCGTCAGTGACATAGCCACAGAGGAGTAGAGTGGAGAGTGAAGCATCCAGCTGATAAGAAGAGAGAACATACACACTTGCAGATAATACCCACTTGACCTGGTTTCAATTACTGGATGATCAGAGCTCAACTAGAAGAAGAAAGTAGAGGAAAAAAAGAGTAATCTGATACAATTTGATGAACTTGACCTATACCTATGAATGCAGTAGCTCAAAAGAAGGAACAAACCTTTACAGTGAGGATCATTCCCACCCCCTCCATACACTGAGTAGACAGGGATGGGCAACTTGGACATTAGCTACCCAAAATGGGGGCTACAATGGCAAGAAGTGACTGGCTTACAAGCTTTCAAGAGGGAACCTAGATCCAGAGGGCATGGAGGAAGGTAGAATCTCCACTGAGTAGTATCCAATCTGTCTGGGTGGGGCTGATGAAAGGAGATGGGGATAGGTGTTTTGTGATGTAATAGTGAATAATTGTTATCAGGACTGATTGTGAGGGTTGGAAATGTAAAGGTAGACATTTTGTAGCAAAAGGAGTGAAGTGATTGACTTTGCAGTCTAGGAGGGGAGGTCCCTGGGACCATCAAGGGAGAAAAGCGGAGAGCAGGACCCTACCCAGAGAAGCAGTGATGCCTGAGATGGAGGCAGAGATGATGACGTGGAGAGATGGAGCAGCTGGAGACTTTAGACCCAGAGAGGGAGAGGGGCTGTGTGCTGATGACTGGGGGTGGGGGGACAGGCTTGCAGGGTATACCCTGGTTGGTTAATGATACATGGAGGGGATTGTAACCATGGGAATGAAACTATATACAATAGGATAAATGTAAAGCTAATGTTCTCCCATGTAAACTATCACATAATTCACAATAAAACATTAAAAAAAAAAAAGATAGGAATTGGAAAAAACAAAAAACAAAACTTCCCTATAGGTTTTTTTTTTTTGTTCTTGGCTGTAATGTTTACAGAAACCAATTGTCAGGTCTTTACACAATGGAGCTTCCGGGTGGATGCAAATTGCCAGCCTGTGGTTAGCAGTCGAGTGCTTCACTATTTGCGCTACCAGGGCTCCAGAGAGCCCTATAAAATCAGGGTTACTGACCTAATATGGATGGTAACTACTTGTGGGCAATGCTAGTGGTTTACTGGTAAGGCTCTTCTCTCATGAGGATTAGCACAGTATTCAGAGTCTTATGGAGTGAAGAGAAAGTGAGGAAGTATAGATAATGGTTTTGGAACTATAAAACTATCATAAATAATAAAAGTGTAAATATAATTGCTCTGTTTCTAGATTTAGCAAAAGCTCATCTGAATCCTTAGACAACTGTGTTATGGCAGAAAAACCACAGAGTTAGGAATAAAATAACCTGAATTCGAGCCATGGATCCATATTCTAAAGATACTGGAGGGTATAATCCTTTGAACTTCAGAAGCTCCTTTCCATCCACTTTACCTCAACAAAGGAAATGATATATTGATAGTACTTTGTCCTTACTACAGCACAAAGTGAAAAAGAAAATTTGTTTGGATGCTTACATGTGCACCTGTAATTCTGTTTATCTTTCATCTTCCAGTTGTGGGCTGTGAACATCTGTGACTCTAATTTAGAAACTGTTGATAAAATATTCCTCTTCACAACTCTTTCATTAAACTGCCTCCCAAAAGCTTAGTGCATTCTCTAAATCTCTTTTTGAATCCAAGCTAAACCTTATTAGACAGAATATCAATGCATTATATTAACATAACTAAATTAACATCAGATAAGGGTCATAAACTTAATTCTTTCTGTGTGGGATCTAATAAAATGGGAAAACAGACCCAGAGTGACAGATACACACAGCGGGTATAGATATGAGGAAGGAGGCAGATCCATCTACAAACCCGGAAGCACCACGGTTCCCAGGCACCTACTAGAAGGTGAAACAGAAAAAAGACCCTTCCCTTAGAGACCAGGCTTTAATTCAACTCCTAGTTACCAGAATCAGGAAGCAATGCATTTTTGTCCATCAAAGACATCCACTTTGTGGTATTTTGTTATGGCATTCCTAAGAAATTTAATCAACTTGGATTTGAGTTACAGTATTTTCTTAGTTTGAGAAAATGTCTGGAAATTTCATTAAAGTACATATTACATTGTCTTTATCACTAATAGATTTATCTATGAACAAATGAAATATGCAGTATGCATATAGAGTGTTGAGTATATACTGTATAATGTTGTTGTGAAGTCCCGTCGAGTCAGTTCTGACTCATAAAGTCTCTGTATAGGGTTTTCAAAGGATGACTGAAGTGTCAGTTTTGTGGTCAGCAGCCCAATCTTACCCTATAGCACCACACCAACACTCATACATAATATTTACTATTATTTGTTATATATGAGTCTTGAATATTATTTATTAGGACTTCTGGTGTGGTGTGGTGCTGTAGGCTAATGAGCTGGACTGCAAAGTTGTTTTTAACCACAAGGTCGGCAGTTCAAGCACACCAGCTGCTCCTCAAAAACCCTGTACAGGGTTGCTATGGGTTGGAACCTACTTGATGGCACTTAGCAACAACAACAATAATTATTTATTAGTATACAGTTTGTGTACTTCTGAAAAAACTTGAAAGTCAATTCTGTTATTTCATGAGATTTTCATTTAAATGTAGTGCTGCTGTAAGACACATAGAAAAGGCTCACAAATTATGCTACTAGTAGTTACCTACTACTAGTTACAGTTACTAAGTACAGTTTGAGGACTAAAGTGCATATGACCCAAGCCATGGTATTTTCAATAACCTCATATGCATGTGAAATTGGACAATGAATAAAGAAGACAGTAGAAAAATTGATGCATTTGAGTTATTGTGTTAAAAGAGAATAGTAAAAGTACCATATTTGCTCTTCTGGCAGTCTATAATACTTTCAATATTTGGCATATGAGGTGACTGAAAATACCAAGACTTGGGTCACATGTACCTTAATCCTCAAAGTGACTTCTTTCCTCTTTAACACTTTAAAGAGGTCTTGTACAGCAGATTTGCCTAATGCAATATGTCTTTTGATTTCTTAACTGCCATTTCCATGAGTATTGATTGCGGATCCAAGTAAAGTGAAGTCTTTGACAACTTCAGTCTTTCCTCCATTTATCATGATGTTTTTTATTGGTCCAGTTAATTAAACAGGATTTCCTGTTGAGAATAGAAATGTTGTACATTTCCTGTTGTTCACCTTGAGTCTGAACCGACTCAGGGCACCTAACCTCAAGAACAAGATTTTAATTAGATCAGGTGCAATGTACAGGATTAAATTATATCTTGAGTCAATCCCTTTTGAGATATAAGAGAGATTTAACCAGCAAGCAGATCTCAGAGATACATACTACCACCAAGAAAAAAGAGCCCGGAGTGAAGTATGTCCTTTGTACCTGATTTTCCTGCACTATGAAACTTCCAGATCCAGGGAAAGATTTATGCCAAGATCCAGGCATATCTCCAAGACACACTGGGTCTACAAACGCTGAAAGAACTCAAGATCTTTCTCCAGAGACAGTGCTGTAAATTCAGATTTCTAGCTAAGCTTCGTCTCTCATACTTTGGACATATTGTCAGGAGAGAAGAGTCGCTGGAGATGGATGTCATGCTGGGTAAGATGGAGGGTCAGAGAAAAAGAGAAAGACCCCCAATGAGATGGATCAGCCAGGTGGCATTATTGATGGCATCAAGTATGGCAGCGGTAGTGAGGTTGGCCCAGGATTGGACATTGTTTCATTCTGCTGTGCATGAGGTCGCTATGAGTCAGTTCCGACTCGATGGCACCTGACAACAACAAACTATGAGAAGGCCTACTGGTGTGGCTCTGAAGGTTAATGTGCCACACTACAAAGCTGTTTGAACTGCAGGGTTGTCAGTTCAAGCTCACCAGCTGCTCCTTGGAAACCCTATACAGGGTTACTATGGGTTGCAACCAACTCAATGGCACTTAACAACTTAACAACAACAAACTATGAGAGCTGCAAGGTGGGCAATTCAACCCCACCACCCACTCTTCAGTAATCCTATAGTGGGTCACTGTGAGTCAGAACCAATTTGACAGAATTTAATAATAACAACAACAAACTATGAGAGAATAGTTTTGTTTCCTTAAGACATTCACTCATGGTATTTCTGTGATAGCAGCACTATATAACTAAGAGGAGCCCTAGTGGTGTAGTGGGTTACACATTAAGTTCCCAGCCACAAAATCAGCAGTTCAACTCTTTGCTCCTGCAAAGATTTACAGTCTTAGAAAATTCATAGGGGCTCACTATGAGACAGAAGCGACTCAATGGCATTGAACGACAAAGATAACTAAGACAACAGGATACAATAACCAGGACACATGCCTTTCCCTATTTTTAAACCATGCAATACTCCTGTGTTCTTTTTGAATAACTCCCTCTTGGTGTATGTACAGGTTCGACATGAACAAGACTAACCTAACTGTGCTCTGGAATTCCTCTTATTTGTAATAGTCTCCATAATGTATAATGATCCACACTGTGGGTTGTCAATGAAATCGCATAGTCAATGAAACACAGGTAAACATTTTTTCTGGTATTCTGTGCTTTCATCCAATGTCTATTTGTAATCAGTAATGATATCCTCATTCCATGTCCTCTTCTGATTTTGGCATGACAGTATTTTTCTTTCAATGTACTGCTACTACTGTGTTATCTTTAGTATAAATTACTTGCATGTGATATTAACTATATTGTTTGATAATTTCAATATCCTGTTGGATAACTTTTCTTTTGAATGGTGACAAATATGGCTCTCTTTCAGTCAGTTGACCATGTAGCTCTCTTCCAAATTTCTTGGCAGAGGTAAATAAGCATTTCCAGCATAGCATGCAATTGGTAAAACATCATAACTGATACTTTGCTAATGAACACATGGCTTAAATCTTTTCTTTAGTACTTTCAGCTTGAGAAATGCTGAGACTGTTCTTTCCTTTAGCTTTTCTAAATCCAGGTCTTTGCTAATTTCATTATAATAATTTACATTATCTTCTCTAGTTGTCCTTTAATTTTTATTGTTCAGTTCTTTTATGTCATCATTTCTTCATCTTCTAGAGCTTCTTTATGTTCATGTTCAAAAGAAAGTTTCAGAGTGTCTTCTGACATTCACTTTGGCCTTTGTTTTCTCACATTATTTTTAAATGACCTTTTGCTTTCTTCATCTTTAATGTTCTTGGTGTCATCCCACAACTCCTCTGGTCTTCAGTTGTTAGTGTCCAGTGCATCAAATCTGTTCTTGAGATGGTCCCTAACTTCAAGTGAGATATGTTCAAACTTGCATTTTAGGCTCTGTTGGACTTGTCTTAATTTTCTTCAACTTCAGCCTGAAAGTGCATATGAGTAATTGATGGTCTGTTTCACAGTTGCTTCTGGCCTTGTTTTGGCTGATGACATTGAGCTTCTTCATTATCTCTTTCAATGATGTAGTCAGTTTGATACCTGTGTGTTCCAGCTGTAGAGATCCACATGTATAATCAGCATTCATGCTATTGAAAAAAGATATTTGCAATGAATATGTCATTGATGCTGTAAAATTCTATCATGAGAATTCCAGCATCATTTCTATCACCAATGTCATATATTCCAACTATTGATCCTTCTTTTTTGACAACTATCATTCCAACCACTAGTAATTATCAAGGCATCATGATTACATGTTTCAACAATTCAGACTGAAGAAATTGGTAGAAATCTTCAATTTCTCCATCATTGCCTTACTGACTGTTGTGCAAATTTGAATACTTGCATTAGCTATTATTTCTTGTTAGGGTATGGATATTATCCTATCGCAAACAGCATTGCACTTCAAGATAATCTTGGAATGATCTCTTTGATGATGAATGTGATCCCATTTCTCTTTTTTATTCCCAGCACAGTAAACCATATGATTGTTTGACTCAAAATAGCTAATACCAGATTACTTGAGCTTACTAATGAGTTATGCATTCCATTTAAATTTGGATGACTTTCAATTTTCCTATATTTATCTTTATTTCATGTTCCAATTATTTTTGTGTGTTTGCATCTGTTTCTTTTCATTTTGAGTTGTGTCCCATCAGCAAATCAAAGTTCTGAAAACTCTGCTCCATCCATATCATGAAGGTCAACTGTATTTGAGGAGGCAGCTCTTCCCCAGTCATAATTTGAATGTCTTCCAACTTGAGGGGCTCATCTTCTGGCACTCTATCAGACAGTACTGTGCTGCTAAGTCATAAGATTTTCAGTGTCTAACTTTTAAAAGTAGCCCCCCTCTCTGTCTTCCTAGTTTGTCTTAGTCTGGAAGCTCCACTAAAGCTGTTCAGCATAGGTAACCATGCTGACATGTAAAATACTGTTCGTATAGCTTCCAGCATCATGGGAAACACACAAGCCACGACAGTATGACAAACTGACAGACAAATGGTGGTTAAAATCATAGAAACCTTTATTTTTAAAAAACTATCAAAATGTGAATTTATTGTTTTTTGACATATCCTCCACCTAGATCTATACATTTCTGAGGACATTGTTTCCATCTTTTGAACTCTTCCCCAAAGAAATTTGCCTTCTTTTACACCAGGTCAGGATGGCAGTTTAGACATCCTCCAGGGACTCAAATTGTGTTGCTTTAAAATGTTTATGATTATGGAGAACAATGTGAAATATGAAGGGGCAAGATTAGGGCTGTAGGGTGAATGGGATCAGGTTTACAATGAAATTATTGTATAACAGTCCTTGTTATAGTTGAAAAATGAGGCTTTGGAATCCTAAGAAACAGTTGCCATAGTCTTCTCAGATGATCTTTCTGCTTTGAATTTAATTAGTCTAGCAGATACCCTCCAAAGCCACTGTTTTGAATGGATCTTTTTTGAGGGCACCCTAACAAGACTAAGACAATTGTATTACTGATCTACATTATCTAAAGACATCCATTGTTCACAAAGACATGTTTAAACATGTTTTGTTTGTTGTATGCATGGATTTGAACCTTAGTGGCAATACTTTATTTAGCCTTAATTTTCATAATTCAAATAAAATTTATAAGAAAATTTTGTTGTTGTTAAGTGCTGTCAAGTCAGTTCTAACCCATAGCAACCTTGTATAGGGTCTCTGAGGAGTGACTGGTGAGCTTGAACGGCCGACCTTGCAGGCAGTTCAAATCAACTTTGCAGTCTATGTATTAACCCACAGTGCCACACCAGGACCCCAAAACAATGATTGTTGCTATTAAGTTCCACAGAGTAGGTTCTGACCCATAGCAATCCTCTATAGGCTTTCCTAGGTGAGGCTGGTGAGCTTGAACTGCCAACCTTGTGGTTCAAATAGACTTTACAGTCCTGTGTATTACCCCACAGTGCCACACCAGGACTCCAAACATTTGAGCTGCTGCTGATATTATTCTTAAGTGCCGCTGAGTCAGTTCAGACTCAAAACAATGATTGTTGTTGTTGTTAGGTGCCACTGAATCGATGCTGACTCAAATGACTGTTGATGTTGTTGTTAGGTGCCATCAAGACAGTACCAACTCATAATGACCTTATGCACAGTAGAACGATACACTGCCCGATCCTGGGCCAACCTCACTATCATTGCCATGCTTCAGTCCATCGATGCTGCCATTTCGCCAATTCATATCACTGGGGGTCTTCCTCTTTTCTCTGACCCTCCACCTTACCAAACATGATATCCTTCTCTAGTGACTGGTCCCTCCTGACAATATTTCCGAAGTATGAGAAACAAAGTTTGGCCATCTTGACCTCCAAAGAGCACTTTGGCTGCACTTCTTCCAAAATGGGTCTATTGGTTCTTTTGGCAGCCCATGGCACTTTCAATATTCTCCTCCAACACCATAACTCAAAAGCATCAATTCTTTTATGGTCTTCCTCATTCACTGTCCAGCTTTCACATGCAAATGAGGGTATTGAAAATACCATGGTTTGGGTCAGGCACACCTTAGTCCTCAAACTGACATTTTTGCTCTTCAACACTTTAAAAAAGTCTTGTGCAGCAGATTTGCCTAATGCAATATGCCATTTGATTTCTTGACTCTTGCTTCCATGAGTGTTGATAGTTGATCCAAGAAGAATGAAGTACTTGACAACTTCAATCTTTTCTCTGTTGATAAGAATGTTAGTCACTGAAAACCTTATGAATAGCAGAGAAACACTTAAATGATAACCTCCTTAAAATAGTAATTTTTAGAAATATATGGCAGTGATGGTGGTTGTGTGTGGGCACTGGTTCTGACTCATAGAGACTTTGTATAGGATTTTTGAGGTGCATGTCTTTATAGAAACAGAAAGCCTCATCTTTCTGCCACAGAGCAGTTGGTAGATTTAAACTGCTGACCTTGATGTTAGCAGCCCAATCGTAACCCATTACACTACAATTATGCTCTAATTGTTAAAATACAGAAAAATAATTATAATAAATTGTGAAACCAAATATGCAAATGTGCACGGCTATAAGTGAAGACCTAATGCAATAGATGCTTGCAACTAACTGCAAATGTGATGCTGCATTTGCGACTCACTGACATCACTGACATGAGAGACACAATTTTATGAAAAAATGAATGGCCGTGGTAAACATTTTAAGTAAAGCAAAATGCAGTCTTCTCTTGATTTAAATAGTAGTTGTATTCCTTTAAAGAAATAAAAGTTTATATTGTTGTTGTTAAATGCCATTGAGTCAGTTCCTATATAGAGTTTTCTAGGAGTAGCTGGTGAGTTTGAACCACCAATTGTGATTGAGTGCTCATTCCACAGTGCCACACCAGGACTCCTAATTTGTATTAAAACTATGTTTACGCATAAAAGGAGTTGTTTCCTAGTGTTAGGTATCTATAACCAAACATTTAAAAGTAATATGAGATCAATTTTTGGTAGGTTTCCCAAACATTACATAATGTCTATCATCCCTGAGACCTCCCAACTAAAAGCACATCGTTCCCAAGTAGCCAGTTAAGGGTGAAACAAGAGTCATTGAGACTCTTGGATAGAACTTAAAAATACAGTGTTGAATGAAAATTATGTTAATTACCACTGAGTCAGTTTCAACTTATAGCAACACTTTGTACAACAGAACAAAATACTGCTGGTCCTGTGACATCCTCAAAATTGTTATGTCTGAGCCCATTGATACTACCAGTGTGCTAATCCATCTTGTTAGAGGTCACCTTCTTTTTCACTGACTCTACAGTTTACTTTTTAAATAAGAGAATATTAGCAAATAAATAAGATGCATAACACAATGCTATTTATGTGAACTGTGGAGTGATGCCCATAGATACAACAACAATAAAAATTCAGGCGCAAACAGTTAAAATGGGATCAGTTGAATGGAAATAATGAAGGAATTAATAGGATAAGAAATGAACTTTGCTTGACTGGGGATGATGGGATGCTATGGTCTAAGAAATTTGTTGATTCTGAAGGCCTAAGGTCCTCAAACCCAAACCAAACAAAAACAAATAAAAAGGCAATTCAACAAATAGAAGAATGTGCAGTCTTCTATTTTTTTTAAAAATTAGAACAAAGTAAGGGCAATCTGATCATACTGTTGTTGTTAAGTGCTGTCTAGTCAGTTCCAACTCATAGTGGTCCTTTACAGGGTATTCAAGGAGCAGTAGGTGGGTTTGAGTTGCTGACCTTGTGGTTTGCAGTACAGTGCTGATCTAGAAAGTATATAGAAGCAAGAATTTTTTCCATTTATGTAACCAGAGACAAATAGAAAAATATAGTGCTAAAATAAAAATTAATAGCACAGATTGGTCATGTTCAGTGTGTGATGTTTTCTTAGGGAGGAGTAAATCTGTTGCCTCCACAGCTGTTACTTCACAAATTAGGAGACAAACATTGCATTTTGGAGCAGTAGTACAAGTAGCACACACTGGTTTTTCTGACAGTGAGACCAAAATTGTTAGGACTGACTGTCAGGGACTAAATGACCATTAAAAACAAATTCAAACAAGAAAATAAAATATAAATAAACTATGCAATCAGTTTTAATATTCTAAGGAACTTTCCTAAGGAAACATTTAAAAAACAATATATAGTGAAAAGGTTAACCTTTTTTTATTTTAATCTGATGAGCATAAGAAATTCAGAGATCTGGATTAATGTTTTAAATTCTATTAATAAAAGGTTACATGCTTTAAAAAAAAAAGCACCACAGACAACAGGCCCAGTGAAGGAGGCTTCATGTGGAGCCTCTTCATTACATAAGACCATAGGTGTAATCCTGAACTCTATCCAGAATCTTCTGAGGTGGGAAATTTTCACTTGAAAGGACAAGCAGACCAGCCTGGAGCAGCTAGGATAACAGAAGATACTTCTTGAACAAAAGACAGACAAAAAAAAAAAAAAAACTATAATGGCAGTCTGACTGACTACTATAAGAAGAAGAAGGTTGCTCACTCAGGAGATGTCAAGGCAAGTGGTCAGGTCCCCTCAAGGCAAACCCCCTTCCAAAATTAAGACTCAAGGGAATACATGAGCACACATGTTCTCTGATTGGTAACCACGTTGGTCACCAATAAGGGGAAATGAGGATAAAACAACAATGAAGCTGTAAACTAAGCCCTACACGGCTCAATAGACTCCTGTGAACCCAGGTAGAGACTTGGTGGGCCAGCAGTGTGGCAAGACCTGAGGACTCCTGGGCCCAGAGTCAGTGACATAGCCATAGAGGGCTAGAGTGGAAAGTGAATAATCCATCTGATAAGAAGTGAAGGCATATGCACAAGAACACCCACACTTGCAGATAATACCCGCTTGATCTGCCTTCAATGGCTGGGTGATCAGAACTCAACTAGAAGAAGAAAGAAAAGTTAAAAAAAAAAGTAATCTGATACAATTTGATGAACTTGACCTACACCTATGGATGCAGTAGCTCAAAAGAGAGAACAAATTTTTACAGTGAGGATCATTCCCACCTCCTCCATACACAGAGTAGACAGGGATGAACAACTTGGACATTGGCTAGCCAAAATGGGGGGCTATAGAGGCAAGAAGTGACTGGCTTAGAAGCTTTCAAGAAAGAGCCTAGCACAGGATAGTTTGGGTGCTAGGGAGGGGGCAATATACAAGTAGGGAGAGGGGAATGGAAGAACAAAGTATGTGGGAGAACAATTAGACAGGTCTTAATGGGCTAAGTGAGACAGAGGTAAATAATGATATATGCACAACCTGGGAACAACAGGGTTCTAGGATACAAAGATCAAGCCATGGTTGGAATGTGGAAAAAGGGGGAATAATATTAAGATGCTTGGCTGTCTTTTGAATCTTGGTTTTCCTTGCATTATATTATAAAATAGACACTGGAGGGGGAGAGAAAGGAATAGCGAAAAGC